>NW_021318876.1:2679710-2796509 GCF_001605985.2 Dendrobium catenatum
AGGTGGATGAGTGGCTTTACCCTTAGAGATAGGATACGAAATGAGCATATATGTGAAAAGGTTGGAGTAGCTCTAGTAGAAGATAAGATTAGAGAGAGTCGCCTTAGATGGTTTGGTCACATAAAACGGCGGCCTTCCAATGACCCGGTTAGGAGAGTAGAGGTTTTAGATTTGACTTATGTTAAGAAAGGTAGAGGCAGACCTAAAAAGATTTGGTTAGAAAATATTAGGAATGATCTTTCTTTATTGGATTTAAACGAGAATTTGACCTTTAATAGGACACAATGGAGAAAAAAGATTCATGTAGCCAACCCCACGTAGTGGGATAAAGGCTTGATGTTGTTGTTGTTATTGTTGGTAATCTGAAGGAGAGAGTCCACCTTTTTATAACTGGGAAGTGAGTTGAAGGATATCGGGAGATATAAGGGCTTCCTTCTTTAAATCATTGATTAATGAATAAGAGAAATTAGTGAGTGTTGAGACTGAAAATAAGGCAAATAGAGAAGGAACTTTATCTTCGGGTAATTGTGATAAGGAATCAATAAATGTATTTGATTTACCTAGTTTATATTCAATGTTGAAATTAAAGCCTAAGGGTTTGCAAATATAATATGAATAGAAAACCAAAATTAAAGCATATAGTATAGTTTATGTTATACTTTCTTTTTAAGATATCCAATAAATATATTATACTGCAAATGTATCTTCCTTCATGATAGAATCCAATCTTTTCCAATTTGAATTAGCCAGTGACGTTTCTTTTTTGTTGTTTATCTTTATTTCAAAGAGGCCTAGTTAACCAATGTAACATTAGTAAGGGATAAGTCAAGTTAACTGGGTCGCATGTATGAATTTAAGGCTTTAGATTTATTAATACCACTCTGCATCATGTGGAGATCTATTTAGTTTCACGAAACAATTTAAAAACATAAATTTCATACAAATAGCATAGTCATGACTAACTCCATATAAATTCACACTAAATATTCCTTGTGTCATTTATTCCAAATGCTTCACCATCAACCTTTCAAGAATGGCCTTATTTAAGTGTGCATCAGTTGACATGTATTACTTGTTAAGCTGATTAAGAGGGCATTGGAGAACCAAGAGCACGGATGGGAAAGGTTGAATCATCCATATCCAACTTATGGAATAAATCAAGAGAAATAACTACCAAAAACTCCATAAATTGGTTGAATTTTTGAGGTTTTGTTTGCAATTGAAGCATGAGGATGGTATAAATACCCAAGCAAGAAATTTGATTTAAAGTAGGAAAATATTTCGAGCAAGTACTTCAATCAACAGGTGGTAGGATGGCTCCTTGACGAAAATGCATACTGAAGAGCAAGGCAAGCATGTTGAAAGAGAGCTTGAAGGTGTTAGCTAATTGTTCAAGTGACTGAATAGCAATAGTGTTAAAACGGCAAAACGGGGTAACCTGTCTTCTATAAATCAAATGTGTTTAAATTGCAAAGCATAAGATCTTTTCTGCACCATCAGACTAATATAAAGCAAAGAATATGTGCAACTATTATTAATAACTCTGAGACTCTCAGAAAAAAATGTGACCCTGTTGAACACAAATGAGAAAACTCTAGCTTGCTCCTTCGCGCATGCAGATCTATAAGTATCTTGGATAAAGTACAACGTATAAGAGGTTGCTAACATACAAAGAGTCAAACCAGGCAGCTCAATGTAAGGCCACATTCCATTTCATGCATCAGGCTAGTACCGACCTTGAGCATCCGTGCACAAAAAGCCATCAAAGGATATCGTATGTGATACTCAGTTTAATTGATTGCTAAATTCTCTGTTCTTGAAAGTACTTCATTTACACAGGAATAGAACATATCATTTTGCAATTTGCATGCTTGTACAACTAACAACGCATGATTAACAAACAGCAAAAGTAATAGCCCGTGGAAAAAAACTAGAAGAAAAGACAAACTAGTTATAGTTTAACAAACTTCATAGAATAAAGCAATACTCAGAAAAGTTCATTTTACCTGTTCATTCTGCAAAGGAATGGAAGATCAAGGACCGTTCCACTATGACAGGCATCTATTATGGCATGAAGCCTAACACCATGAGGGAGTGGCCTAACAATAGTGGCGTTTATCTCATCATCAACAATCATCCCCTGAGTTTCAAAGTCCAGAGGACAAATAGTTTCATCATATCCATCAGCCTCATCTCCGTTATAATTTCTCTGCTGTGATCCATGCCCTGAGTAGTGAAACACCAAGGAGTCCCCAGGTTGACAACCCTGTACAAGCCAGTACAACGCCATCCTTATGTTGTGTTTGGTCGGAATTTTGTACGGATCGGTTTGATCTTCTGCAAAATCTCTTCCATAATGAAGCAATCATTAGCATAAAGCCATCGCGGAAACAACGAAACGAGGTTCGAAATGCGGGATTAGGGCACCTGTGAGTTCGATGATGGAGGACTCGGGGAAGTGGAATCGGTTAATAAGGAGATACTTCATGCAGTTGGCATCGTTTATGCAACCCTTGAGCTCGTGCCGGGAGTACCGATACGAGATCCCGACGATCACCGCCCGCTTCCGGCCGTGAGGCGATGGCGGAACGATGGATTGCGGCGGCGGAGGGGGGCGATGCGGCGGCGGAGATGCGGAGGGATGGCTGCTTTGGGATGGCGGGGGTAGGCTGCGGGGATCGGCGATTTGGGTGACGGTACGGCATATGGCGCAGCGGATTGATTTAGCCCCGGGCGGGAGCTGAAGAGGCGTCCGGCAACCAGAGCAGTCTACAAGCATCATCATGGCCGGAATTCAGCGGTGATCGACTCCGGCGAGGTCTAGAAGATGGGATTCGATCAGCTTCGGGGATCGCAGCGGGGGTGGAACTTTGACGCGGGGCGTGGGAACAGGATTTCGGTAGGAAAGGGCAGTTGGGTTTTATGATTCTTCCGGTAGCAGCACGAGTAGAAATTATTAGGTTCGGATCTAACTTAAACAAATTTGGGAGAGATTATTAGGTGTGTAGTGCAATGAGGAGAATCGTCTGTTTAAGTATTGGGTATCTAATTAGGTACCACTCAGTGATGTTGGGTATCCAGTATTTGTACGGACAGTACGCACTTTGCACCTAATAATTTTTCTAAATTTGAGGAATTTTCTCCCGTTCAAAAAAAAAAAAAAGATTTTCATACCTAACGTTTTATTTTATATTATTTATATATATAATATATAAAATATTAATATTATATGACTAATTCCATAAAACAAATATGAGTGTATGAAATCAAATATTAAAATATATAAGATGATATTAGTGATATGAGTGATACATAAGAATAGTATATTTGATATTAAAGCTGTATATAATATACATATAATATTAATATTTTAGATGTTAGATATATAAATAACATGAAATAAAATTGTATGTATGTAAATCCCCCTATATCTTATTGAGTGCCACATAATATTTTATCATGTAACTAAAAATTCAAAAAATAAATAAATAATAAAAAATAGATATTTACTCACAATCCTATGAACACAAATAAGACAGTCAAGGAAGTGGGCTCAATCATCTATAATATTTCATTTTAGAATGAAATAAATATTATTG
The DNA here is from genome assembly GCF_001605985.2 of Dendrobium catenatum. NCBI lineage: Eukaryota > Viridiplantae > Streptophyta > Magnoliopsida > Asparagales > Orchidaceae > Dendrobium > Dendrobium catenatum. Next base: position 2,683,310 of record NW_021318876.1, read on the forward strand.
AGCCTATTATTATTATTTATTTATTTAGTTATTGAGCCTATTAAATTTCCTTCTTCTAAAATTCATAAATTATATTGGCAGCTATTATTTATTTCTCTAAATAAGAAAAAACATATATATATCTACTTAGAGAAGTGAAAGCAAATAATGTATTTTTTTTTAGAGATTGTTTCATTTATTGATTTGGTATTCTATGATGGATTTTTTTTTATAATAAAATCATATTTAAAAGCTCTAAAATTATAGTATTTATTTGTCATCATTGATTGATGATACTTAATAAAAATTCATACTTTAATAATAATGATACTTTCGCAATGATTTAAAGATTTAAATATTATATAAATAAATATGAATATTTATGTATTAAATATGTAATTAAGAGTTTTGTGGTATGTAGGTAAATCTCCAAATTAAAATTTTATTTTTAAAGTCATTATTTAAAAATGCTAAGCAAAAAAATTGGCATTTTTTAATAATCTAAATTGGACATTGCATAACAAATTTATGAACCAATGGCATGATTCAATCTACACCATCTCCTCAAACGAATTATACCATTTTATTAAGAACCTGGTGGCGGAGCCGGCGCCGTAGGCTGGTCACCGGCTACACCATACCCTTGCACCACCTCAACCCCTCCGCCGCCGCCCCCGCCTCCAAACCCCCCCGATCCATCCTCCTCTCCCCACCACCCCATCCCCGGCGGCTGGCCCACATACATCCCCGTTGCCCCCATAGTCGAATAATAGTACGGAACCCCAGCCGCTGCCGCTCCTTCACCTCCAAGCGGCGCCGCCGCCACAACCTCCTTAATATCCTCCCGCGGCACAATATCTACAAGAAAGTCAAATATGTCGGTGCGGGTGATGGCGGCGGCGATGTCGTTCTTCTGCAGAGTGCGGCGCTTGTTCTCCTCCGCGTGGATCCATGAACGGATGGTGAGTTCGAGGATGAAGAGCTCGCACGCCTTGGCGAAAAGTATGGGGGCTTCAGCGGAGATCATGCGGACGTCCTCGTCGGCCTTCATGATCTTCTTTATGCGGGCGAGGGGGAGCTGGTGGTTCTTGAAGTCGCCGGCTTGCTCCATTTCCTGGCGCTGGTAGGTCCAGAACATGTGGAGCTGTTGGTGCTGTTGTTGCAGTAGCTGGTGGAAGGAGGTTTGGGGTTGAGGGTAACCTTGCGCTGATGATGATCCTGCTTGCTGGTTCTGTTCCATTTGATCTTAGAGAGCTTGCTAAAAAAAATTATTTCAAAATATCGAAAAAAAAAATATTTATTATTGTTGCATTTCAAAATTTATTTCGCACTAATTTAAAATAAATCTAATAATAACACTGTTGTTGCAAGATTCGAAGTCCTGAGGAGAAAATAAATGTTGCGTTAGATAGTCTACAAATAGTATAAAATTTTTTGAATAATTATAATATGAATCTTTTCATATATTATGTTAAAATAAATATAAGTGGATTTACATACTTATCATTTTATACAATCTAATTTATATATTCAACATCTAAAACTTTAATATTACACATATATCAAATATGTCACTCATATTTCATTTCTATCGCTCATATTTGATATGAATGTGAACTTTGTATGGTATATATGTAATATTAAAATTTAAGTGTTAGATATATAAATAATATAGTATAGGTTGTATGTATGTAAATCTCCTATAAATCTAATATTTTTCAAGCGGACTTGATATAATTTGTATTAGGATATTCTGATACAACTTATTTATTTTATGAGAATTTTAATGAGATAGATACTTTATATGATTATAAAAAAATTTTAATGTAAGAATATGCATGTTTATATGTTTTATATTATCATGGGCTTCAAAGCCCTTGATTTTGCGTTGTTATTAGTGCAACTGCGTGATATAACATGTAGCACTAATTTCGGAATAAATCCAACGACTTTAAAGTGTATCCTGATACAAATTGAACGGGATATTCTCTTGTAATTTTTTTTAATATGATTATATTATGAAAGGAAAAAATTGTATTAGGATATCCTATACAATCATATCAGGATGGGCTTAAAGTCATTGGATCTACTTTGTGATTAGTGCTACAAATAAATAGTTTATATTATACTAATTTTAAAATAAATGCAATGATTTTCAAGCTCATTTTGCTATTATTTATAAGAGGATAAAGTGTTCATCATAAAATTTCTTTTCATATTAGTAGTTTCTTATAAAAAACTTATAAATAATTCCCAATATGATTTTGTTGGATTGTATGTAGGGTTGTTTGAGGGACGAGGAATGTAGCACATGGAGCGACCCCAGATCATGAGGAGCAATTAATTTTATTTTTTGTTTAATTTTTGTACTAAAAAACTGCCGTAAGAAACAGCAAAAAAACTGTCCCTAACAAAATTTCGTTTGTGACAGCTTTCTTGTGACTTTTTAAAACTATTTTTTAGTACAATAATATCTAATTAAAAAAAAAAACTACTTTAGAAAGCATCAAGACAATTATCCCGAACCAACCTAAGAAATACATATAACATAACACTTCTGAGTTTTTCAATGCCTCAGAATTTTAGTTTGTCCAAACACCAAAATGTTTTAAATGCTAGTTAAATAAAATATATTCCAAACAGTTCTATACCCAACTTGCAATCTAAGTACGTAGAAAACCACTTGAACTGCAAAACAAAACAATAAACTTTAAGCAAAGTGAAAATATTTAGCAAACCGAAAAACCCATAGAAGATTATGGAAAAAAATATCGTTTAGCACATCGATGAGACGCCCTCTCAGCATTCTAAGCATAATTTAGGCGAAGTTATCTGGAGAATTTTTCCCTTTGGTTGTTATGCTGCTCAGTTTCATCTATCTGTGAGAGAAAGAGAGAGAGAGAAAGAGAGAAAGTACAAGTTCGATTGCTGCTAAGTTTCAGTCGTTGAGAGGCCTAATAGAAAATGTAAGGTACGGGAAGGTTACTTTGGAGGGTGTGGTTTTCCAAAAAAGTCTACTCTATCTTGGCGGCATAACTAATTCATCGGCGAAACCTAGCAAGGCCACCAACCTGCATCGGGCTCACACTTGCTTTGCCCCACTGAAGAGGCGAAACTGTAGTAGAAAGTATTCAAACCCAGTATGGGGGTTCCCAACCATGCTCACCCACCAACCACCCTAAGCATCGGTGAGTCTCCTATCTTTCTAAATGATATAGCTCATCTTGATATATTGGTTAGACTCTCAACCAAAAGGTCTTGAGCTTGAAAATTTGTATGTATATATATGTGTTTATAATTAAATTTATTCAAAATTCATGAAGAGTAAAAACGAATTCCTTTGAAGAGACTTAAAAAAGGCTTACAGAAAGTTATACAGATAGGGCATTCAATTACTTGAGCTCATTTCATTTCAACTTTGTTTACTTAAAATTTCTTCTAGTTGTCTTAAAGAAACAACTGCAGAAAAATAGCAGACAATGTAACTTTGAGCCTGAATAATGGAAGGAGCTCCTTCTTACCTGAACGAATTCAAATTCTACGCAAGTATTGACATCCTGAAGAGCTATCTTCTTTTATGAAGTGGAATTGAAGCGTAGAAGGCTTATAAGAGTGGAGAACACTCAGTGAGGAATTAAGCTTGCTGAGGAAGGCAATAAAAGAGAAGGAGAGGAGTGAGACAGGAGAAGAAAAGAAGATAAGATGAGGGAGAAATAAGTGAACCTTATCTTAATTGAGAGATAGCTTGTGCTGATAGTGAGGGAATGAGATTTTTGTATCTTTTTTTTAATGGAGGACTGAAGGAGACTTGAGTGGTGGTGAAAAAAAAAAAGAGAGGAGAGCAGTAGAATGGCTTAATTGGATGGGGGTGAGAGGTACTTGAAGTTGGGTTTCATAGGAGGATTTAGAAAAAAAGAAGCCATTAAAGAAAAATATGGAGGTTCTAAGTTTGAAGGATTGATAAACTTAAATCAATTTCCAATTGGATTATTAAATCAATAAAAAATATTTAATTTTTTATATTGATGGTATTCTATCATTAGCACACATAAAAGTGGTTAAGGTGTGAAATAGAAAAATTTATTATGTGCGGATGTTGAACTGGAGACTAGTTAGAATGTGCCACGTCACCCCTTCACTCGGTATCGCTGACGTGGCTGCACCTGATTTGCCTCCGAACTTAGAGCTACGTTCGGCCTCCACACAGAATAATTTTTCGTGAAATAGAGGCTATATTTATTTTCAATAGATTGGAGGAAATGATAAAACATGCATTTTTGCTTTAAAATTATCTAAGAAATTTATCTAAGAAAATATGAATAAATGATTTTTTCTTATTGGAAAATTTCTACCCAATCATAATATAAATAATATAGAATTTTATGATGCCATCTTTATTGCTCACATTTCCCCCTTCTTAAAAACAAAAACTTAGAACATATCTGGAGTCACTTTTATTTTTTGAAAAAATACTGATTACATGTCCGGAGGGATAATTAACTATAGGGGCTTGCGCCTATAGGAAACCAGAACTCAGATCAAAAAGTCCTCACCAAATGAGGGCAAAATCTCTGGGTAGTGTCTTATCTAAAATCCAATCTGCCTTCTGAAAATTCCCTCGGAACCTAATCTAGTTAAAACTCTCTATCGTCGTCGTCACACAAATACTTAAAAGAAAAATTGACTGATGACGTGGAGAGGAGAGGCCGAGAACACACATACCAAAATGGAATTTTTCAGCCCACACCGCAGTACAAAACGAAGGGGTGATGTGACACATTGTGATTCTGCATCCGCAAGATCATAAAAAGCTAAAACAGTAAAACAAAACTAAAGATTTGACACAAGCAAATTAATAATCAACCATAGCAGGTTTTACACACGCTCCTTGTCTACAGCTACTGAAAAATAAACAATAACATGATTATGAATTCGTAAGCTCATAACTAAACACTTGAATGAGGGTTAAAAAGAGGCTTTCCCATTCTGTAGAGCACTTATCTTGCTTCCATAGCCCTCAATCAGGGCTTGTGAATTTTGAAGCCAAAAACTCTGGGAATGTATCGCTGGGAGGCCTTCTGGGGCTTCAGGTGAGGGTACGTCATTAAGAACAGGTGAGGAAATGTTGTCCCGAAATAAGCTCCATCAATGTCTACAAACAGTCAAGAACTTTTCTCAACACAAAGACCAGCAATGAGAGAAAATATAAGTAAATTATACCCAACGAATAAGACGGGAAAAACAGAGAGAGGGACGATGAAAACCAAACTGATGGAGAGAATAAGATTCCATCAAAACACACAAAAGTTGTTTTGTCAGAAAGGTAAGCATCACATTTTATCTTTTTGCACCAACAACAACATCTTTTTGCACCAAGCAGAAAAAATTCGTTAATTCTTCTTCTGTTATGCAGAAAGTGAAAAGAGGAAATAAGCTCTAAAAGCATCCATAATCTCGGTAAAAAACCTGCTTTATTTGTTCAAAGCTCATATCTTGATTACTTAAAAAGGGATTAGCAAGGTTGTTTTGGTAAATCAAAATTAGTATTATCCCAACTATTTATGATCAAGTTTTTAAATCCTCATTTACCAATTGCTCTAGCTACTAGCTGTTTTAAATCTATTCTTCACAGTTCATTTCAAACTTTTCTAGATCTGTCTTTTCATCTTCAAATCCCTCAGCAATAATTATCCGTTCGATATTTAAAAGCATTTTCCTACCACCTAAATCTATTTTAAATTATCATATCTTGAATATATGTCACTCTAACAATCATTATTTAATTTGTTATTTCTAATCTGGCCAGAAATACATGCTAAAACTTAGACCCATTTCATAATATGTCTAATGCTGTGTTATTTTCTATCGTGTTGTGTCGTATTGTCAAGTTGGATGATGGTTTGGTAAAATTGAGGTTAAGATTTCATTTGGGATGACTTTCTTATTGTTTCTTAAACCAGCTTTTTAATTTTAAAATTAAAATTTTTATACTAGAAAGCAACTTTAAGAAGCAATAAAAAAGCTGTCCCAAACGAAACCTAATTTTGCTTTTTGAACAGTTTGGATAGATAAACGTTGCTTGATTCAGAAAGCTATGAAGCAACATGAATTTATTAAAAGACAAAATAAACAAGATTAGTAGTTAACAAATAATATCAATTATATTCAGATTAAAACTAATTAATAACATCAAAAAAAAAATTTCATGCATCAGTTCACTAAACTTTACTAAAAGCCTATAAATTAGTTATGTCATCTTAAAATGCATAATCAATTAAAATAAAATCAATGTAAAACATTGCCTTAGATATCAATTAAGACAAATCATAACAATAATAAAAAAAAACAACAGAGATGCATATATTTTATTAATCAAAGAAGACACAAAGCTTTAAAGAAGAAAGGATACTGCCTTGGTTCTTGATTCTTGGGTAATAAACATCTTCACACTTGGGACAAAATATTTTCACAGTACTGGATCGAGAGATGTCTGATTGACCAACCGGAAGGCAGGGTTGACCACAGCAATAAACCCTAGGGCATCTTCCAAAATCATAGTTCTTGTACTTCTCTAACTGCATATGTAAATTTTGGAGAATAAGTATAGTATATCTGCTGGTACGGATGACCGAAAAGCTCGAGGAATAAGATATCTCACCATTGCAGCCATTCCTTTACCAGTCAAAATGTAGCGAGCATGGATCAGGCCATACAGCATCTCTGCTGCAGACTCAACTAACTCATTTTGTTCCTCAGTGAACATATCACCTACAAAAATTGCACACAACAGAACTATCATTGTTTAGGGTTTTGACATTTTTAGAATTACGAAGAGAACTGACTTTTTAAAGCATTGAAAGTCGACTGTTAATAGTTCAACCCATTTGAGAACCAAATCTCCTTAAAGTTATGATATGGCTACAAATTTCGAAAAACCTAGGTCACCAGTTCATAACATACACTAAAGTGGTGCATAAATATGGCATACTTTTGCACTAAAAATGGAGCAGAAACCGAACAGTAACCATAAAAATTTGCGCAAGTATAAATCAAAATCTACAAGTTCCACCCAATCTCAATAATTCTGGTACATGAAACCCAAAAGCCAAAGCTACAACTGATATTTATGATTACAATAACACATCAAGACATACACTATAGATCAATAGATGCGAGTAAAAAAAAATCTCCTCCAGTATTGCACCAGAGGTCTTCTAGCAGAATGCAATCAAGTAATTAAGGTTTCGTTTGAGACAGCTTTGAAACCACTGTTTTTTCATTAGTTTCAAGAAATTTTTGTACTAGAAAATTGTTTTAGAAAGCAGTAAGAAAATTGCCCCAAACGAAACTATAAATAAAAAGCATGTAAATAAGCTGCAAAAAATGAATCCAAATGAACATTACAACTATAACAAATCAGGGGAAAAACAACATACGGAAAAGATTATTAGAAAGAGTCATAAAGCAAAAGCTTGAAACGAAAATTCATTCACCTTCTAGGTTTAGATGTACTTTATAAGCTAAGGAATCTGAACATGGAAATGCAATTTTACGAGTTCAAAGTATTAACACCACATACCAAGTTGAATGAAGGGAAAAAAAAAATCCTTTCAATTTAAAAATGGCAAAATAATTTGAGTTATTCTGGTGTAAATAAACAAGACAGAGGATGGTAACATAATGTTCACACCTGAAATATATTAAGCTCAAACTAAACATTCAAAATCTTTTAAATGAACCAACAAAATGAACAAAACAAGCACTGTGGCAAACCTGATAGAACAAACTTTTAGAGGTAGCACTAATATTTCGCAACTCTCTAGCCAGAAAGAAAAAATACACACACTGAACAGAATGAGAAGGTACTTCCTTATGATCTACTGGACAACAAAACTACAATTTTTAAATAGGCAAATCACAAATCCTGAAAATTTGTTACTCCTTTTCGGTGGAAAAGGCTAAAATGACTCTACTTATGAGTTGTTGGTAGGAATGGTTTCCAATATTTCCTCAGAAACCAAGCTAAGACGTCAAAGAATAATCTTTGGGCTTTATTTCTCTAGATTTCTTTTATTACGTTTCCTGTTGCCACAAAGAACTGTTGGAGTGTGCCAAAGGATGCCAACTGACCGCCTTGAATTCATCGAACTGCCTAAGGCACATGTTTTAAATCCAGAAATCTATTTTAGGATTATTCTTCTTGCTAACATTCAAAAACCACATTCATGCCCAGCATTAGGAGAAGGGATTTTGATCAATTTTCTCTCTCTTTATAATCATGTTCTCCTCCATTGCTAACACCAGTATCGAGAATCCATATCTCAGCATGTTTCTTCAATCAGGGCCCAATCTTCCGTTTCTTTCAAGTTTCATTGATAGCTTCTAAATACTGGAGATTTAGGTCTGTTAATTGAGACATTAGCACCTTAATGTCAAAAGCAACCTAGAAATGTGCAGCACAACTTGGGAGCTTTATGCTTGTTTGAGGAACTCAATTTCAGATATAAGCACCTTGGATAGACTTGATAGTTCCCTGATTAGTGCAATCTCCTCTGACAAAAACTTAGTAATCTCAAGCATATTGCTAAAATGATTTTTTCTAAAACTGCTTTTGCTTGTTATATGATATGCAAAAGTTTTCGGAGTCATTTGCTTCGCACCTTTGGCCACACCTTAATAAGCTTGGATAATAAGCAGATGCTCAACACCAATTTGACAATCTTAGGCTCTGACCTCCTTATTCTAGAAAATTCTTAATGAGGTAAGAGTCGAGGCAGACCACGACCCGTCAAGGAAACAAACTTCTTCATCTCAGGCTTCTTAGATGACGCCCTTTGCCTGGTGCTCATGACACGCTACGGAACCTCCACCATGCCGGTACGGACAAAGCAGGGCATAGTTAGCGGCATAGGAGCTTACTCAGTATTAGCGCCTTCGTGCCGCACTGGAGTAATTCAATATGTGGTTCCGCACGTTCCACCACTTCCCCGTTCATTTCCAATAGTGATGCTATCAAATATTATGTACTTTTATTTTATGTTTTTTTTTTCTTTTTTAGCTATCCAATGATCATGGTAGGTTGTGCTTGGGGCTTGGTAGACCTTTGGTTTGCTAGCTTGATTGGTCCTTGGCTGCTGCTGGTTCACGGGTTGGCTTATGGTCCACGGTTTTGGGCTTATGATGATGATTGGAAGGAGGTGGTTCATTGGTGTTGAGCTTTAATTACTAAGTTGCTAGCTCATTAATCTTCTAAGGTAAGCTCATAAGTTGGATTCATTGTGGAGTGGTCTAGTCTCTTCTCCTCCCCTTTTCTTCTTAAAAATATGAGCTTGTCCCTTGGGTTCCTATGCTGGCTGGCTGTTTCCGTGCCTTTGTCCTGTGGGTTTCTGTGGCTGGCTATTAGTTTTCTGTGCTGGGTGGTTTTCCCGTGCCTGGTTCTTGCGGCTGCCTCTTCGGGTTCCGCCTGGGCTGTTTTCCCGTAGCTGTTGTGGGGCTTTTCCGTAGCTTTGGTGCTTTGTTTCCTGTGTAGAATTGGTGAATATTATAAGGTGGCTGTTGTCTTTTCATTTCCCTCATTAAATTAAGAATATGAAGGTTTTTTGGGCTGTTTGGTTTCTCCTCTCTTGCCTATAAATATGAGATGATTTGAGAGGGAATGGGAGTTGAATATTGAGAGCAAATTTGCTATAAACCTGCGGGTTCTTCTTGGGAAAGCTTGCGAGCTTGTTCCATTCTCCTTCTCCTCTAGGAAAGCTTGCGAGCTTCTCCTCTTTCGTCTTGGCTTCTTACATCTTTCGTCTCTCCGCAAGTTCCACTCCATTTGTATCCTTCTTCTTGAGCTTTGGTGATGTTTGCTGGCTGATTTGGGAGCATTTGCTGGAGGAGTTTAAATTGGACGGTTGGACGATCTTGCTGTGGTGGACCATCGGTTTGCTAGCCCTAAGCACTTATCTTACTTTAACCTACATTTCAATGCATGGAGGAACCCGCTCTGACGGTTGTCTGAGGATAGCATTTTTTTTATTTTCTTTGTTTCTTTGATTTTCTTCTAGAATTTTTCGTCGGATTTTGGATGTTATAGATGATTGCTACTATTTGAATCGAGTCTGGTTAAGTTCTGCACATTGTTCTCCTTGTTTTGGCTTTTCTAACTAGTGTGCTTACATCAAATAGTGATCGTGAAACACCATGAGGAGCAGGGTATATCTATCCATATTCAATTGTCATGATTTTATTACATAAATTAAGACTTCATTTGCTTTTTTTATGCAATTTTTTCTTCATTTGTCCAGATCTTTCTCTCATAGAGGGTAGCATATGGCAATTCTACTTATTAAACTTCCTTCTAGCATATTTTCTCACAACACATGTTGATTCTACTTATTAAACTTTCTTCTAGCATATTTCCTAGTCCATTTTTTAAATTCTATAGTGTTGGCGATAAATAATAATGCACTATTATGATATATCATTGTTATCATGATATCCAATTTTCTTTAATGTGAAAAAAATTTGTGATGTTAATTTCTTCTTATTTTTTGTAGAAAAAAAGACCATGAGAGGATTTCTCTGTCTATGAATAATCTATCGTGAGCTTTTTTTTTCTTATATCTAGGATTTTAGGTTATAGTTTTTCCTTTTTGTAAATTTTTTTACATAGATTAAAATTTTAATTTATCGTAGAAAAACAGTCTATGCAACATTTAGTTCAAAATATTTTTTACAAGGTGGGTTAGTTTTAAAAAAAGGAACAATCACCATCTCCATTCACCTCTAAGAATATTTGAGCTTTGACAACTTAATGAAACCGGTTCTGGATTGCCGGTTCAATAATATTATTTTTTATTTAAATAAAATTTTTAATATTAATTTTTATATAATTACATATTTTTAAATTTTAAATATATATTTAAAGACATATGCATTTGTAAATAAATTTAACCAGAGTATATAATTCCTAGCTTGCCACATCATGCACCTTTATTTGTTTCTTGTGGTTTGTGCTTTATACTATATAAAGAAAACTATTAAAAATTCTACTATAAAGCAAGACTAAAAATAAGTCAGAATTCTATATGAGCTAAACTATGATATTATTTGGGTTGCAAATTTGGTATGAGAATTATAATTTATAAAAATTAGGCACATTAGTGTTTTTATATTATAAAATTTATATAATATATTATTATTTTATTAAAAACTATATTTATATTATGAAACTTTTTTAATTTTAAAACATATTTAATATGCATATAATTATATTTGTAATATAAATATATTTATATTCATACTAATGGTCAATCAAGCTTCTTAATAAGCTTTATGTTGAGTTTTTAATCAAAGTAGTTATGTATTCTTTATTAAAATTTTAATTATTACCTAATCCATATTATATTTGCATAATTTTAGTATTTATTAGTGATCTGGTTCGACCCCGGTGGAACAATCGAACAGTGAACCTCTCCTATTTGTTCGTTGTGCGGTCTGACTTTCACAACCTTGCTAGGTAGATATATGAATAAGAAAAATGTAGAATCAGTGGATGCAATTTTTGGCAACTAGCTTTTTCAGTCATGATGAGGCCCAAATTCATAGGCTTAGATCCTTCCTAGCCAAGAGCCAACAATAAAGACATTGCAAATTCATGCACCTCAAGATAACATAACTAAAACTATAATGCCGCACCTCAACTTATGCAGTTGTATAGGAAGATTCGAATACAACAGAAATAAAAGAGAAGAATATTTTCACAACAAAACATGGTTCAAATAACTAGGTTGCTGAGAGAACTTATGAAGAATTGGTCCACCAGAAAATAATCAAAAGTTACTAAATGATTTCCACTAACAAGAATAAAAGGCTTGTGACTATTTGAAAGGAGGTGGCTTTAACTTCCTAAATATGCCCTCAAAAGCTTCATGAAAGCTCCAGAAACTAATAGCTACCATCTAAGTTTGTGTTTTACTAACATCGCTCCATTAATCACAATAATGAGTAAATATTCATTTTTTAACTCCATTCTTCTTGATTGTCTTATCAATTGGAGATTCAGACCAGGTCTACACAAATCTAACTGCAATCCAGATCTTATTTAGGTTGGATTGTTATCTTGAATGAATTGGGGCAAACCAGGATTCAATCCTAAATCTTGATCACCCAAAGTTGAAATTTGGGTTAGAAGATGCAATGCACAATAGAAGAAACAATGATCCAAAAGAAAGGAAAGACTAGTTATCAATAATGTTTGGATATTGGATGGGAAGATTAAGTTTGTTTTGTGGAAGCAACGCTAAAGAAGTTTAACAATAATGGCGGAAGCATGGAGGGCAAGGAACAAAAAGGAAAAAGGAAATGAACCACGGGGAAAAGGAGCAAAATGTGCAAGTCGTAGCGGGACTAATGGGATAAGGATAAGAATGCGCTACTAAACTACCTGAAATAGAGGAAACTAGAGAATGATAGCAGCAACCTGGATGGAGTAGCATACACACCAACCTGCAACTTGGATGGAGTGGGATATATAAAAGCAGAAGCAGCTTGGATGGAGTGCCAAGAAGTGGCAATGACAATGATGGAGGAGGAACAGCATGTCAGCAGGAAGATAAAAATAGCAAGATAGGATGGCAAGGATGGTGATCAACAATGGTGAAAAAACCAAAAAGAACATAACAATAGCGATAGCGAAAAGGTGCCAGTGGGGGTTGTGATGTGGAGCTTAAGCTCAACGCTTATTAGGGAAAATGCAAAATGCTCAGTTGCTCACACTGCATCAACCTCTTGTATTTGAGAAGCAATTCAGATGCTGAATCACAATGGGAAACTGTCCAAATTGGGTAAAGAAAGTAAATTGGCACTCCAAGTCAATAAATTTACAATATTGCCATCATTCTCTCATTTTGCAAGTTCAAATTTGGACAAATTAGCATTCCTCTTTACATTTGAATTTTAACTGCGAGTCAATTAGAGTTGCACTTAAATTTCCATATTCATACATATACCTACAACGAATAGGCATTTAACATAGATGGATGAAGATTGTATGGTTTCTTATTTTCATGGCTATTTTGTTGTTGGGTGTTGGAGTTTCAGTTTTGGAATTTAGGTTATGAGGGAATAATGTTGTTTGGTTGGTGGAATTTATGTTTTATTATGGATATTTGGGGCTTAATGGACTGTTGTTCAATTCTTTCCTATTTCTATGGTCTTATTGTGTCTTATAGGGTTGTTGTTTAGTGATTCCTATTACTAAGATACTACTAATGGACCGGCATGAAATTGGTGTTATATATTACCTTATTGTTTGTATGTGGGAATTCTAAGGCGTTCTATTTAACAAGTCCTAAATTCATGGACAATCGAAGAGACATGCAATAGTTCCTTATCTTTGGGGTTCTATTTCACAGATTTCTATCGCAATAATAATTAAGGGTAATCTCCACCCCCCACCCACCATATATATATATGTTGGATCATTTATTATTAATAAATAAATAATTAATTAATTTTTATAATACATAAATAATAAATGAAATATATACTTTATTTAACATTATTATTTAAAAATAAATGCAATTTACATCATAAAAAATTTATTTAAAAATCTATTTAAAAATATAGTGTAAGTTATAAACTTAAAAAATAAAAAATTTTACTTATTTAGTCTCACATCACTTGGAAACTTCCTCCAGGTAATGTTTAAATTGCTTTTTGAGTTTGGATGAGGTAAGAACTCACATGGAGTGATGGAGTCATATGAAATACTTAGTAAAATATTTTTTATTAAAAAATTAAATATTTTAAATATAAATTAATTTGTTAAATTACAAATATTACTTAATATTTTATTATTAATGTATTAAATTAATATAGTTAACTATTTAAATAATTCAAAATTTGAATTGGGTTGTTCAATGGAACCGGGACTGGTTCACTGGTTGAACTTGCAGCTCTGGTCGATTCAGCTTGGTTTGATGCATAAACGATTTTCATGATGAACCGGACAGGCCTTAAGACAAGTTCACTATTGAACCGATCGGACCGACCTGTCTGATCCAATTTTTAAAACACTGCTCTTTACAGAATGCTCTCCATCATGTAATGTCTCCCATAATCTTTCATTTAATAATTGAGGAAGCACAATTGAAATTGATTCTCTCAGCATGTTGGCCACGATCCCTCTTAGCCAACCAGTGCACATCACCCCTCCTATAACAAGGATTATTTAAACACCCCTATTGCAACCAAGATGTTCTTGATTGCCTTTCCCAAAGCTTGGCAACAACCAAAGTCCATGCTCAATGGTAAATCACCTCCTTAATGAGCTTATGATCCTTCACTTTTATGATCCATGGCTACAAATCAAGTAGATACATCTCATTCTACATTGATTTCTTGATTTTGTAATCTCCGTGCTCTAAGAAATCATGAGGAAATTTTTCCGAGAATCTTATTATTATTCCATTTTTTTACTTGATTAATGAAGGGGCAACCCATAAGATCTTGTTGTGTTATTAAGTATCATTCTAGAACGCATCAAATCAAAGTTTCCAATTGTTTCTAAAAGAAAAAATTTATTATGAACAAGTTCTTTAGTGCATGTCAAAAATTGATGCAACTTATATATTTTAACGCTTAAAACTACATAAATTTTTGTTTTTTGTTTTTAATTTATAATCGAGTTAATAAGATTTACTCGTGTTTCGATAACATATAGATACAACTGTTCAGATGATATCACAAAACAAGCTGACCTTCATTAATTCATTTTCATGCAAAACTTTAAAGATTTCTCAATGCATTTCATCAATGTCCCTCTTGGTTCAACTATGTAATCACATATTGCCTCTAGTATAAGAAGATACCTGATAGTATTGAACTAGATATGCAATTCTTCCCATGGGGGTTTATTAGGCTCCTTACTTACTCTAGGCGGGCCCAACGTGTGGTTTAATTCAAGTGTTGGAGGGGGGAAAGTCTTGGGGCCCATGATGGGGTTTAATTCAAGTGTTGGAGGAAAATTTTGAATGGAAGGGGGGAAAATTGAATAGGACTGTTTAGGGATTTTGTATGGGGATTAGTGTTAAAGAGGGGGAAAGGTGGGGATTTAGTTTTTCATCTTGAATTTAAGCTGATTTTGGGGATCTTCTTGGAGGCTTGGGCTCTAGTCTTCTTGGCTAGAGATTTTGGAGAGTTCTCTTCCTTTTGAATTGAAGAATCTTGTATGGTTATTGTTTTCTTTCATCTACTAGTGGAATACATGTGGTTGGCTTGATTTTCTTCAGATTCCTACTCAATTTCTTGCTGTTTTTCACTGTTTGGGGCAGTTAAACTGCTGTAAACAGCAGTTTGTTGCTGTTTTCTCTCCAATTTGGGATAGGGTTGCTTGCGAACTCAAGTATTACCTTAGGGTTACTTGCGAACTCAAGTATTTCCTATCAAATTGGTATCAGAGCGCTGTCTTGGGACCATCGGAGGCTGAGAATCTGTAATTTCAGCAGTTTTTTTTTTGCTCACACAAAGGAATTTCTTTGGTGCCGCATCGGAGGAATTATGGCCGGACGGAAAGTTGAAGTCTTGGAGGGAGAAATAGGTAAATTGAAGACAGATTTTGAGGAGAAAATTTAAGATTTTCAAAGTCAATTTGTGGCCGTTCATGAAAAGATAGATGGAAGGTTCGCCGCCTTGGAAGATTTGATGAAGAAGATACTTGAAGAAAAACAAAAACCGGCAACATCGGAATTGAAGGAAACCACCGGCATCCAGTGAAGGGGAGGTATTTCGAACCCATTCAGGGGGAGGGAATATCCGGAAGTGGAGGTTCTCGAGGGAGAGGATGGCATGCCTCCGCTAGAACCACTGTCTAGGGAGGAGATGAGCATGAGATATGAAAGGAGGGGCGCCAATTGTGTTGGAAGAAGGGAAGAAGTCTATCGTCGGGGTGCTGATTTTGGAGGACGGAGAGGGGAGTACGATGAAGGTTTTGGGCATAATCGCATAAGAGAAGACAATGAAAATTGGGGAGCACCACCGTCTCGGGGAATGGGAGGTTATGGAGAATTCCGGGGGAACGGTGGTGATCCAAGGGTGAGAAAATTGAAGATGCTCGTCTTTAAGGGCGAGGACGGCCATGGCTGGATCTACAAAGTGGAACGATACTTCGCCGCCAATGGGTTGACGGAGGAGCATATGCTGACTACGGCAGGATTATATTTGGAAGGAAAGGCACTTGCATGATATCAATGGCGTGAAAGGAGGGAGCCCATCCGAAATTGGAGGGAGTTCAAAGAATGTTTACGAGAACGCTTCCGAACCGAGAGGGGAGGAGACTTCTATGAGCAATTCTTTGTCTTGACTCAGGAGGGGACCGTAGCCGACTACCGCGACAGATTTGAGTATTTGGCCAGCAGATTGGATCATATCTCAGAGACGGCACTGGAGGAAAATTTTATGAAAGGGCTCAAATCGGAGATACGGACAGCAGTCAGAGTCTTGGAGCCAAGGAACCTGGGGAAAGCCATGGAGTTAGCACAGCTGGCGGAAGAACAGAGGAGGATGGAGAGAGTGGCTAGGGGAAGTAACTCAGGGGGGTCATATAGGATGACCACCACCTTTTTACCTCCCAAGGGACCAGCGCCAAGGAGCATGAAGGAGGTGCCGAAGGAGAGATCCGGAGGAGGGGAAATTTTCAAGAAACTAACTGAGAAGGAGGTACAAGAGAAGCTGGCAAAGGGGTTGTGTTTCAGGTGTGATGAGAAGTACATGCCAGAGCATAGGTGCAAGGACCGAACTTTTCAGGTTCTCACCATCTGTGATGACGAGGAAGTTGAAGAGGGAAGTGGGAGCGGGCTAGAATTGGAGGAGAAGGAAAAGTTGCACCTTGATTTGGCAGAAGTATCCCTGAACTCTGTAGTGGGATTCACTCCTAGTCACACTATGAAAGTGAAGGAAGAGATAGCGGATAGAGAGGTAGTGATATTGATAGATAGTGGGGCAACCCACAATTTCATTTCCACCCAGATTGTTGATCGGCTTGGGATGGAATTAGTCGATGGGGTGATGATGGGCACAGGAAAGGTAGAGATGAGTAGAGGAGTTTAGAAGGGAGTGGTGCTGAAGATTCAGGGGATCAAGGTGAGGAAAGACTTTCTTCCCTTGGAACTTGGAAGCACTGATGTCATCTTGGGGATGAAATGGCTACAGTCCTTGGGAGATACCAAGGTGAATTGGGGGACATTGAGGATGCAGCTGATGGATAAGGGAAAGAAGGTGGTTATTCAGGGTGATGCAGGGATAACTAAGACTGGGGTATCCCTCAAAGTCTTTTGATCAGAACCATAGAGGAAGTGGGCGGAGGATACTTGGTGGAGTTGCAGCGCCTGGAGAGGGTTAGACTGGAAGAAGAGGGAAACATTTCTTCTTCAGTACAACTGTTCATACAACAATTCAGCAAGATTTTCCAACCTCCTCAGGGTCTACCACCACCCAGAGAGTTAGAGCATGCCATTACTTTGAAGGAAGGAGAGACATCGATCAGTGTAGACCCTACCGTAACCCTTATATACAGAAAGATGAGATTGAAAGGTTGATTCGAGAGATGCTGGAGGCAGGGATCATCAGACCGAGCGTGAGTCCTTTCTCTAGTCTCGTCCTCTTGGTCAAAAAGAAGGATGGGAGTTGGCAATTTTGTGTGGACTACATAGCGTTGAATAAGGGGACAGTGCCAGATAAATTCCCTATTCCGATGATTGATGAGCTCTTGGATGAGTTACATGGAGCCGTGATGTTTTCCAAGTTAGACTTGAAATCCGGGTACCATCAGATCAGAATGAGGGAGACAGACATTCCAAAGACAACATTCAGGACACATGAAGGGCATTATGAGTTTCTGGTAATGCCATTTGGCCTCACTATTGCCCCTGCTACTTTTCAGTCTTTGATGAACATGGTATTCAAGCAGTACCTTAGAAAGTTTGTCCTAGTATTCTTTGATGACATTCTGGTGTACAGCAAGACAGTGGAGGAGCATCTTGGACACCTAAATGTGGCTTTGGGAATACTTCAGGAGCATCAGTTGAGAGCCAACCTGAAGAAATGCAGCTTTGCTCAGTTGAGTATGGAGTACCTAGGACGTGGTGTCCCAAGGAGTGGTGGCCGATCAAACCAAAATTGAGGCAATGCAGAAATGGCCTCTACCTAGGAACATAAGGGAGTTGAGAGGTTTACTAGGATTGACCGGTTATTACAGGAGGTTCGTTAAGGGGTATGGCATAATTGCATGGCCTTTGACCGAGCAGCTGAAGAAGGACAACTTTTCTTGGGGAGAGATTGTAACTCAAGCTTTTGAGAGATTGAAGAAAGCCATGACTACTATTCTAGTTCTAGCTCTGCCGAACTTCAGCCAGTTCTTTGTAGTTGAGACAGATGCATCAAGATATGGGTTGGGTGCAGTGTTGATGCAGAACCACATACCTATAGCATACTTCAGTCAAGTGTTATCCATAAGGGCGAGATTGAAGTCGATTTATGAGAGGGAGTAAATGGTCATTGTCTTGGCTATTCAGAAGTGTCGCCCTTATCTTTTGGGTAGACATTTCATCGTCCGAACGGATCAGAGGAGCTTGAAGTACCTGTTGGAGCAACGGATGGTGTCTGAGGAGCATCAGAGATGGTTGTCCAAACTATTAAGCTACGATTTTGAGATCCAATACAAACCGGGGTTGGAGAACAAAGCGACCGATGCCTTATCCCGATGTGTTGGGGAGCTCCAGGAGTTGGTTGTGTCTATACCTTTGATGGTCGACTGGAGGGCCATCAAGGAAGAAAGCATGTTGAACGAAGAGTTACAAAAGATCAAGGAGGATTTGACAAAAGACAAGGGTAGCCAAACTGGTTACTATATGGAGGGGGAGAGGCTGTTGTATCAGGGGAGGTTTGTGATGCCACGAACCTCCATACACATTCCCCACTTGTTACAGGAGTTCCACGGCAATGCGGTTGGAGGTCACTCGGGCGTGCATAAAACCTATAAAAGGCTAGCATCTAAGTTTAATGGAAGGAGATGCATAAAGATGTTGAGGAGATGGTGGCAAGGTGTGAAGTGTGCCAGGGAAACAAAAATACATGGCCATGGCTGCAGGAGGATTACTACAACCCTTGGCACTTCCAAACCGAGTTTGGGAGGAAGTGTCCATGGATTTCATTGATAGCCTACCACGATTAGAAGGATTCACTATCATCATGGTGGTGGTTGCCAGACTTAGCAAGTATGCACATTTGATCCTCTTACGACATCCTTACACCGCAGTGTCAGTAGCAACATCATTTATCAGGGAGGCGGTTAGACTGCATGGGATCCCTGAATCCATTGTGAGTAATTGTGACAAAGTGTTCCTCAGCCAGTTTTGGAGGGAGCTGTTCAGGTTGCAGGGTACAACTCTTAAAAGGAGTACCGCCTACCATCCTCAGACCGACGGGCAAACAGAGGTGGTAAACTGAAGTTTGGAGACCTATTTGAGGTGTTTTGCTTCTAAAACACCGCGAATGTGGGCAAAGTGGTTACCGTGGGCCGAGTATTGGTGCAATACATCATATCATTCTGCTTCTCAGATGACTCCTTTCAAAGTGATGTATGGAGGGATCCTCCACACCTAGTGCATTATGGAATGGGAAGCACACCAGTTTCTTCAGTCGAGTAGTACTTGGAGGAAAGGGACAAGGTGCTGGAAGAGTTGAAGAAACATCTGCTAAGGGCACAACAAATCATGAAAAAGCAGGCGGACTCACATAGGAGGGACATGCAGTTTGAAGTGGGAGAGAATGTGTTCCTAAAACTATGCCCTTACAGGAAAAGAACAGTGGCAAGAAGGAGAAACAAGAAATTGGCGCCGCGATACTTCGGCCCCGATGGGTTTCGGACATGATTGGGGCAGTGGCGTACCGATTGAAGTTACCAGCATCAGCCACTATACACCCAGTTTTCCATGTGTCTCAGTTGAGGAGAGCTCTAGGGGAGCATGCAGCTAGTGCAGAATTACCTTCTACACTGACTGAGGATTTAAAAGTAGTCTTTGAACCACTGGAACTTATAGAAGTAAGAACAGATAAAGAGGGCAACAAAGAAGTGTTGATTAGATAGAGAGGCTTCCCCGAATTTGATACTACGTGGGAGCCATTTGAAAGAATGAAAGATTAATTCCCTTCATTTCAACTTGAGGACAAGGTGAGTCTTTGGGAGGGGAGTAATGTTAGGCTCCTTACTTACTCTAGGCAGGCCCCACGCGGGGTTTAATTCAAGTGTTGGAGGGGGGAAAGTCTTGGGGCCCATGATGGGGTTTAATTCAAGTGTTGGAGGGAAAATTTGAATGGAAGAGGGGAAAAATTAAATAGAAGGGCTGTTTAGGGATTTTGTATGGGGATTGGTGTTAAAGAGGGGGAAAGGTGGGGATTTAATTTTACATCTTGAATTTGGGCTGATTTTGAGGATCTTCTTGGAGGCTTGGGTCTTCTTGGCTAGAGATTTTGGAGAGTTCTCTTCCTCTTGAATTGAAGAATCTTGTATGGTTATTGTTTTCTTTCATCTACTAGTGGAATACAAGTGGTTGGCTTGATTTTCTTCAGATTCCTACTCAATTTCTTGCTGTTTTTCACTGTTTGGGGCTGTAAACTGCTGTAAACAGCAGTTTGTTGCTGTTTTTTCTCCAATTTGGGATAGGGTTGCTTGCGAACTCAAGTATTACCTTAGGGTTACTTGCGAATTCAAGTATTTCCAATCAAGGTTCTTTAATAATTTAAAATGTTATAGTACTAAAGTTTTTGAATGATGTACTACTACTCATTTAGCTTTTTATTGACAACCAAATCACATTATATCATATTGATAAATGATAGATGGGTAAAGCTAAGGAATTTATTTGCCATTAAATTATATTTACATCTTTTTTGTTCCAAGCTTTTGCAAAGTTTCAACTTATAAAGCCATAAAAAATGGATAGCGTATTTATTTTTACAATTCTCATGTACTTGCTAGCCAATTTCATGTGCATAATGAAAAAAAATTGCTCGCTGATAGATGGATAAAGGAAGGGAGTTAGGTTGTTCACCCAATGGGATTTAGAGACCATAATACACTATTAAAATCTTGGTATTCTAGAAATTCTGAAGGACAATAGACCAACAACTCATTTTAATGAGTTGGGATTCAATAATCTCTATTTATGCTATATTTAGTAATGCAGTCAAATTCAATCTCAAACACACATTTGACACATATATCCACTCCGAACTACTTAGAATACCTGAGAATGATTATTAATCAAGCTCTGACATTATAGCTCGAAACCTTTTGACATACGTAGGCCAGACCAATTGATGAACATAGGATGTAAAAACCATATCATCTTAATTGGGGTTGTCTTCATCCCTAAAATAACTTCCTAACTTAGCCAAATTTGAGACTAAATAATTGAGCTTAAGTGGCCTCCTTAATCGAGAGTTTATTATTATATGCAGAAAGGCTAATTAATTGAGGGAGCTTACACAAGTAACAAGTCTAGACCTCAAATCTAAATAAACTATGAACATCTTAGGGGAAGTTTGGACACATCATTGTGCCTCTTGAAATTGTATTTTAAATAACTTCACTAGGTATGGCCACCCTTTCACAAGCTCACAAATATATCTCTACGAGAAAATAAGTGTTGTTTGATGGACTACTTGCTAGAGAAATTTGCAAGTAAAAAATAGTGTTAATAAAGTCGCTAGGCACCCTCAAGGAGATATGTCTACATAATGCCCAACGTCTAAGCACTCTTCTGAATGAAGATGCTAAAAGTTCACATATTTTAATTATGAGGAATACTTTTGGAGAATACAATATATAGTCATCATTTTAACAAGTTCTATTATAGTAGGAAAAAGTTACATATCTGGGTTTTATTTCTTTACAAGTATCAAAATGAAAATCTTGCCAACCATATTCTTTTCTCCATCACTGGATTTGTAGCACTCTAGCTCTTCTTTTATCTCCTTAGTCTCATCCTCTTCATCATTAAAATCTATTGTGGTAGAACTAGAAGTTCTTGAACCTATATTTGATTTAACATGTTTCCTAGTGAGCATCCTTTTTTCCTTCAACTCCTAATGCTATTTCAGAATCCTGTCAAATCTTTATGATCAAACACCAATTTATCATCGACGTTTGAGATATTAAGGCTCATCTCTCAAATTAGCCAGTCATTACCATCATCCTTATTAATGAGACAATATGGATCAACTAAATCTTATATCAAGCATGGGACCTTCATTTTACTTCACACAAACTATATCAAGCAACTTTTGATGACCTAATATATATCTAGAAGAGGATTTTGAGTACTAAAAAAAATTTTATACCATTTGTTACTTTACCATTGTTTAAAATTATGTAATAGAAGGCACCCTCAGTGAAAATCTAGTGAAATTCACCTCGAGGCTTACGCCTCAAGCTTTCTTTAAGAATTAAATGTGGATTAATAGGGAACTGAGAAACTTAGAAAGAAGAAATTTAAGTTGAACTTGATGTTATATGATACTTTTATCTAATTTCTATATTTTATGTTGCTCTACTCTTGCAATATCTAGATTTCAATTCTATTTCATGCAATTTATCACTTACCACTTTACGTCTAGTGCAATTTTTTATTTCATATGTATGTCAATTTCTTACTTCATTATTCAATATAAAGTTAATATGTCGTCCTTAATATATTATTTAGGTATTATATAAAAATTACTTTTGTCTTTATTCTCACTTTAAACAATTTTTGAATTTTGAGGCTTACACTTCAAAATATCTTGAGGCTTATGCTTCGCATCACGAATGAAAAATATCTCAATACCCAATTGTACAATTTTAAACCTTGACTTTTACATAGATTCCTTTTCAAACATTAAGGTTATGAATGCTTTTAAATAAGAATAAAAAAATCATTAAAGAGGCAAGCGCATTACTCCACGGTGTAAGTGATTCCTTAGTAATGTTGTTTTCCTAAGAGGACTGTGAGGAATTACAACCTCGCCTCACTAGGGCATCTAGGCGAGTGCCCGAAGGGTCTCTGATAATACAACTTGAAATTGCATCTCACCCAAATTACTATTGCATTAACATATAATATAAAATTGATTTAGGATTTAGAGATATAAGGAATATTATTTGTTTCCCGTCAATTATATCACTTTTTCCCATCAATTATATCACTTATATATGTGAAGAAGGACAAATGTCATTATGAGATGCTCATGAATTATTAGGCTTGGAAAAATAAGTATTGCATGATAAAAGATATCTTAAGAAATAATATAATAGGGACAAACTTTAATAAGGTAAGGAATTTGGGAATGGAGATGGAAAGTGGTTAAAGAGGGTTAAGGGGTTGTCTTAGGTGCAGAATACATATGAACTATTATTCAAACTAATTAAATTTTATATGATTTTAAACGTCTATAGAATAATACAGTTTTTTTTGGGTCAAATATGGTGGAACCAACACTATGGATTTCATCCAATAGACATTGAGCCGATTAAGTTAATGATAGGGTGGGTTAATAAACTGAATTATGGTGTTGACTCCACCTACAATATAGTTTGTTTTTGAATCAGTATTGTCTAAATATGACTCTCAAATAGGCCTCATTAATAATATCTCAATTAATATTTGGATATTTTTCATAATATGCTCATTGTAAAGAATGGAGAAATATATAAGGTATAACTTCTAAGCTTAAGTTGGATGGTCAAGATGGACAAGTGCCACGAAAAGTAGAGGTGAGTTCATAAATTGTAATTAGACCAATTATGCTAAAGGGATCCAAGTGTTTGGAAACAAATAAATCATTCATAACCAATCTGAATGTGGCAAAAATATGAATGTTTAAATGGATGGGTGGAAAGATTGGGAGAATTGAGTGAGAAATAATTAATCAAGAGATGGAAAGAGTGGAACCTAATATTATAAGTTGTGGGAAAAAGATTAATGGTTAGAGGGCATGTAAAATAAAGTATAAAAGATGTGCTAATGAACATATATTTCTTGATATGAAAGGAATAAGAAGAGAAGATAGCAGACCAAAGGTAAAAAGGCTAAAAGTTGAGGGGGGAAAAAAGCATAAAATATAATTAACAAATTATGTAACATTCAATAGGAATGAATGGAGATGGAGGATTCATAAAACCAACCCTAATAATACTAAGAAGGCCAATGAATAGGAGAAAGAGAAAGAAGAGGAGGATTAAACCTTATGCCACAAAGAAGAACTAGAATACATTGTCAAATTTTATTTTGAAACTTAAAACTGTAAATCCTTGATAATAACTATGTTACTCATCCTACCCCAAAAAATCAAAGTCTTATGGAAATTTAATTAAAAGAATATTCAATTACTCCAAGAAATACCATATGCCATTTGGTGCAACTGCGCAAGAAACAATATATGCATATATTGCGTACATTTATGACAAATCAATATTCATCTGACATTTTGAAGGCAAAACCATTAACTTAAAAGAAAGCGCACCGTTAATAAAAAGATAACTTTGAAAAAAAAAATTTGCATTCTCACCATGAGAAGATTCAACATCCAAAATCAGATCAAGGGCATAATCGTAGTAAGGGACTTGGCTGCTTAACCCACAGAGATTGAAATCATCTTGTATATATTCATCATCCACTTCACAGAAGAATTCGTTGCCTTTCAAGCTACAGAACCATGCGATCCATGAAGTGTCATCTCCATCAGAACCACTAACATCGGATTCCTCGCTATCAGATTCGTCTGCAAGATGTTAAATTTAAAGGGGACAAGAACGAGCATGTGAGCAAGCAAAACAACAGCACTTCAATGTGGATGCGATGAACCAACACAGTACTACCAATCAGCCTATGATAATAAAAACTTCAACTTTTCAAAGCATCATGCCCGTATCCCAAAAAGAGGAAGGTGAAGGGCCAAAAAACATCAGAAATAAAATTATTAAAAAAAAAAAAAACACCAAGAAAGCTCACCATCGGAGCGTTTGTTTTTGGAGAGGCCGGCCGGGTTATCATGCTGCTTTCCAGCTGAGGTCGATGGCACCGATAGCCGCTCCTTCTCTTTGCCGTTAATCCCCCGGGATGTCGACGGCGAAGATTTCTCCAGGTGCTTGTCGAGCGCATCGTTGATTCGTTTCCGATCAAGGGTGCCAATCTCGGCCTTGGCAGCGCTCATCCCTCCTCCCGATCCTCGGTCCCTATACATCACTGCCTCCTCTCGATCCTCCCCAAATTCCGCCCTCAATCGACGCGCCACGGCATGCCGACAAGGGTCTAACCTGGCGCCGAACCCTAGATATCTCCAGTCAGGGATCCGATATTAATTTGATACTATCTTTCTCTGTTTACTCCACTGAGGCGACTTCCGTTAAGTAAGAAGATCTGCTCTTCTGTTGGGGTCTCGCGGGAATCTAGGATAGAACGGGAAGAAGGGGAGAGGAGGAGGAGGACGAGGAGGCGAAGGTTTCCAATATTGGGAAATGATTGAGAGGCTGGCGACGCCTGCCCTCTCTCGCACCTCGGAGGATATTTTGCAGGACCTCGACACTATTGGCCTTAGGAAGGAGGGGCAGATCCGGTATAGGGTTGAAGTGCAGCCTTTATTTTATAGTATTCCGCCAGGCAAACGCAGACGGTATTACCTTAGATGGATTATTATGACAAATTTTGCAAGAAGCTTGTTGTTTTCGTTAGTATTAGATAGACCCATTCATCTCATTATAATAATGCGATTTTTATATTTGGCAGTCAATTTAATATATAATATTTTTTTTGTTTGCCTTACAAACCAAAACTAATAGTAATTAAAAATAAAATATCACAAAAATAATAGTAATGACATAAAATTTTAACATTAATAATGATAAAATTTTTAAATGAAATTTTGATTGTTATAACCAAAAAAATTAAACTTGGTAAATAAATGATGAGGCTATATTAGTTGATTAGATATATATATAATGACATGTTAATCAACAAAAGAAATTTCTTAAGTTGCATAATTGTCACTAAACAATCTCTAGCATTTAGATTCATATTTATTTTGATCAGAATGATCAAATTATAATAGAAGCATAAAAGCAACTCAACTTGTTGTTATGGACATACGCAATGCTCATCCAAAGTTTCTATTCAGTTAGACATTATGTTGCTCATGAGAGAAATCTTACTCTACTAAATTCGGCTTAGAGCTAGGGTTCACGAAGTCACATACTCATCAGGGTTAACTACTTGTATATGTCACCAACTCTTACCAGAGTACTAAGCAACGACTAGTGGTTCTTACAAGAAGAACTCATCAAGAGGTACTTGCTCTCCATTTGGAACTCACCTGAAATGTCCATCTAGTTAACAATGATTAGTCAAACTCATCCACTAAACATCGGGCTACACTAAGTTTATTCAACAATTTCCTGTATTTTTTGTAATGTAACCCTCTATGTACAACCACATTTCACCCACATCTATAAATAGAGAGTTGATGCTAATGTGCAGATACGAGCAAATAGATCCATGAATTTTCTAATATAGCAAATTTATGAAGTTATCGTATACTTAGGCTAAAGAACCAGCTTTCTAAAATCTATAAATATTCTCTCTAAAAAGCTCTCTTTCTAACAAAAGCTTATATTTGATAGTTTTCTTTGGGGAAAAATATATATGAGGTTTCATAAAGAGTGTTGTGCGCTGGAACATCCATAGTGGTATAGAGAGTTGTTATTTTAATATTATATGTAAATTACACACATATATGAGTAAGTGAGCTAAAGGAATCTCATAAGAACATGAAAAACATAGGAATGAAAAAAACAATGAGGTCTACCCTACTTGAAATGATTCAAATATTGTGAGTTGTAAATTATGAAGGATGGCCTTCATTACAATTTGAGAAAAATTAGATCAATGCGCAAACATAAAATTTAAAACAAGACTTTCATGCTCGAAAAAAAAAAAAAGACTTTCATGCTCGAAGTAGGATAAGCCTTGAGACATTGGAGATGTCATCAAGAGATTATTAGTGGTCTACCAAGTCCTGCTTATATGAAGGGAGACAAAAAAACCAAGTGAAAAAGAGATGTTATATAGCCTTGAAGAATTATAAGATAAAATTACAAGCAACACAAGAGCACCAATTAAAAATCAGTATAATAACCATCCCATCCTCAATAGAGTAATCTTGATTATATTTCAAAGTGTAGTGCTTATTATAATAACCCTAATTTTGAATAATATAAATTTTTAGATTTTTTCAAAAAGCTGCATGGAGCACTATGGTATTGTGCTTTAGGCCTAACAACGCTGAGAAGCGTCAGAGAGTGGCACCTCGATGTCATGACTCTATGTTATACAATAACTTTGGAATCACATGAGGTGCAACGATGATAGATTACTTAGGCGCCATAACGCAGACATTGAAATAAGTTCCTATATATATTTTTTCTCTTAACTCACCTCACCCCCCGCACCTATTTGGCTTGCCATTCAAGGAAAGGAAAAAAAAGAGAAGGGAAGGAGAAGAGAGGAGAGTGGAAAGAGAATGTGTATTTAGCAGCCGACTTGCAATGCTACTTTTATAAAAATTGGTTAGATCGCTGTAAGTGGCTTCTATCATATCTCTATTTTCAAATATTTTTCTTTCGACTGTTTGATTTCCCTCAAATTGATTTTATTTCGTTTTCTTCGGATTTAGTGAATTTCTATCACGTAATTTTTTATTAATCGAAGTATTGATTATTCTGGACATTTTAACTAGTTGATTTTGTAATTTCATCGATTAAAATTATAGTTATTACATTTTGTACAAATTAAATAGAATAATGATTTTGGCATTTTAATTCTATTATATATATTATTAATGAATGCTTTGTTAATGAATATGGGCATGCAATTAGGTAATCATTAGTTGCTATTACTTTTTTAATATTGTAGTGATGATATGTGTGAAGACAAATAAAGGCTGATAATTTACTAATGTTGGTTGAAAACTAATTTATACATTTACAAGATGGTGGACAGAGGAGCTTTCATTTAAATATTTATAATTTTGTGTGATCCTCTACTAATTTATATTATTCACTTATTAAGAATTATAAGGAGTTAATTATTATAACGACTTGCTAGAGTGATGACTCATTTACTGAACCAATGGTTATTGATTTATTGATTACTGAAAAAAATCACATAATCCATAACTCCTTATTGCTTTGGTATGATTGCTTGAATATGATTCATTGTACTATTTCAGTGTTAATGATTTATTTTTTTATTAATGTGGATCAAATGTTATTGTAATGATTTATTGTTATTAAGCACTTGATTTATATTACCGAGCATGTGATATAAGATACTGATTGATGGTGATATTGAGATAATTGAACATCATGTGCACACTCCTATACAATTTTAAGATAATACCATACCACATTGTTATGATTTCTGATAGTTTTCATAGATATTTTAGTTTTCCTGATTTATATAATTTTTTTATTGATTGGAAAGCACTACTATGACATATGATTTAAGAATGATGATTTATTGATTTACTTCTTTGACATTCAAACTACACTGCATTTTTTTTATTAATCTTTGTACCTTATTGGTTTATGGGTTCATGGGCTTTATTGTTACTATATGGGTTTTACTATTTCTGCATAGATTCATAATTATATTGACTACTGCAATTATAAATTGATTGATTTCATGCATAATATTTTTTTTTCCATGCTTTGAGTTTGCTGATAGGATTTTATTAACTTATTGGGATTTTCATCTCATTATATATGATTTAAATGATTTAAGATCAGGAAAGAGGATCAAAAGCTTGAGATTGATAAGTTACATGGTTCTTCGGGTTTTAGTGTTATTTTGCCTTTTTATTTTCTTAGTTATTTTTTGTATTTAGGAGTGCACAGACAGCTTGTCATATTTGCATGACTCTTGACTATTGTCTATGATTTTTGAAGAAATAAATATAGATGTATATTGACATTTGCGTTAAATTAAAGACTTACGACCAATTAGTCAACAATTGTCGTTAAAGATGTTGAAAACACCACATTAAAGTTGGATATATTGCCTTGCTATTCATAATCACATTCATGATTATATTTACATAATAGTACATGATAGCATATAAATTAATTGATTGATAGATAAAATTGAATTAGAACTGATATAACCTGCATGGATATTAATACAACATGACATGGATATTGATAGACATTGATAGATATATAAATGCAATATGGTGATAAGTACACTGACATAATATACTAACATATAATATTTATTAAGTCATTTTTACCTATTTTTCTTATAGTTGATAGACATCTTTTGACTTTACTGATCACATTAGATTGCTTGTTGCTTATACTAATTGACTATTAATTGGAACATGAGAAAATACATTGGTTCTTTTGTCTTACATCAAAGATAGTGATAAATTTTGGTTAATGCCTGGGTTATATGACCATTACGTAATTTTTATATGATTTCAAGAAAATATAAAGAGCTTGCAGAGTGAGATTAGATGGTGATGATAATTTTGTTTTATTTTCAGCTCTTTAGTTTTATATATATTCTTTTGTAGTCTGTTGCGGCTATTGTAATATTATTTTGGATTTTAGACTTTAATCATGATGCAAATATTAACTATATTAATTTAATTATATTTTTTGATATTTATATATTTTTAAATGTAATTAGTCAGCTCTGATTATCAATATTATGGTTATTAATTAATTAAAAAGAATAATAACAATAATAAAGAAGAAGAAAAAATGAAATAATTCTATTTTAAATCCCAAAGTAGGGGCAGAACCAGCCTTAATTTTTAGGGGGGGGGGCAAAATTATAAAAAGATAAAAAATATATTTATAACAAAATTTAAAGGTTCTTTCCTCTTTAGATAACGTTCCATTTGATATAACCTGTGAAAAAATTGTTCTTTAAAAATGGTTAATGAAATCTTAATATAATTGTGGTTGGTTCCATAAATTCTTCGATTAGCTCATTGTTAATTTCATTTTAATATGAAGGAATGTGAAGAGTTACAAAAATTTGAACAAAAATCTTAACAAAAAAGCTGAATAAAAATGATGAATTTGGGGCATTTCTTGAAAAGAACTCAACTTAAAAAGAAAACTCTAGAAGTTAATCTAACAAAAATTGATGGAAATTTGTCTTTCATCTTAAAACTCAAGATTTACTTAATCTGACATTGTTAATCATATTGAAATGAACATATATCCTTTAAGTTAAATGATTCCTGAGAAGCAAATAAATCGTATTGCATGAAAAATGCCTAAAAATTGAAGGCAAAATAAACATGGGAATTGAGCTCACAATAAGTGAAATCCAACAAAACAAATAAATATAATTGCAACTCATTTTTTATTTTTGAAACCAAGATTTGAATGCTTTCTGTGAAACAGTTTGTGATTGGCCTTCAAACTGATAATTCAAACAAACTGTGCCTCAATCTTTAAGTCAACGGATACAGGATACTTCAAACAATTTGTGAAACTGTGTTTGTAAGTAAAACCCATAAGCATATGCTTAAAAAAAACTGAAACTTAGGGAAGAAACAATAAAATTCAAAATCTAAAACTTACAAATACAGTCGTTGAGTGAGTCGCGATTCCTTCCTGTCGGCTGCCACGTGAAGAAAAGGGAAGAGCCGAAGAGGCTGCTGGCTGCCGCGTGAAGAAGAGGGAAGAGCCGAAGAGGCTGCCGGCTGCGGCCTTCGTGGGATTCACCAAAAAAACGACTGAACCAGTGAGGCTGTGCGGTATTTAGGGCAAAGAAGGGGCAAAAATATTTTTTTAGAGGGGGCAAGTTATTTAAATGCCCTGACTTGTAATTAAATTTTTTTTAAGGGGGGGCAATTGCCCCCCCTGAACGGAACTTGGTTCCGCCCTTGTCCCAAAGCGTTACAAATATATCATTCATTATGTATCAAGTATCCCCTCTTTAAAAAAAAAAATCTCCTCTTAAAGTTGTGCGCTTTGTGGATTGCACAAATGAAAGGGAGATTCATTCCACAATATATATATATATCTTCATATAAAAATATGCCAGTTTAAAAATCTTTGCAAAGATCAAATACATGTAGGGAATTAATATTAGCATTTGGACCTTTGGGAAAAATACTAAAATACATAAGTTGTTTTTTGTATAGTGAAAATAACAACCACAGTATTAATAATATGTAATTATTAAAGATGTGAAGAATTATATTTCTATACTATGAAGGGATAAGATTCAAAAGATCGTAGTTGTGGAGATGGAAGTATCCATGGAGAAATAAAGTAGGGAAAATTTCCTCCATAAATGGTGAATCTTCTTTAAGATAAACATTTTAGTTCCTATAATCTTACCAATGTAATTTGAAATTATTATGCTTAAGTTCCAATTGATTATGATTTGCTATCAATTACATAAATATTTCTCTTATTTGTTAATTTGAAACTTTGCATGGCTCCAAGGAAGTATTATCTTACTTTTTAATGCAAGTTGTACATATTTGAAGAAAGGAAAATTCATAAAGAAAATAGTTTATACAGTGTATAATGCATTATTAACAATAATAATTAGAGAGATATCTAAAAAATATTCTAACAATCTTACCAAAAACATTTTAATGGAATCACTAAAACATGCATCACTTCTTCAGGGATCAGTGTTCGATGAAGTTTTGCATCACTTGATATTTGCTTACAATATCTCCCACCAAAGCTCTAATATCATTTGATGAAGTGATGGTTCAACTTTGAAGAGTAATGAAAGAAGAACATAAGCAACATAAGAGCATCAATTGAAAAGCATTCGAAACCACTTCATGCTCACCAAATGAGTATTACACTTTAAATCGTCAAAGAAAGTGATACAAACTTGTTATCAAGCTATGTCTGAAAAAAAAAAGATGGAGAGTAATTTCAATTGTATTTTGAAATATAGTGCTACAACCGGCTTTTTATGATTGATTATAGATTTGTACATCACGAACGATATGTTAAAGAATAGGAATACCAAGGTTCACTTAAGAACATCCAAAAAAAAAACATAAATGAAAGCTCATGTCAAACAAAATAAATACATGAATTATGGAATATAAAAAATTAACCTCTTCATCCTTCATATCCTCATATTATGACTCTTCATAAAGAAGATAAATGATATCCCTCCTAATTTTTTAGGAGAAGCTTCATCAAGATTACTCTAAGTATTTAAGGAGAAATGACCTTAAGATCACTCTGAATATTTAAGGAGAAGCAATGTCATCATTAGCACACATTTCGACCATCCATAATATGCTCCAAATGGCCATTTTAGTTATATGGAGGTCGACACAAGCAAGAGGGAATGATTCCCATACAATGTGGCTAAAATCTCATCAAATATGATGACAATTTATTTTTCATGCACAAAAATTTATTCACTCTTCATAATGAAAATTTTTGGAAAAATAACAAAATATTTTAATTATGCAAAACTTGTCAAGGAGGTCATCCATTTAACCATACTAATATATTTCATTATTCCTTATCTTTCATTAATATCTCATTATTGTACTGCATCACCGAAAAGGCAAGCATTTTTCAAGGTGCTTGCTTAAAGGGAATAACATTAGGTTATATTTTAACTTATTGGCCTCCACAAGCATTAGTGTTGGTATTGATGATAAGGGCAAATGTTTCTTATGAGATGGGCATTGGTGCTGATATTGATTACATGTTTCAACCTTGTTGACAATGATGAGTGTAGATATTAGTATCAATAGCATGCATCATACTTGGATATGAAAACAATGGCCTTGATGTTTTTAGTGAGTGGCGTCCTTATTGGTAATGACAGACACATGTATTAATTTGAATGAGGGGTGTTATCCTTTTTAGTGATGAAGGTGGTTGTTATCCTAATTGATGAGTTTTCATCCTTATTGAAGATGATGAGCATCCATGTTGATGTCAACAACAACCATGAGCCTTATTAGTAATTGTGAGTGTTACTATTAGTATTGGTGTTGATGTCAAGCATTAACCTTATCGGTGATGATGGATGCTCGTATTGATGGAGAAGAATTCATCGATGTTATTTATGATAATAAGCATCAGTGTTGGTAATGACAATATGTGTGAGGTTACTAGTTATAGTGAGCATCAATATTAGTGTTAACAGCAAGTAATGTACTTATTTGTAAGGATATACATTTGCATTAGTGTTAACATTAGCTTTATTCTTATTATCAATAATAAACAACATCATTGGTGTCATGGAAGACTTAGGCTTTATTAGTGATGACATGCAATGGCATGAGGTGGTAGGTAATATTTTGAGATGATATGTGCTGATGAGAATCGGTGCTAGTAATAATTGCATACATTGACTTTGTTATTAATGATAAATATCAATGTTGGTGTTGACAGTGGATGTCTCTTTATTAGCAACTATAAGCATTGGCATTGGTATAAATGGTAGGCATTCACCTTATTGACAATGATAAATGCATGCCTATTAATGATGGCAAACATTAGCATTTGTGTTAATTATGTAGGTTAGTTGTGTTGGTAATGACAATCATCATTCTTATTGGCATCAATAGACATCTTCCTTATTGGTAGTAACGAACATCATCATTTGTGTTTATAATGGGTGTCAATTATTTGGTGATGATAGGTATCATCATCAATGGAGATAGCATGTGTCAATCTTATTAGCAATAGCAAGAGTTGTCATTAGTGTCATTGGTGGGTACATTAGTATTTATATTGATGATGACATGATGAGTGTCTTCTTTGTTGGTGATGGGATAAGTCAGCATTGATGTCAACCATAGGCATCATCATTATTAGCATCGATCATTTTTGATGATGATGAATGTTGGTGTTCATGTCGATGATGATCTCAGATTTGTTTGTGACAACATGCATCGCTATTGATATCTATAATGTTTTCCATTCTTTTTGGTAATGACAAGCATTGTATTGTCATTAGCATTGATGAGGATAATGATCTTATTGATGGTGATGATGTGCATCGATATTATTGAGGACACTAAGCATCGGAGTTGATAGTGACGACATGCGTCGAATGTTGAAAGATATAACTCTGGGTTCTGTCCTCTATTATGGGCATTATATGAGAAAAATAACTTTTGGGATACAAAGCAGGGAAAGTATCCCCCCCAGCAAGCACGTACGACAAACTCGAGATCTCAACCTGATGTAAAGTGGTTTAAATAAAATTAAGTTGATTAATTTAATTACACGGTTAATTAAATTAATTAACTGGTTGGATTTTATCCTTATCCTCATTCTTTTAATTCTTGCTTATAAGGGCTGATATAGTCTTTTCCTATATATAGATCTTTTCAGGTGCCTTGAAGCATGCGTGAGAGAAAAACTGTAAGGGAAATTGTGTTTCTCTGTTTTTCGGGTTTGAGAGCTGGGAGCCAGAAGAGGATTAGGTTTTGGTTTGTAGCTTCTTATGTGAGGAGGAAGAAGAGAGAGTTTAAGAAATCTGGAGAATTTCTTGTGTGTGTTGAAGAGAGTTTTTTCTTCTCACTTGTCTCTCTTGTTAGTTTTCTTCTTTCTTCTGCGAGAAAGACAACCGAAAGGAGTTGTCGGTTGGAAGCTGGAATTTAGACCATGAGGCTTGATCCTTTTGCGATGCTTGGTTATTTGCTTACATGCAGGTAATATCTTTCCTATTTACATAAGGAAGATCGATTACATTGAAGCAAGTTTCGGTTTGGGATTTTATCCCTGTTCTCTGGCAATTTTTCCGGTTCTTGCTGTTTTCTCTAAGCTTCTTGTTTTTTACTGTTAAAGATCTGCTGAAGAATTAAGGTGGAGGCATTTATACTGTTATAGCGAATTTATCTATAGATCTTTATAAGAGTAGATACTCTACCTGTAATATTCGATTAAATTTCACTTAATATTATTTTAGTAATGTAAAATATTATTAAGAATGTACATATTTTGTTATGTTGAATTAATATCTATAATTATTTTACTCATTTAATTATCAAATTTTAAATAATGATTATACTAAATATTGAATAATTAATTATGAAATTACTGAAGAATTATGACAAATCATTTTTATTATTCAAGCAATTGTTAATTTAGCTGAAATAGTTGTTAATAATATTTTAACTTAGTTAAATAATATCTTATAATCATTAAATAAAGATAATATCTTATAACCATAATTTAAATTATGCATTATGTAGAAAATAGTGTATTACAATTATATTAAAATAATATATTAATTGTGCAGTTGTGAATAGATGGTGGTATTATATATGCAAGTATTTGATTTATACTAATCAATGGTCTATTCCAGATATGACAGCTCTGCAAAAATAGTTACTGTGTAGTTGGTGTGGACATTGCATTCCTCTGTCCAAAAATTATCTAGAGCATAGAATCCTTATAATGTTGCCTCATTGTTCATTAATATGATAACGTAGCTTGCAGCAATCTATCTTATCAAATGACCTATAAAGTTGTAAAATTCAATCAAGACATATTATAATTTTAAGCTGCATGTGAATATGAGACATGTTTACTCTCTGTTAAGTAACGAATGCATGAACATATGAAATATATTTGTGAAGATTTTACTTGAGTCATTCAAAATGCATTGGCCATGTATGGAAAGGCTTCGAGATATTCACTAGTCATGGTCGATGGAATCAGTTGCAATCAATGGGAGATGATAAGAATTTGCTTCCATACATATTTAATGTTGTTGCAGATGCAAGATGCCAACTGATGAACAAGAAAATAGAGATGAAGCAGTTGAAGAAGGACAATTTCAATTCGGACAAAGTGACAACACAGGCCTTCGAGCAACTAAAGAAAGCCATGACCAGCGTCTCATCTTTCCACCTTGAGGAAAAGGTAGCTTTTTGAGAGGGGAGTATTGAAAGACCGGCTAAACCGATGGCCCCCAATAGGGGGTTGGTGGTTGGCAAGAAGATCAAAGAGCAATAATTACTTACCATATAAAACCAATATTTGAAGCGAATTAAGAACATTTAAAGAGGGTTGATTTGATTGGGAGGAAAGTAGGAAGGTTTGTTTAAGGAAGAGTGTTGATTTGATTGGGAGGAAATTAGGAAGGTCCTAAATATGGTTATTGTATGTTAGGAATGATTTACTTAGGAATATTTTAATTAGGAAAGTTTCCTAAATCATGTTTATGTTATTTAGGAAGATCTAATTATTTAATATGGTTTCCTAAAATATGTTTATGCTGATTAGAAATATTTTATTTATGTCATGGTGTTCTAGGGCTATTTAAGAGGAAATTTGTCTAGGGTTTAGGATATGCCATTGATTGAGTTTTAGTAAGTGTTTGATGTCCACTATTTTTGTGAGGGATTCTAACGGCTTCTAGAATTTAGGAGAGAATGTCCTACTCTCGAAAGAGGACCATTGCATCTTATTTGTTTGTATTTCTTTTCTTATCAATAAAAATCTACTGGTTTGCTGAAATTCACTATTTGCTCACTGAATTTTGATGTTCAAATCCTATCATGTTGACTTCCTCATTCTAATAGATTAACTTCATAGTACCATGCCCTCACCACAATTATGCTGACATGAGACTCCTGCCCATATTACTGATTTGACTCATGAAATATATTGCATGCTGAACTGCAACCTCCAAATCATTTCACAAGTGAGCGATTTTTCATCTTTTCTGAATGCTAATGATCTAATTTTGCCTCCACTACCACCATGGCCACCACCTACCAATTCTTCAAAGAGGAGCTTCTTTCATGTAAAATGGTGCAAGATCATCATGGTTAAATGATGTGGAACAATCCCAATCGCTAATTTTTGTCCATGTGTTCATATAATTTCTACACGTTTTAATTATATTTAATGTTTAATGATATAACTTATAAGCAATAAATAGACTTTTTTTTCATATTAAATATTGAGGGCATTGTTCTATATAAAGGGTGTCCTAGTACTATACGAAAGACAATTGATGCTTGAATGAAAATTAAGATTTTGTTTGGGACAGCTTTCTTACTGCTTCTTAAAATAATTTTTTAGTAAAAAATTAAAATTTGTGTACAAGAAAGCTGCTCTAAGAAGCACTAAATAAGCCGTCCCAAACAAAACCTAAATCTATCATATTGAGTGGATTTCTTCTTCATCTTTGCTCTCAAGTTACTCTCATAATATTTGATGCTTCATTTGGAATGGTTTTCTTACTGCTTTCTAAAACAGCTTTCTATTATAAAAATTTTAATTTTATACTAAAAAACTGTTTTAATAAATAGAAAGAAAGTCGTCCCAAACGAAACCTGAATCTCTTTGTGCCCTAAATTGCATCAATTGACAAATAATTAATAGACCATAGCATGATACATTCTCATAGAAAATTTGGACAAAATTAACCAGAAATTGATTTTTCAAAATTTTATTTCCCATTTAATGCTGATATATAGAAATAAAAGGGGTTATGTTTTAACTCATTATTTATGTTAATATTTTCTAGGTTTTCAACTTAACAAATTTTGGCAGAAAATAACTACATGTTTACTTCAAATGAGGTGCATGAGGGCGGTTTTAACTGCAAAGATGATGAAGGGATACATCTGTTATTTCTTAAAGACTTAAATGCATTCAGTTAATAGAGCGGCTCCCAAAAGTTTTCTTGGAACTAGTAAAGATTTTCGTATTGTGTGTCATAAATTAGATGAATTATGATGTGCGGATGCCGAACGGCGCCTAAAGCCCAATAAAAATGCGCCACGTCATTCCCTAGTCAGGACCGTAGCTCGGTACTGCTTAGTACCGAGCTTATTACTGCTCTGTACTGGATGATGTGGCTGCACCTGATTCGCCTCTGGACGGTAAGTTGTGTCCGGTGTCCGCACAAAATAAACTCTCCATAAATCAAGGAAAAAGAAAGTAACTACTGAAGGACTGCAAATGATAGTTACCGGAATACTGCAGCTTCTAGCATATAATCCTCAAACTATATCAGGTGATGATCAAAAGCCACACTGAAGCAGCAAGTTTGTAGCATCTATAGCTGAATCTCTCCTACATTCTAACAATATTCACCCATTTCCTAAAGGCTTGAACATGTTCGAGCCTCTTTCTTTGAGCATCTGTTTTTGCATGTACAGCTTTTAAATTCCTGTACAGATCTTTGTGAAGCTTGAGGAATTCCTCCTTAAATTTCCACTTGTCAGCAAACATGTTATACCTTGTAATATAACTAACAATGTCCATTACCCTCTCAAAATACCCACCTCTAAGGAAATTCATAAGCAAACAATCTAACAAGTCCCGGTCTACAGACAAAACTCCATCTTCCAATCTTCGCTTAATCTCTCCCCATAATATTGTGATTTGGCGATACATTTTCAATGAAGAATACCCATTTAATAGATAGCTGAAAGTCTGGGTTGTAGGTTGGATGTTTTTTTGTTGCATCTTCTTCAAAGTCCTAATAGCATCTTCCATCATATTGGCCTTGCAAAAGAACAAAATTGTACTGTTAAACTCATAAACCAATGGACAGACCAAGTCCCCTTCCCTGATCTCTTTACTTAGATGCCCTGCCAAGCATGATTTGTTCTCTGAAAAATCTCCTTTACATCTGAGAGGTTTTACAGTACAATCTCCAGAAAGACATGAATGTGCAGCATCCTCATCCGATAAGTTCTCAAATAAGCCAATTTTCCTCATCTGTTTCAGTAGCACTTTAGATTCTCCGAAGAGGTTTTCCTTCCAGTAGGCTTGAAAAAGTGATTTGTACAAACTGGGATCAACATAAATACCAACCGACTCCAAGTCATCTAAAACATCATGAGCAGTCTCCAACAAACCCACCTGTATACACGCAGCCAACACAAGTGTGCTAAAACTGCGTTCTTTTGAATTGATTTTACCCTCAATGCCAATTAGAAACTTTGAAATTTCATCAAATCTTCTTTCTTTAACAAAGCCACTTATAAGCTTTGCAAGAGCCTTGGTACTTGGAGTAAGCTTTCCATCAGAGAAGAGAACCAATGTAGATTGACCTTGTGAATCCACAATGAAATCAGTCCTCAACCGATCAGGCTCAAGCACTACTTTATATCCCGTAGTCAGATTGCCTGATCCAATCTGAAGCAAGAAAGGTTTTCTCAACTCATTTTTTAGTGTATTTAAACTATCAACACATTGGAAGTCCTTTGATTGATCATACAAATCCAACATAAGCTCCATGGCAAGACCAAGATCATTATATCTGAAATGCAAGCTCAACAAGCTATCATAGAACTGACAGTAATGGCGACTTAGTGCCATGGAAAGAACACTATCAACATGCACTTTCAATCTCATTAGTTCATCACGCAGCCCAAGCTTCTCATATATTTGAGCAAAGATAATAATTGAATTCGCATCAACCGCCACTCCTATAAGCGACATGCACTTTATTATTAACAGAGCCTTTTGGAAAGACTCAAACTTTAAGCATGCATTCAATACAAGGTTGAATATTGTAACATTCAATACAAGCTTCTTATGCAAGGACCGTTCACAAATCTCAATCAGAATATTAGATGCAAGGTATGCTCCAATATCTGACTTAACCAAATGAAAAAGCAATGTACTAAGTACATCAAAAGATGGAAACTTGAATCTATCTAATGCAATTCTGATTATTGTGGAGGCAGGAACAGGCATTTGACTTCTGGCAAGAATGAGAGCTAGTCTGGTCAGAGAGTCATAGTCAAGAAGATAGGGACTCTTTGACAGAACCAAAAGCACCAAGTGATATGCTTTAAGAAGCCAGTGAGAACTTACTGAGCGGGTCATTAAGCTGATCATTTTTTTTACTACTACTTGCTTAGGGAAACCATGCAAGCATTTGTAGCTGCAAAAAAATTCCCAGGCATCATCCACACAGTTCTCTTCCAAAGCAGCTTCAAGCTTCCTCAGGGGACTTTCACATGAAGAGCTTTCCCATGGCAAAACCGATTGGGTAGTGCTAGAAAGATGGGGCAAGCTTGAGCTTAAATGTAAATTTCGATATCTAACCAACCTATGCTGCCAACCATAACTAAGTATAGAAGATCTTCCGCAGCTAACCTGGATGAGAAGTAAATGCATTAATAGAAGCAAAAATAAAGGGAGAGAATGCTTGATCCAACCATAAGAACTACAATCTCACATTGATCCAGCTAGTAGCACTTGCATGTGAACCCGCGCATGATACCTTTCGGCTTAGTTGACAAGAACAGTAGAAGACCCTCATTTGTCTTTCTATGTAAGAAACTATGCCAGTAATATTCATGTTTTTACCAAGTTTCAACTGTAAGGGGCTGTTTGGCAGCAGGATTTATGCTAAATCCTGCTAAACGAGATCCCGGTAAATCTCACGGCGGAATAAATCCTCCGCTTCCATCTTTCCGTAAATCCTGGAATTCGGCGGATTTACGGGACTTGGCCGGAGAAGCGCGCCAAGGGGAGAAAGATAGTTACCTTCACAGGCGAGCGAGCTCCCGCTGTTACTTCCGATCCAACAGGAATTACGTCGTCGAAATGTCGTGACTTCCGATCCGACTGGAAGGGAAAGCCGTCGAAACTAACAAGCGACTCGTTGCAGCGAAGTCGAACAGCAGCCGGAGAAAAACTTTCCTCACGCGAAGCAACGAAGTCGAACATCGACGACCAAATAGAGAGAGGAGCCATCGGCAAGAAATTAATCTAATTTAATTTCATTTCATTAATATAATTTAAAATCTTAATAATTAAGTGGATTACTTAAATAATTAGTTAATAATTAGTACATAAATTAATAATATAATTTAATTAAATAATTAGTACACTTATTAATAATTAAATAATTATATAATTAGCTTAATTAATATAATTTAAAATAGAAAGTATTAATTATATAATTAAAAGTGTAAATAATAATTAAATAATTAATGAGTAGTAAAATATTTAAGTAATTAATGAGATAATTAAAAGTATAATCGTTTGAAATTCTCCCTCATACACTATTCGGTAATAAAATATCGTTCAACTCCCTGTTCGAGGGAAAATTATTATGTTCGGTGTCCGGATTAGTCCGGACACTAATCCAGATGCGCCACATCACAAAAATACACCGGGGCCCAATGTATTCGGGTGATGTGATGAGTCTAAATTGGGTGTCCGGATGTCTGATGACCGGACGTAATAATTTGCCTCGAGGTAAAATTATTAAATCCGGACACCAATTCAGATGTACCACGTCACATAAATACACCGGAAGCTTCCTAGTTGAGCTAATTCTCTTATGGAATTCTTTTCAAATAAAGATTCTTCTAGGTCTCGATCAGTTCTCAGCCGACTTCAACAATCGGAAGAAACTCAGTACCGCCCCGGTCGACGGCAATTTCTCCCGTAAGCCATAGCTGATCTCGTCGCACCCAGTGGCTGCGATTTGGTTTTCGGTTATCTCCTTTGAAGTCCCCTTCCCGAAGATGATTTGGCTCTCCTGGTGAGCTCCTAACTTCGGCTCCGGCTGTAACAATCGCTACAAGTGGAAAATGGTAGCACCGTGCAGGAAGATTTTGTTCATTTAGTTGTCGTCCATGTGAATCAACGCTGGTTGTTAACTAATTATAAGTGATAGTGCGCGTTGGCATGTCAGTGCTAGTAGATGATGAGGTTGATAGGCATTAGAAGAGTCAAGCGACACTGATCAAGAGATGGTAGGCCACCAGATCATAGTTGAATAATGGTGGTTATAGGACCTAGTTCATAGGCAATGGAGTCCGAAAGAATATAATCAGCGACAGACATAGATCGGAAGGGTCATGGTCAAGCAACGAAGATCGAAAGATTTTAGTCAGGTAAAAATAGTTTGAGAATTGTAGTCAGGTAATAGTGGTCCGAGGATCATAATTGACAAGCAATAGATATTGGGAGGATAGTAGTAGGACGGAGTTTAGAAATACCATAGTCATGTGACAACGATTGGAAAATCATAGCTTGTCAATGATATTCAGAGTACTGTAGTTGGATGATGGTGGTCAAAGGATCATTGTCGAGAGACAATAATTAAGGATCGTATTCAAAGATTATTTTCGGAGGTCCATAGAGGTTGGGTGATGAAGGTCGGAGGATCCTAATCGGGTGATGATGGTATAAGGATTAGAGTCGACAAGTGACGGTGGTTTGAGGATTGAAGTCAGCATGCAACGAAGGTTTGAGTACTATAGCTGGTGGACGATGGAGATTGAAAGGACCTGATCAAGTGAATGGGTCATAACTCAACACAATACAACCCACTACCCTGAAATGGGTTGCACAATGTTGAGGCTGCAACAGTAGACCCAATACTTCCCAAGACTTAATTGGAAATATTTTTTCAACATTTACAACATCGAGCCAACTAATACATCAAATATAAACATCAATTTTATTTCATCTAATTTAATCAAATTGTACTTTCCAAAAAATGATATACATCAATCATGTTTCAACTTCCTTTTTCATCAAGACATGACATGCTCATAAATGACAAATGAATACTCATACTGAACATACCTAAATCCAAAATTCAAACCTAGTCAACAATCTCTATAAATAGAATCTACTCAGCTAGGGTTTTATCTTTTCCTGAAAACACAAACATATATGTATGGTGAGTAAATCGCTTGTCAGTATGTTATCTAAACCTACTACTTCAGAGCTCAAGCTAGTAACATAAAAAAGCTTTTATAGTATTTTACAATACATAGATAGTAATTCATATTTAAAGTGAACTATCCTAATATTTATATTGAACAATGTGCTTAATAGTTTTGTATCAGAATAAAACTGGTGGTAAAAGCATACCAAGCTAACAATAACAACATACATAATACTTGAACAAAATTTCAAAACAGAAGTAGCATTACATAACATAATATGAACATAACTTCATGACATAAATACTAACTTGAGCATGATATCAAAACATAAGTAGCATAACATGAAATAATATAACATAACATTCATATTTTCCTTTTTATATCTCCACTTGTATATGTTTCTTGAACCCTCTTATACTCCACTTCTATTTATATCTGCACTTATATGCATGTTTCCAAAGCCTCTAATAACTCTATTTTCACTTATATCTTATATTATGTATTAAATTTAGCTTATAAGAAAGGTAACGGTAGAACTAAAAATTGTTTTTTAGAAAATATTAGAAATGATCTTGACCCTTAATATGACACAATAGATAAAAAAGATTCATATAGCTGACCCCACATATAATAAAATAAAGGCTTGATATTATTCTTATTATATAATTAATAATTCACCTCGCAGAACTGCATGATAACTGATTGGTTTCTGAATAATTATTATGAGGAAGCTGCTGCCATTTTCATTGCCAGAAGCTGAATGTACATTAGACATTTTAAGATTTATTTAGAAGGTAGCGAGCAGAATAGAAGATTTAGACTTTGTTTGGGACGGTTTTCTTCTGCTTCTTAATATAGCTTTTTAGTACAAGAATTAAAATTTTTGTACGAAAAAATTGCTTTAAAAAGCAGCAAAAAGGTCGTCCCAAACGAAGCCTTAAAAAAGAATATAAACCAAATCAAGAATAGTTTAGATGTTAGAAAATTGAGGTGGGATACCTAGTTGGGAATTCATGAATCTTAAGTATGCTAAAATACTTGCATAAAACAGAGGAAGCAAGAGTGCAATCACTATTACTGTAAGTTAACGAACAGAAATCCTCCTTAAAGTAAGAATTTTCAAGCCAAAAAAAAGGGAAAGGGGGATATGGAGGAAGAT
Organism: Dendrobium catenatum; assembly: GCF_001605985.2. Taxonomy (NCBI): domain Eukaryota; kingdom Viridiplantae; phylum Streptophyta; class Magnoliopsida; order Asparagales; family Orchidaceae; genus Dendrobium; species Dendrobium catenatum. The sequence goes on from NW_021318876.1 coordinate 2,727,165, forward strand.
AGGGAAGGGAAAGCAAGGATGGAGATGTTCATTAGGGAGATCTGTAGAGGTGAAGAAGAAAAGAGTCATTTGAGTTTAAATAAACGAAAAATAAATAAAATTAAAATTTGGTAACAGTTAACTATTCACTTCCTTTCCCTTGGAAAACAATTACTTACCGGAGGAAAAACTGAAAATTTCTGAAGAAATACAACTTTTGCTCGCTTATTGCTCAGAAAAAATGGAACCATCTAAAGTCTCATCCCAACATTCTCACACATTGGAGAAATTCTGTGCAGAGACTGAATGCAAAACGTCGTCCGAAGATCAACCAGAACGTGCCATGTCAGCGGTACCAAGCTGCGGTACTGAGCACAGGGGTGATGTGACGCATTCTAATTGGTCTCCGGATGAAGTTCAGCATCCACACAGAATAATTAATCCACACATTGAGGTTGACCTCAACCGGGAAAGTGATGAGCTCCAAAAATTTAAGAGTCGGCTCTCAGCGAATTCAGTAAAGAACAGAAAAAAAGTGTTGAAAACTTCATAAACAAGATATTTCTGAAGCAGATACCAAGTAGATCAGTAGAACCGAACCAAATTTTCTTTAAAAAAATCCTAAAATAAACTTGATGACCGATATAATATTCAACAAAGCACAATAATAAGGATAATTCGTAAAGCTGAAACCAAGTAATCTGATATAAAACAGCCACCACAAGAGCAGGAATTTGCTAAATTTCAGAAAAATTCAGCAAAGTTGATGCAGAAATTCCAAACTTAATAGAGAAAACAGCAATATAAAATCTCCAATTCAGCAAAAGAACAAGAAAAACAACAAATGATACAAGAATCTTCAATTCTAGAGGAAGATTCAACTCTCCAAATCTCTAGTCAAAGACTGGAGCCCAAACACTGCACAAGAGATATTAAATTTCCCTCCTAAACCCTTGCTCCAATAAATGATTGGGCCCCAACCCTGTTCCGCCCTCCTCTATGGGCCTGCCTCCTGCATCAATGAACCGGTCCAACAAGGACCGGTTCAGCTTGAACCGGCCTAACATAATCATGATAACTAAGGTAGAAGCTATTCTTCTAATGCTTTATATAAAAGCCAAGCCGCACAGAAAAATACGCAGATTATGGCAAAAGAATACAAATAACTGAATAAATCACTCTGCTTAACCTCTAAAGTAAACAATAATATATATCAGCTTTTACAGACAACAGTTTTTATTCTGGAACTCTCATGAACTAAGTGAAGCTGATACAGGTATTGCCGTGGAATGTGGATTGTTGAAGTACCCTGCAGCAGGAAAAAAAAAAAAGTTCTGTTTTCCAAATGTTTATGTTTCTGCAATTCAGACACCTTTTTAGTAGCCAATAATTTGATTTCAACTAAAATAAGGAGAATGAAGCATTCATAAAGCCGACCTGACATAGTCAAAATGCAACTGATCATTTACTCCTTAGCAAATAACTAGATAATTTTGAAGTTGTGAGGAATTATAGAGAAACTAGGGAATCCAAACTTGATTGGTCTGTGTAAAAGACTAAAATATATTATTATCATTATCATTATTAGTCCGGTCTCTTTGTGACCAGATTCATGAATCTTCATTTACCATTCATGCATATTTGGTGTCCATCTTGCACAATTTTTAGAAACTTAATAGTTGCAATTTTATAAAATTTCTCATTTTAAGGCTTCGTTTGGAATAATTTTTTACCACAAACAATTTTGTACTAAAAAATTATTTTATAAAACAGTAAAAAAATTATCCCAAACAAAACTTAAGTCTGTATGATATTCTCTTCTCACATTATATTCTTCATACACTTATTCATAAAGACCACTCAACCTCAATTCCCAAAATTATATCCTCAACTACAATCTAATTTACTATAAAACAAGTTTAAGATATTTCATCATATTACATCTATATATTACTTGATTTTCCAATAATATTAAATGGTCAATTACTAATTTCAATCTTGTTAAAATTGTATATGATAGACTCAACCATTGAAATTTTATGACAAATGTCTCACCTACTCAAATTTGGTCATCTGTAAATAGGATACATCAATATTCCTCACTTCAAATGTATCTTGAATGCCAGATCTAGGCATCATGGCATAGTTGGACACTTCGCATCAAGAAACTCCCTGAACATTTTTGCCGGTTTCTGACCACCCATGAGCTCTGCTAGCCTCTCAACAGGAAGAAGAGAGAGCTCAGCAAGACTCTTGCAACCATCCATCAAAGCTCGGTAATTTGAATCAGTTACACCAGGGATACGCCTCAAGAATTCAATTGCCACAGTATTGTAGTTTTCAGCTCTAGAATACAACACAAAAAATACGATCGTTAGCCCTCAAGTGAGAACTATACAAAATAAACAGTTCGGCATACACAAAATCAAAGTTGAAATAAAGACAATCAGGCACTCCATACAAAATTAATAGTTACGCATATCACATTGTAAATTAAAAGAAATGCAAGTTGAACTGAGAAGAAAATTATAGCCTTGGTTTCTTCTTGTTAGGAAGATCAGAAACCATTTATAAGTTATCCTTGTCAAAATTCCATTGAAGTATCGAAGTTGGATCCGATCTAGAGAAAAGTAAACCTATATGCAGTTAGATGTTAGGCTGGGATTATCAGAATAACTAATAATGTCACAAAGCTTCACTTCAAGAGATTAAAAGTAGTTTAAGAAAGCTTGCAAACAAGTCCCATCTCAACTAGGGTTAGAGTGTAAAAAATATTTACAAAAAATAAATTTAATACCTAGGTAGCACTCAACAAAAATGAGTGAAGAATGAAAATTCATGAAGTCTAACAAAAATAATGGTAATTGTGGGCTCCAAAAATTCTCATTTTGGCTGTGAAATTTTATGGTTTGAAATTATCATTGTATACTTAAAGCAGGTGGTGGGAGGAATGATAACGAGTCTGATCAAAATCTCATGGTTTCATAGTCTCAGGATATCATGGTCCTAGTCTACTTAATAAGAGAAGGTAGTCGACTGAAATATCCTTGTTGACAGCCATATGTTGTTCAGTCCAAGCCTCCAAGGTTACCTTGTAGACATTGGGTGGACGTTTTTCTAATGGGACACATTCGATTCAACCTTAGCTAACTGAGGGTTTTGCTCCCTATCAAATATATCATATGATTCATTACTGAAGGGTTTAGAGCCATTGAGAAATCTACGAACTTTGATCGTGATCGTAATTTAATGATGCAATTTCGTAGCAAAACCACCCAATCAGAGGGCTTAGGTCATAACCATTTACTTGTGGAGTCACTTAGCGGTAAAACCACCGATTAGAAGACACATGTCACATCCTTGCTAGTGAGAAATCATTTGAGTATGAATCTTAGCGATACGCTCGACAGGACATTCACTCTTTGTGACTTAAAGTTAATCTCAAATTTAACTTCCTCGAGAAATTATTGCGAAGTGTGGATAGAATTTTGCTTTGAGCTTTTTGGTGTTTAATTTCATTTCAAATAATTAAATTTTGATGGACGTTAATTTCTTTTTAAATGAAATTTAAGCCCTAGATGATAATTTTCAAATTTTGAGAGGGCATTTTAATAATTAAGTAGTCTCCTCTGATTGAGATTCACTTTTAACACGGTCATCATTGGGATGATCTAAAGATCGTTTTAAAATATTTGTGTTTACAATGGGTTTAGAGATATTTTAAAAAGGTATAGGGTCTCCTTGGGTTAAGATTCACTTTCAACACGGTCATCATCGAAGGTTTTAGATAATTTTATTTCATTGTTCGAACCTTGTCAGCTTTATTTGTCAGTTAATAGAGGATTGGGTTCAACTGATGATTTAGAGATTATCATATAAGCAAGTATTGAAAACTAAGCTTATATTTTAAGGGATGAATTTCTTGTAAGGAGGCCTTGAAGGCCTGATATGAACTTTAAAATAAGTTCTTTTTAACAATTTTCAAAATCTTGTATTCACTTACAAATTCAATACTTGTCAGACTTTCAAGATTACCTCATAGATCAGCTGCATTTATGGTCAAAAATCTTAAAATTTGAGTGTTTAACATGATCTTTCAAAGAGGAGTATTAGACATGAAATTTTAAAATTCTCTTTTTCATTTTAGCCGAGTAGCATTCTTGGATATTAATTTTGAGTGTTTAACATGATCATCATAGCATATGAAGGTAGATTTAAACTTCTTTCTTAAATGACATGCATGTTGTTTTGTGCATTTAAACAATACATTTACATGTTCTTCGATGCATTTGTACACTTAGAATATGTCCGCACGCTTTCGGTGTATTTGCACAATACACTTGCACGCTTTTCAATGCATATATAGAGTGTTTGCATGCATCTCAAAGCAACAATAAACATTTATCCCGCTATGTTGGGCCAACTACATGAATTTTTTTTTTTTCCATTGTGTTTTATTAAGAGGTAAAAGCCTCATTTAGATCTAATAACAATATTATTTTTAATACTTTCAAACCAAGTCTTTTTAGATCTACATCTACCTTTTAGAGCAGGAATTTAACAATTCATTTATAATTTTTCAATCCGCGCAGTATTTTCAAACATCAAACTTGATATTTGTCGAGCTAGTCAGAACATCTACTGACTTGCCATTGTCATGCTAGGATTTTCTTCTACTATAGAAATTTGCTACAATAATCATAGAATAGAGGCATCCAAGATAGAAGAAATGCCTGAACATATTAAATTCCAGAGAAATGCATCATCTAAATCATCTTTGCAAATAAGAAACAGCGAGCACACATAATCTTTATTCCAGAATGCATATCTAAAATAATATGAATGAGTGTCAAGAAGATTCAAAAGTAACATGAAATTCTACATGAATAAAAACTACTATAGCCTAAACAACCAGCCTTTACCTTACGTCGTCTTCCACAGTGCCATCCTCTGAAGGAACTCCTACTCTGATAGCCTTGTTGTCATCTGGTTCATCCTGGTTCGCCTTGAGGGATGCAAAAATTTCTGCTGTTGCATGCACACTTCGTGACCAAACCAGACGCAGTCGCGGAAAATGTAAGACGAGCAATGAAAGTTTTGATATTATGCTTGTTGGTGAAACATCATCGCCTAGGTCACTGGAAGACTGCAATAAACAGTTAACTAGTTAGTGCATTTGAAGAAAATCAAGGATCACTCAAGTCCTTGATAACTCATAGCTAGCAGGTTTGAGCATGTTGTAAAATATAGTGTTCCAAATCAGATAGAATTACATGGATAATAAGCAGGAACTGATACAGGATAGTCTCATTACTTATACCTGAAAAGAAAAGCTTCTATCCTGAGAAAATTCAATCAGAAGAACAGGTATTTTGTAGTAGCGAATCATTGTTTCCACCTGATGATACAGCCGGCCTGATGCAAAACTTTGATACAAATCACCAACACTCTTCCTTTCAACACAAATAAAGGGTGAAAGGACATAATCACCAACTTCCAGGGTAACAGGTATGATTTTCATGCCTTTCTGATGAAGAACATTTGGAAGGCTGCTCATGAACTCCCTCATATCCACAATCACCTAAAATAGAGCCAGATTCAAGAAAATAAAAAAATTAAGACTTAACTGATGTGCCGTTCAAAATGATTGATTTAGGTCTCGTTTGGTTCCCCGACTCCTTTTTTTTTTTTAAACGGAGGTATTAAAACGGGTAAGCAGAAATTTTTTTCTTTTCAGATCGGCAGAAATACAAACGAGGCCTTAACTGGATCCATAAGCGCTACCTGCATCTCTTTCTCCATTGTCTTCCTACCACCTGCCTTCCTAGTTAATGAGTTCTGTGGAACAACCGAGCTTGGCTCACAAAGAGATGTGGGTCCAATGCATCGTCCATCCTGCTCACAACATATTTATGCAAAAAGAGTAAAAGCTACGCTCTGCAAAACATTTTCCATGAATCATAAATACAAAAAAAAAAAAGATCATACACAGAACATCCATCAAGTAAACTGCAATGTCCACGACATAGATTGTAAATGACCAGAATGAAAAAAATGTAAAAAAAAAAAAGAGAAAAGGGGATATCACAAACAAAAAATTAAAAAAAAGTGTAGTAAACTTATAACAATTAAACGTTTTAACTAAAGTTTAGCATAGACAAGAACATTCAGTTGATGGAAAAATAGAAGAATCTTGGATATATATATTTAGATCACTTGTAGCAAAATTTAAATGAAAAGTAGTTCCTTCGGCAATTTGGAAATAGAGGAATTAATTTCTGAAAGAATGCCTCTATAATAAGATGACATGGTAGTAGAAGCTTTAAGCGGGGCGGATCCAGCTTCTTTTTTCAGGGTGGGCAAAAAAAAAATTTTTTTGTGGGGATGGACAAAAATGCCTAGGATTGATAAAATTAGGACAAAAAATATTTTTGAGGGGGGGGCAAAATGCCTAAAATACTCAAAATATTCTAAAAAATCTCCTATAAATATTAAAAAAAAAAAATGAGGGTGGGCATTTGCCCACCCTAAGACTAGGGTGGATCCGCCCATGGCTTTAAGTAAACTGAATTATATGGATCGCTAAGAAACTTCTTACAAGTAATTTAAGGATCACAGCTTTTAACTAGAAACCTTAAGAAAAATTCATTCATGCACATTTTGGACACATTTTGTACAAATATTTCCTTATTATAAGAATTTCAAGATGTTTTTACAATTTTATAGCAAATAGGTTATAAATCGGATAATCCTAAGGCCGTTATCGGAGATTATTTAAGAAAACCCTCGATATTTTCAGGGTTCATTCATCTACTTGTCAGTATTACTTTCAAAAATTATGATTTCGTTTTCACTCATTGTGTTTGTGGAATGAAATTTATCATTTTAGATAGATTTTAAAGGTGTTCGTAGAATTTAAAGCCTATACTGGTCCTAACTATATCTAACTAATGGAGTCCAACTTGAATCAACCAAACGAGCCCTTGGATCCTTTACAGGATCAAAATTTATCCAACCTGGCACTTTTTTCTAGGCAAACAGGAGCTTAATTTATGAGGTGTGTAACAATTCATAGCACTACAAATGATAAGGCATTCAACAAATCAACTGCTGTAGAAGCTTGTGAAGACACCAAAACGCAATGAAATAGAAAGATGCACAATCATTAAAAGAAAAGTTGAAAATTTAAGGACAACATACTTCCACAATATGCACACGCCTACAAATTTCAGTCAAAAACATGGATCATTCTAGAAAACCAATAATAGTTCAAATCACCTAGAAAGGTCAACAAATTCTAGGTGTCTTAATAAACAAGACAAATAGTCATCTCTTTTGTCTAAAAAAAGGAAACTACTTTGTCACCATGGATTGAACAATAGCATATTTAGATTTGGGCCAAACTTATTAAAATAAATTGTTAAACAAAGAGCAAGAACTTCATGATTGACTTGAAACCTGAAAATAAGCCCACCAAATCTAATACAAATCAAATAGATCAGCACATTAGAAAATCAAACCTGGTCGACAGGTATCATCAACAAAGACTTCTGCCTAATCAAGGATTCAAAAGCTCCATTTTCTCGCCGTATGCTTGCTTCAAATTTCTGCACCTCAGTAGAGTTTTCATAGAAGATAAAATAAACTTTCAAATTTAGTGAGGGGTTCTCTGCTTTATAGACTTCAATCTCTCTCACAAATGTCATGTCTGGATGAAAAACAATAATAACACTAGGTTTCCAGATATCAAGTATCTGTTCATCCTTCTCTAAAGCATAAAACTGTACTGGAGGAATTGGCCTGGCATCACTGGACTCTGAACCACCAGAATCATGGGAATGCCTTTGAAGAAAGCTTTTATCAGAGTCACCGATACATGAGTCAATGAGATCATTTTCCAGAACAGCCGATCGGGCTTCTGGTTCTGTGGCTTCTGAACTTGCTTTTACTGTTTCATCCTTATGTGCTGATTTCTTGCGATTATTTCGAGAATCCCGTGCTTTAATTGTTGCTTTCTGAGACCTACCTCTGCATCTTCTTTTGGCAGAACCCCGCCTTCCAGAAAGTGGTTGAGATTCATTCCTAACAGCAATTTCTTCTTTAGCAAGATGGCTTATCTCTGATGCTGCAGCTAACAATGCATCATTTTCCAGTTTGCTAATGGTGCTTGGATCGGAATTCTCGCCGGATCCACTAGCAACTGCTCCATCAAGAACGCCATATCCTTTAGGATCTTGAGATCTTTTCTTATTACGTTTCTGCAGGCTATGCAATTCTGCCTTGCCAAATAAATACTTCTCCCACTCTTGTCGCATTACCTAAAATCAAAATTTTAGATCAAAATTAATCTGAGGAGTCCACAATACCTAAGAAAAACATAAGAAAAAAATACCTTCTTTTGCTAGATTGTTTTCAGTAATAATCAGTTTCAGTTTATCCTTCACAAAATACCTTCTTTTGCTGTCTACATTAATTTGATAATAGAATGCTTAAATAAAAACAAAAGCCACAATACTACAAAAGAACCAAATTCATTGGAATACTAAACATATCGACTTTGGCTATAACCTATAACTATAAGCATAGCTTTGGCACATCAATAACAAGCTATCCAATTATAACCTATTCGGATTCAGAAAGAACAACAGGCAATAAAAATCAGTTTCAGTTCACGGGCACAATATCTACAACTGCTGTATAAAAAGTAATGGATTGTTTAGGGAGGGATTCTTAATCTTCTTTAAAGAGGAAAAATAGTTAGCTTCGAAAGAAAATGATTTGAAAATAATGGACTTCAAAAGAAGGTATAAATTAAAAGGATAAAGCAACAAGTTAAGGTCCTTTTTTGCATGAATGATAAATTAAGATATAATGAACTCTATATACTTATCCTAAGAAAAACAAAGATTGATAAAAAAGTTATACATTAAAAGTAAGACAAATTTCTGAAGCCTCCAAAGTGACCATTAAAATTTTCAAAGTTTTTTGCTTGATACCAAATGGCATTAAGGTGCAATTTGGTGATGTTTTTCAGCTGTTTTGCTTTTCAAAAATCTGACATATCACAACTTTGATTTTTTTTTTTTTTTTGGGAAAGCATGTGCTACAAATTGCTATATTGTACAAGTACCTCCTTTATGGCTTGTCAACAATAGGAAATACACTTTCGAGCAACTTCAACTTGAAATACACTTTTCAAGAACAATAGTAGTATTTTCTCATATCAAATAATACAATTAAAAAAAAAACATCATAACATTACCAAACAGAACCTTACTGATTTCAAAGTAGCAATTCTACCAAAAATTTAAAAGAAATATCAATAGCAAGGTAAAAGCCCTTTTAGGACTGTAACATCACATGCCATATAAAAAAGACAAATAGTTAATCCACTATATATGTGTGCGCGCATTTATATAGCTGTTCAAACAGGCTTATAAAGTGCAGAAAGGAGTACAAAGGAAGCTTAACATATATACCACATTTGCCCAGTCAATACAGTGTCAAACTGTCAATAGATAACCAAACAGCTCAAGTTCTTCAATAATACTTTATCAGTAACCCAGGCAATAATCAGCAGATATAGACAGAAATAGGCAACAGTGGAATGGGTTGTTCTTTAAGAAAGGGCAAATATGTTCAAAAATACAATAAAGAACATATTGCCTATCATACCAATGTGGATTTTCCAAACTTGATTTTTCCTCACAGAAGCAACAAAACTACCTGATGTGAGTTTTTAATGATGCAGTCCTCCAACTGCAAGCATGAACGCTCATCTTTACAGACAACCAAGACAATATCATTATTGTCACCTCCATTATCAGCAAAATTTTGTTCATCTTTTAATGAATCTTCCTTTCTGCGTTCTACTTCTATCTCCTCAAGCAACTCCTGCAATTAATCATGAAGCAACCATGTTGAACTTTGCATATTGCACAAGAAACCAAAATCTGCAGCTTGAAAAGAAAAGACATGGAAACTCACTCACTCACACGTAACACCTTCCATTTAGGTGCTTCCTCCAAGACTTCCTCTAAGACAATTCCAACATTCGCTTCCATTGTGGCATTATCCATCTTATTTGAAAGAGAAGAATTTTCTAATTGGAGTCCATCTATCATTTCGAAAACCAAAACTCATATATCAATCTTCTTGAAGCAAATAAAAATCAAGTTCAAGTTCCATTTTCTATGTGATTCGGCCTTTTAGAACAAAATTATCACATAATGTAAAAGAATATGACAACTGCTTACACCTACCATTTTCCATGTTCTTTATCAAACTATTCTCATCAACTCTCTTCCTCTTGACTACGTTGTTCTTCTTGTTAGCAATGATTCTTACTCCATCCGCCCGCAACACCTGATAAACCCGCTTCTTCGCAAGCTCAAATATCTTGTAACTTGATTCAGCAAATATCCAAACCGACCTCACTCCTTCAGAGACCCTCAGTGTATCAAGATACTTCAAATATGTCACAGCATCATACCTTCTCCAAAAACAAATAGCAAATGATTCCAAATGAGTATAATCGGAAGTGTTGATGAAAATAACTAGCATCACAATCGGAAAAAACAATAATCAAAGGAGTGATGTGTTAAGCAATAATATATTCTTTTGTATTCAAAGACAGTACAACAACAATGTCAAGAATGAATAAACAATTCGAAAAAATTAAATCAACATAATAAAATATTTAAAGTCTATCATAGAAGAAGAAGGAAACAAATCTTTCAAAGCTTGGGAGTACTACAACAACTAGCCGGCTATAAACAGCTCGTGGTTCATTTTTTTTCAATATTAAGCCGATCTCAAACCTATTTTAGTTCTTTTATTTTACTTGTATTGAACTAATTGTTTTGAACCTCAACTAAACCCAAAACCGGTTCATATAAACCTCTATAAATAGAGCTCAAATGTTGTAATTGAATTCAAGAAATAAATAAAATAATAATAATAAAATTCAAGAAATAATTTTTTTATTTTCTCACTTTTCTACTCAATCTTGTTCCTCTTCTTCTTCCTTAAAGAGTCTACACCTACTCAAAAGATGTCTTATCCTTCTTGATGTAGATCGAGAAGCTTAAGATTCTTGATAAATTAAGAGGGAAAAGATATTTTTGAGTAGGTGTGGACTCCATAAGAGGATAGGAGAAAGAAAGAGGAACTCAAAATTTTATTCTTGAATTTAATTATGGCATTTGGGATCTATTTATAGAGGTTTAATAGATATTCAAACCAGCTGGTTTAATACAAGTAAAATAAAAGAGCTAAAAACTGATTTGAGAACGGTTTAACGATAAAATAAATTAAACCAATAGTTGTTGTAGCCACCGATTATGATAGTGCTCTTAATCTTTGAAAATTTTGCTTCCTTCTTTTTCTATGATAGATTTTAAATATTTTATTATCTTGATTTTGATTTTTTGAATTGTTCACCCATTTTTGACATTGTTGTTGTACTATCTATAAATCCAAAAGAATATATTATTTCTTAACAAAATGCTAGTTTAAATTCATTCAACTTACAAGCAATGACCCCAACTTAATTTACCCAAATTTTTATTTTACTTTTTTAGTTTATGAATATCAATTAAAGAATGATCAAAAACAATACATAACTCATATATGTGGATGTCGTTTGGTGTGAGATTATTAATCTAAATCAAATAGCAATCCAGTCCACTCCAACGAAAATTCCATTTTTTCAGGCTGCTTTATCAGATAAAGAAGGTACCTGACAAGATAATCCAACAATTTCCTCAGTGTTCTTAAATCACTGACCAACTGCTTGGTTTTCTTCCCAAGCGTATGCCATATGGGATCAAGCTGCCTCCTCACAACCTCATCAAATGACTTGAATAGCCCATTCTCCACCGTAAGATCCTCGACATCGACCTTGTTAGTCCTTCTGAGCTCCTTGAGACAAGCATCCATCGTCTCCAACACAGCCTGCTGAATCCCCCTCATTGCAGGCGTCATCGGCACCCTGATATCCACCACCTCCGGCGGACTCTGCTCGAGGTCCCCAGAGACAAGAACATGGAAGCGCGGCCAGAGATGGAGCCGCCTCACGTACAAGCACTTCATGATTCGTTCAGCCTTGGAAAACCCGGAGACCATGGCGTGAGGACGGTCGGTAAGTGCACGAACATAAGCGTTGCGGGATAGAGAACGCAGGATGCGGGCAATGAAGGCCTCCGTGGAGGTATCGGTGAGGCGGTGGGCGTTGATGATGAGGATACCGGCAATTGAGGAGGGCGGGACACGAGATGTGAGGAGGTCGGCAATGAGGACGCGAGGCGTGACGAAGTAAGAGGCGCCGCTGGCGTAGAGAGCGGTGCGGTGGTGGGACAGAACGTCACCAGGGATGTCGGTTGGGAGTAATGGGTTAGGGTTAGGGTTATCGTTTTGGAGGAGGCGAAGGAGGGAGCGGGAGATGGAGGATTTCTGGGAGTCGGAAGCGGAGAGGATGAGGAGGGAGCCTTGGGAGGGGTGGTGGAGGAGAAGGAGGGAAGCGACGAGGGAGTGGATGGGGAGGCCGGAGGAGAGGACGACAACGCCTCCGTTGGGGTCTTCGAGGAGGTCGGCGATGATCTGCTCCTGAAAAGGAAGCATCTTTGGGTGTTTTGCGCCGGGTTTAGGGTTGTTCTTTATGTGCTATTTCATGGGAGGAGATCAGGTTCTCACCGACGCTCAGCGAAACTGGTACGTGGAAAAATGTAGTGCGGGAAGCTTAATTTCGTGGCCCCGTTGACCGCTTAACTGGATTGCTGATTTGCCGTTGGCTTGTCTGGTGATCCGCCGGCGTTGGTTAAGAAAACTGACACTAGTTTTGATGTTCTCACTAGTTTTTTTGCCCTAATGAATTTGGATTCACAGAATCTTATATTTCTTTGAAGTTATGCAGACAATATGCTCATTTTAACTGCCAATGCATAAGATTTAAAATATGTTTGATCTTTATATTTTTTAAATCAATTTGAATGATTTGGTTTCTATGACGATTGAGTTGGTATTTAATATTTTGATTTTTTTAAAAATCTATCATGTATAGAAAAATTTGTAGGAGATCAAAAAATTTTTACACAGAAAAGAAGAAAAAAAAGGGAAAAAAAAAACTTCAAGAGCTAAACCTATTGTAATAATAAACTAAAGAATAAGAGATGCAATAATCTCGGCTAGCGTAAGTCGTTAAGCCTCTTGCTCTCTTCGGATTCTAGGTCTTCTTTTTCGGAGCTGATCAAAGTGGTGCGATGCAATCAAACCGGATGGGATAGAGTAACTTTGTTAAAAGAAAAAACTGTAACTTACATGACGTTGTTGCTAGCGGATTTCTTGATTTTTCTCCAAATTGTGACTAAAGCTTAAGGTGGGATTTCTACTACAACTACTACTTTCATTGAGCTTGTTGTTTCTATTGCACCTGCATGTGATGATGTTGAGAATATTATTTTAGATGAAGTTGTACTTGGGAAAAATGTCAAGCACAAATTCTCGATAAAATGGAAAATCATCTTTATCAAATGATACGTATATGATAAAAGTATAATTGTGAAATCTTGTTGTTGATCTCTTGGTTGATTATACTATAGCTAACTATCTATTTCGAAGTTCCTTGCGGTTAGTGGGAGTTAACGCCGTATCTTTTTTATTTGATGATTGTTCATTCAAATTAGTATTAAGAGTGCTAAACCTATGTAAATCAAATAATCTAAATTGTTCTTGTCTACCTATGTAAGGGTGACACGTGTCACCTATTACTAGCTAGCTATTATTTAATGGCCTCATGTATGCACTTTTCAGACAGAATAAGATTTACATTTCACACCTTACGTTATTGTTCATCTTCTTCCTCTAGCTTCTTGGTTCTCACATGGATTCTTGAGTTTCTACATGGTATCAGAGCAAACAGTGTACATGAAACAGCCTAAAGGATTCGAAGATTCATCCCATCCCAACCATGTTTGTCGTCTGCGTAAAGCCATCTATGGCTTAAGGCAGGCCCCTCGCCAATGGTACACCACGTTTACAACATACCTACTGCATCTCGGGTTCACACACAGTCAGGCGGATCCGTCGCTTCTACTCCTCCATAGAAATCAAACGCAAATTTACCTGTTAGTCTATGTCGATGATATACTAATAACGGGAAATGATGTTAAGGCCATGACTGCACTCGTCGCTCAACTCAAATCAAAATTCACTATGAAATATCTCGGCACCGTGAATACATTCTTAGGCATAAAAATCGACTGTCATCCAGATAAGTATTTTCTGTCTTAATCTCTTTACGCTACTTCAATTATAAGCATCGCCGAGCAGCAAAAATTCAACTCGGTAGCTAATCCGTGTGCAAACAAAATGCCAGAGGTATCACCCGAGGATCCACCTTGCTTCACCACAAGTACCTACAGGCAAATCATCGGATCACTTCAATACTTAACTTTGACGCGTCCTGATATTGCGTATGCCGTCAATATGCTCTCACAGCATATGCACTGTAACGTCCCAAGATCTAATTTGGAAAGAATTTCAGTCAATCCATTAAAACCATCAATCATTTACCAGAGCTATCTATAGTCTTCAATCAATAGCAAACAATTTAACAAAATTCTATAATTTAAAACATCAATTTATAATTCTATTCATATCCCAAAAGATCATATATAATACTCAGGTTCTACACAATAATCACATGAAATGAAATCTATCCTGTCATGAGTACAAAAGAATCACTATAACCCAAAAAGAACAAAAACTTGAGGATCCCTGATCAATCTCAATCTCTTTCTCCCATGCCCTGACCTGAAAATATTAACCACATATAATGAGCTTCAAAAAGCCCAGCAGGTCACCTAAAACCTACAACTGAAATCAAAGCACGGTGCTAAAACAAAATGTATGTCAGTCCATCAAATCCATAACAGTCAGTTGCACATGATCAGTGAATCTATGCAGTAGATATGAAAATCAGAAATCAATACATTATCAATACAATCCACAATCATCAGTAAAAGAATCGATAAACAGTAGGAAGAAATCCATAAAGCTCAATAAATCGTACATATGTCAAATCTCGTAAGAATCCATAAACAGTAGAAAAATCTATATTCAGAAGAATCTCAGTTAAATCGATCAGTTACATCGATAGAGAAAAATCATCGTCTCGATAATAACCGTTAAATCAATATCGTATCAATGGAATCAATCAAATCAATCATCTCTGGCCAATACTATCAATCAGTATGAAATCATATAAAACAATCAAATCAATACAGTAAAATCTATTCCATATTGATTAATGAATCACATGCAGCAGTTCAATACGGTATATCAATGAAGCGATAGTATCAATGAATCAATACAATATCAATATCCATATCAATATCAGTATATATGTACAGTGACATGTACAATATGCAGCATCAATGAACCGACAATAACAGTAAACCCGTAAATCCATCAGTAAATCCATTCGTCAAGAAATCAATCCAATACACTAAATCTGTCGATATCAATAAATCTATAAATCCATTCATCACTAAATCTATTCAAAATCAATAAATCAATAATCAATACAAGAAGTCCGTCGATATCAATAAATCTATAAATCCATTCATCAGTAAATCCGTTCAAAATCAATAAATCAATAATCAATACAAGAAGTCCGTCGATATCAATAAATCTATAAATCCATTCAAAATCTATAAATCCATTCAAAATCAATAAAATCAATAAATCCGTTGATATAAATAAATGCATACAGTAATCAATAAATCCATAATAAGATCATAAGAACAGTACTTACACAAGCCATACAATATCATAGTATTACATGACAAGTACAATCACTGGCTATTAAGGCGTTTTTCAATGTTAATAATCCATTGTGCTGTTGTAGAAATCCGTAAATACATCAAAATATCCATATATCCATATCCATATCCATTGGCTCAATAAGAGTCATCACTCTGTGCCCGTCGGATGAAGAATCTCCAACCAACGGTTCAACCAGTCTGCACTTATCTTTCAGTAACAATAACAATAATTCAATCATATTTTCACATTCGTATACATATTCAATCATTCAAATCATCAATTCAGAAAATCAGATGTCGTACGAGAAATCGGCGGCATAACGGCAGTACACGGAATGTACACAGAAATCACAGATTCAGAAATTTACCAAATTACCACATATCATGGAAAACAACAATATAAGACTTTTATCGTACTGAAGCAACATTTTTCAACATCCTGATAATTTTATATTCGATAAAAATTGCACAGAACTCAAAATAATCGGTAGAAATTTTACAGAAAATACTCAAATCGTGTAAAAATATCATATCAGAAACATATCAAAAGTTGTACGGTAAAACTTCCGTCAACACAAAATTATGCGCGTTATTCGGTAACGGAAACATAAAACTGAGCACAAAATTATCAAAACTCAAAGTCTTCGAAATCAGAAATAGGATTCGGAGTCCTTACTGCGAGACAAGCAAATCTTCCAACTGCGTCGTCGGACAAAAAGCGCTCCGCGGCCTCCAAAAACAAGCCTCTTCTTTCTCTTTCCTTCTCTTTCTCTCTCCTGCCTTTTCTCTCTCTTCAAAATGATCCAAAATATCTCAAATTGGATATTTATCAAACAGGATCGTCCCGGACGATTACCATTCGTCCCGGGACGAACTCCTCTGGACTCAAAACTTCTAGACGAAATTAATTCCAATTTATTTCATCCATGGACGAAACTCTCGGGTTCAATTCGTCCCGACGGTTCGTCCCGACCCTTACAGGTTCGTCCAGACGAACAAGGCAGATTTCTTCACAATTTTCTTCAGTTCGTCCGGACTAACAACACTAAAAAAAAATCAGCTTTTTAAGGGTTTTACAATCTACCCACCTTAAGAAAAATGTCATCCTCGACATTTCCCTTAAGGGATCGAATGCAAAATAGATATAAAACAAATCCGTCCAATCAAAACTCAAATCAAAATCAAATCGAATCAGAATCGAAATCAAAACTCGTCAGAATCCATACAACATCCAATTCATTCAATCACATGTCACTATGCATGATCATATGTCAATCAATCAATTAGTCAAATAAAATAATCTTACCAGTAGAACTTTCATGTCGTCGTTGATCTTCATAATGTTGTAAACTGTATACACGTGGCACCACTGGAGTAGGTGCAGTAGGTTGTGGCGCAACGGTCTCCCTCTAACTATCATTGACAGGTCTATCATTTGTTCTGTTCGTTGATCTTTCACTATATGCTCTTGATCCAACAATCCTATGTCCTACAGTACGTCCATGTCCAAACTGTCATGTACCCGAATCAAATCTTCCTCCAAATCCTTTCTGAGGACAAATTGCTGCTCTATGTCCTTGATGTCCACAGTGAAAACATTATCCCGTCAATAAGTAACACCGATCTGTATGTCGTCGACCACAATGAATGCACTCACTGTCGCTACCAGAAGATGCTACTGATGCAGATCCCCTTGATTCACCATACTTGATCCGGCAACTCTTCACACTCTTCTGTTAAAGAAGCTGCTTCGATACATCAAAGGTACAGTCGAATTCAGTCTCCCCATCATACGTTCAAACCTGCTGCTCCGCACATTCTCGGATGTTGACTGGGCGTCGGACACTCTCACTCGGAAATCAACCTCTTGGTTCTGTACATTTCTTGGAGATACTCTGGTTTCATGGACAGTGAAGAAACAATCAACTGTATCCAGATCCTCAACAGAATCGGAATATAGAGCGTTGGCCTCCGCAACGGCCGACACAATTTGGATCAAGAGACTGCTGGCAGACTTCCGAACTTCGCATCCTTCACCGATGGACATATTCTGCGGCAATACCTCCACCATAGCGTTGGCAAACAATCCCGTCTTCCACGCACGCACAAAGCACATAGAGATTGATCAACGCTTTGTCCGGGATCACATTCAACACGAAACAATTCGATTGTTACCGATCAGTACTATAGATCAAGTAGCAGACATCTTAACAAAACCTTTGGCGACTCCGAGGTTTCAATTTCTCGGATCCAAACTAATAATTGGTCCCAATCGTTAGTTTGAGGGGGAATATTAAGAGTGCTAAACCTCTGTAAATCAAATAATCTAAATTGTTCTTGTCTACCTATGTAAGGGTGACATGTGTCACCTATTACAAGCTAGCTATTATTTAATGGCCTCATGTATGCACTTTTCAGACAGAATAAGATTTACATTTCACACCTTACGTTATTGTTCATCTTCTTCCTCTAGCTTCTTGATTCTCACATGGATTCTTGAGTTTCTACAATTAGTACACGGAATTCTACTTTCTCATCTATAAATAAAGGTCAAATGAGGCTACATAAGGGCTGAGTCAGACCAATGTTTACGCTTTTCTAAATCTTTAATCAATTTAGGCCAAATTTTGTAGTGCTTTTTTATTTTTTTCTTACTAGATTAAATGTATAAGTACATGAATAATTTCATCCTTATTTTATTTTAGCGTTTGTTTTTGTTTTTTTTCATCGATAAAGAATGATTGTATGGACTATTAGATTATTGATTATTGATAAATAAATAATTTGAAAAAAAAAGAGATAAATCTCACTCCTCACAATTGAAGATAATTATTTACAAGGGCGAAAATGACCTTAGTTCTTAGGGGAGCAAACTCATAATATATATACAAACTTTTCATTCTATATTTTATATATTCTAATAATGTTGCATTACAATTTCATTTCGAATAAAATCAAATACATCATTCTAAATATATGACAGTAAACAATCACGACACCAATCATCGCTTATTTTACTGTGTAATCGATGTTTAATAATTATCAAAAAACATGAAGTCTACCTCGTATGTTTGTAGTTTTAGTTATTTACTTTAAATTTTAATGTGATTTAAACCAACTATACTATATAATCAAATATAGTACCTCAACATTTATAAATTTAGGCTTTGTTTGGGACAACTTTCTTACTGTTTTTAAAGAAACTTTCTAGTATAAAAATATATATTTTTGTACTGAAAAACCGCTTTAAAAAGGGATAAGAAAGCCGTCTCAAAAAAAAAACCTTAATCTAATCATATAATGAATTCAGGTGCAAATATGGATGATTCTCAATTCCATTATATCAAAGAGACAAATCTGAGTATAAGTTACAGATTTTGCAAAGAATCAAAACAGAAGTTTTGAAGTAAATCTAAGAGTTTTGAAGTCCATTCAAAATACTTCAAGGCATTGTTCTTTTTTTTTTTTCCTCAACGAAGCTCCTTGATTTCCGTCTTTCAAAATCTAAACCTTAGCGAAGAATATGGAGAGTAGGATTGTAGGAATTACAGAAATTTGATGTCCACGAGCAAAGAATTAAAACCCAATATTATGATTAAATATTGATAGCTGTCTAGTATCGTGATGACAATTGCTAGTGGCGGTCGTCAATGCTGACAACAAGAAAAATACAAAGAATTCTTAAGTTCTCTTAACTGTTGAACCTCACTCTTTCTATAAAAAACGGAGCTCTATTTATAAGCTCTTTTTATATGGTCATTTTATAAATTTTGCTAGGATCTAAAACACTTCATTATACAATTCATATTGATTCCCTTGATTATAGATCAAACACTTGAATGCCTTAATTATGTTAGAATCAAGTGATATTAGGCTCGTTAGATTTGTATCATCGAGCCACTCGATTTTTTTAAGTATATTATAATTGGAGGACTTTTGGTCTATCAATTTATGTTCAAAAGTTTTAAAAAATATTCAAGTGTTTGATTTGAGTTCATTTGGAGTCAGATTAGATCCTTTATAGCCTCGATAGATTCACCTTGTCTAGGTGTTCAATTCAACTATAAGTTTATTGAAATAGGAGTTTGAATGATCACGAAATAAATTCTGTAAATTTTTAATTTGAACATTATCTCGATATTCTTGCCAATCATATGAATTTTTTGAAGTCCTAACAGTCATAATTAGATTTATCTTGCCACAAAAAAACCATATTGATTATAAATTTATTGAAATTGATTTAGATGACTTCTAAAATAACTATTGAAGCTTTCAAAATTTAATTTGGGTAATTATTTTATCTAAAATATTAATGAAAATTCGAGCTTGCTTCAATTAATTTTGTGAGCCATAACAATAATTTCATAAAATATACTAATAAAACTAAAGAATAAAAAGAAAATTATGATAACTATTTTTATACATTACTAATAAATCAATATATTTTAAAAAATTATTATATAATTATTTTATTTTAATCCCAATAAAGTGCTCCAAGCCCATGTAAGTATGTAAAAATGCCCGAAGAGTACTCACTACGTAAGAGGCCCTCTGATTTTCTTAAATAGTAATTTATAAACTCCTAAACGTTTAAACATTACATAATTAAGTACAATTAGCATAATTTGATACAGAGGATCCGTGGCGCAATGGTAGCGCGTCTGACTCCAGATCAGAAGGTTGCGTGTTCGATTCACGTCGGGTTCAAAATCCCGTTAATTCATGGCCTCGTTTAATTTTTTAATTCTAAAAATAGAACAGACCTTACAAATTCACCTACTGTATCCATCGAATTTTTATTGCGTCCGGTAAAAATACCGAGTGTATCCAGCACTTTAGTAAGTAGCGTTTTGTTATTGATTTCCGAATGCATTCGGTAACCTGACGGAATCATTACTCGTATCCATCACCCTCCTGCAAGTAGAAAAGCGGCATGGTTGTGAAGTTGTTGATTGGGATTAATAGTTATTAAGGCCTCGTTTGATTAGGCTTTTTTTCTCCGTTTCCGTATGAATACGTCGAAATCAATTAGTATTTACTATTTGGAATCAAAGCTTAATAATAATTCCTTTTTAATAAACATCGTTTTTTCGGCAGTTACAAAATTCTTTTCGTATCTGCTTCTTCGGTCACAAAATGTCTTTTATAATAAAATCTCAAAAGCAGAACTCCTAAACAAACAATTTAAAATTACTTTCAAATATTAATAAGCACTTTTAAAAATATTAGTCAAACATATCTCATTATTGAAACTCCATTTTATTGAACGGCTTTTTCTCAACCTCCTTTTCTAAAACTCCTTTTATTGTAAGCATAAACCGAATCAAACGAAGCCTAAGATGACTTTTTTTTTGTGTGTGTTCTCACATCTTCATAACAAATAATTAAATAAATCCTCTTAAATAGGATTAATAGTTATTATGATGATGACATTTTTTTTTTTTGGTTCTCACATCTTCATAACAAATAATTAAATAAATCCTCTAAAATAGGATTTTAAGACTAGATGATGAGAGAGTCTCATTCGTGTATGTAGGTGAAATATTAAATTTTAGAAAAAGTATGCGGATCCTGGAAGGCATTCGAAGACCAACTAGAACGTGCAACGTCATTTTTTTTTGCTCAATACCGATGCTCGATAACGCTGGTATTGAGTGACGTAGCACATTCTGATTGGTATACGAACTATTCAACGTCCGCACAGAATAATTTCTCTAAATTTTAAGGGGTTGTTTTGTTGTAATATTTTAGAAAAGCTAATTCAAAATAAAATAAAGTAAATATAGTGTATTTCATTTTAGTTCTTTTTTGAGGTAATTGTTCTCAAGAAGAACTGTTTAGTTTGATTGACAATGGCCAACAACCATTGTCTACATCGCCAATCCGGCGCTGGCCACCAAAAGATGAGTCCTTTTCTCCCGTTGCTCTTCATTTCAAAAAATACCAAAGAGCCTACTTCTATGCGTAATCAATCAATGATCGAGAAGGGGAGCACATTTTTTAAACTCTCAACGGTCATAAAAAGAGAAAATTTGATGGATCAAAGATCTAACAATTGAATTGCCCAAAATTATTCCAAAAAATTGTAGAACCTGATTTTGACCCACAGAAAAAAATGCTGAAAACAGATGATTGACCTTATTATTACATATATCTCAATGAGAGCAATCACATGTCATTGGCAATTGGCAAAATGAAAGCTTGTGAAAGCAGGGGCAAATCCACTATATGCCCAGGCAGGGTATTTATTATATGATTATTTAAGTAATTTGTCCCATTCAATCTATTTTTTAATCTTTATTATAAAATTTTTTAGCCAATTTGGTTATAAAAATTTTTATGAAAAAAAAAAAATCTATACTTTTACTTATAAATTTGAACCCCCAATTTGAAAATTAAGACTGGTTCCGCACTTCCGCCACTCTGTGAAAGTCGGTAATTCTCGAAAATTTTCAAAACAAGTTATAAGTTGATGGAAAAACGTCAAAGAAACTACACCATTGTTAGACAAAATGTTCTTCAAGAGACATAATGTTGTACACTTATCGTGATTTTGTGGTCTCTGGAGATTGCAATGGCATCGAGAAATTTTGATTTTTGAATTTTATAGACAAACCACAAGCAATTCAAAAGTGCAGCATCACAATCTGAAAGCAGAGGAGAGGAGTCTTGGGGCATTCTTGGCCAACCCATGGGATGACCTGACCCACTGGGTGGCAAATGGAGTCGTCTATCGCCCTTGGTCCTTGGACATGGAACTTGCACATACATATCATGTGTGAGGAATGAGGGAAGTTTTCAAATGTAAGGGGCTGTTTGGTAGCAGGATTTAGGCGGATTTGAGTGAAATCTAGCCAAACGTCCTAAAATGCAAAACGAAATCTCACGGAAAATGAAAGCCGCCGCAAATGAAAATTTCCGCTTTTTCGTGCTAAACCATGGATTTCCAAAATCTTGTTTTTTGCCGGATTTACGAAATCTGTTGGCTCAAGAGGAAGAGTCCGTTCGTTAAATCCGTTCTATAGCCAAACAATCGCACGGGATTTAATAGGATTTATCATAAATGTTATCAAACAGTTTTCAGGATTTAGGCCCCTTTGAATTTTCAAAATCCGGATTTACAAAATCCTACTCAAATCAATCCCTAGGTGCTACCAAACAGCCCCTAAAAAAATCGAAATCGAAGTTCCAAGGACTCCTGAAATAACTTCAACAAATTTTCAATTTGTTTTTAAAAGCCTTTGGGCTGTGAAAAATTATACAAATATTATGGCGTAATAAAATGGAGTTTACAAACATATCTATCAATGAAACAGAGCAACTATCACTTAGGATTACTAGGCACCATGATTTTAGCAAGCTGAAAAAGTGGGAAAAACCCAGAATAAATTCTCTATTGGTCCAGCAGCCTGAAGCAATAATGAATAATCCAATCTATGGCAAAAGTTCTATCCAAAAAAGCAAAAAGAACAAGCTAACTTATAGTGATTAATGATCATCCATCTCTTCTAATTTCCTGTCATCTAAGAAACCTAAACCCGCAAGAACGCACCTCCATTTCAAGCACTCGGAGAAAGTTTGGCCTTCTTGTTCACACTGCCAGCGAATCTCTTTGCAAACGCATCAACAATCTGACTGTGCAAATCGAGCATCGCTTCCGTCCGCTTCAGTTCCATCTCCATTCTAAATCTCTCCGTCTCCCTGGCCATGTCCATCTTCATCCGCTCCATTCTCATATACCCATCCCCGAGCTTCCTCAGAGCCGCAATCATATCCCCCACAGCGTCTCCCTCCCTCTCCTTCTTCCTCTCCCTCTCCTCAATCCTTGTCATCTCCACCCTCCGCCTTATCTCCTGCATAGAAGACTTCGACACCCGCCCGCCGCCGGAACAAGGGTTAACGATCTTGGACCGGAGAGCCTTGGGGATCGTGAATTGGAGCCCTTGGCCGCCATTGGGCATGCGGCGGTGGTCGCTGCTGCGGGTATTTCCGGCTGTGCCGGAGTCGGAATCGGAATGGGGACGGTGGTAGAGGGATTCCATAATGTGGAAGAAAGGCCAGGGAGAAGAGCGACGAAGGTTGCCGGATCGGAGCCGCTCGGATCGGAATCGTTTGCGGAGTTTTTCTACCTTATGGCGGCACTGAACGGAGGTCTTGGGGGTGGCGAAGGGAAGGTGGGAGCAGCGGCGGGACACATCAGCGGCGACCTCTCCCCAGTCAGCGGCGCGGAGGTTGCCGCAGCGGAGGGAGTGCCACTTGTCGCGATAGGATTCGATTAGGGATAGGGTTTCGTCGTGGGACCAGCAAGGGGGAGGGAAGCCGGGGCGGGAGGGAAGCGAGGCCGGCGAGTATTCGCCGGCAGCGGCGGCGGAGGTCTGTTGGGAGGAAAAGGCCATGATGAGAAGTACAAAATGAAAGATTAGGGATGCTGGTGGCGACGGGCGGTTATTTGTAAGGTTATAACGGAGCTAGGTTGGATCGGGTCACCGCCCGCCCGAGGGTGGGGTGTGCTGTGCCGCGCGAAGGCGGTGCCGAGAGCGCGGTCGCGAGGTCGTGGCGACCATCCCGCCCAACAGGCTGCGGCTCGGCGGCTTTTTCGACTTTAAAGCGCTCTTCGCTTGGTGAAGGCAGAAGGAAATTTTTTTTTTTTTTTTTGGGAGGGGGATTTATATGTATATCACTTTATATTATATTATTTATATATTTAATATTTAATATTGTAATATTTTATATCTATCAAACATATATAATATTAATATCAAATATTCCACTCATATATTTCATTCTCATCACTTATACTATCTTATAAATTTTAATATTCATTTCTTATATATTTGATCTATAAGTAATAGACCTAAAATAATAAAAATTTTAATGTTAAATATATAAATAATATGATATAAAGTGGTATATGTGTAAATCTTTTTTTGGAAGAAATTTATTGCTTTAATATTCTTAAATTTATATTAAAATGCATATAATATTCAGATTATTAATTAATTATGTATTTCATTTATTTTAAATTTTATTTTGATCAAAATTTTTCATTATGATCACATCTTTTTTTTTCCCTTGATTTATTTTAGTTTCCCTTTTTTATGAAAAAATACGGAAAACATTTAAATAAGATATCTTAAACAAAACTTCGATCATTAAATCTGTTTTAATATTCATATAATATTAATTATTTATATATTATAATCATCTCAAAATAAATCTAATATTTTTTGATCTAATATTCCAATTGACCAATTTTATACTTATTCTCATACAAAAAATTCTCAAAAAGTACTATACTATTTAGATTTTTTAATAAATTATTTAATCCAAAACCATTATCTCTCAAAAAATTTACATATATGTAGCACTTAAAATTTCGACCTTTATATATTTATTATTTATCTATATAACATCCCCCAAAAAAATTAATATCTCAAAATTAACAATTTCTTTTCCTCTATCTAAAACTCGTTGTCTCCTTCGCGGAACACTGCGTTGGCGAAGGAGGCAGCAGCCAAGAGCCGTGTTCTCTGCGCTGCCAGCTCCGATCTTAGCCCTAACGTTTGCCTTCGCCTTCTCCATCACTCAACGTTTCGATCTCCGGCGAGGTTCTCTTCTGCACCGACCACCGTTTCTTCGATAGAGATATCTTCAGCACCCTGGTAAGACTCTGCCACTGTGGAATGCTGGCATCACGACCATGAATCCAAATGTGAACCACGATAGCTCGCAGTTTTGGATTTCTGCTTCTTCACTTCCAACCAAATGTCGAAAGCTCGTTAAGCTTTTCACGACCATCTTCTCCCTCACCAAGGTGGTCCTTTCATCTGCCGTTCTTCTAGCAGAGGTAAAAGGAGTGTTATTCTTGAGATATTAAATTGTTTGTGTGCTATGTAAACAAAAAGTAGTTTTAAGCGTTAATATGTAAATATAAGTTTTATGATTGGAAATAAAGGCTTAGAGCATCTATTTCCGGCGAAATTATTGGGTTCGGACAACTGACGACCTACGAAATCAAAAAAAATGCGCCACATCATCTCCTACTCGGTATTGAGCTCGGTACTGCTCAGTACTCATTACTTGACAGTACCGAACTCAGTGCTACACTGTACTGTGAAGTTCCGAACGTAAGCTGTGTCAAATGTCAGAACCCAATAATTTCCCCTCCAACCGAGGCAAATGCATGTTTGCCGCTGTCACGAGCCTCCGCTCAAATACCAAATGCAAACAATTTTTTGTATTTTTTTCTTCAATGTGATCATTGTGTGAAGTTAATATTGATGTGGCACTATTTAAAGGAATATTTTTTTTTATATATAAAAAGGGGAAGAAAAATAATGTACACAAAATATTTTTTTTATAATAAAGATGGAGTTCAGTTGTAGATGAATTACTATTTGGTATGAATATTACAGTATTTAAAAGAGATAAATAGATTTTTTTTGTTGGAGATGCCCTTATAACATTGTTGTAGAACTTAACTTTTTTTAAACTATTGTAGAAAGTAATTTTCTAGCACTTATTTTTTAAAGCTAAAAAAATAATGATCAAATAAAAATTATGATTGTAATCGTAAGAAAGTTATCAAAAATGAAGCCTAAGTAACATATAAAATAATTATAACTAAAACTTCCTAATTTTTAAAAATTCCTCTTACAAACATAATTATATTATATATGCAATTACCTATATATATTTTAGTGAGTGTAATAAAATGTTAATACATTTGATTTAATTCACTACTTGATATTTGTCGCCATAGCCACTTTGCCCTCTCATTGGTGAGAAATTATTACTTATGAATTAAATATATAGCTCTTTTTTCATTAGTGAAAAATTAAATGCATATAAACCATACATACTGTACAGCTCGATATGTACAAAAAAAAAAAAAAAAAAATCTTTTTTTATCTGGGATAAACATGTACAATATTACTCGCTGCATCTTACATTTGTTTAGTTCAAAACTATATATTTAATTCATTTAGAGTATATAGCAAATGAGCATACAGTTATATACTTAATTCGTATATAAAATTGCATACATAATTCAAATATAATAATTTATCATCGTCCGTGTAGCCAACGGCTATAACTTCTTTTTTATTTAGAACGAATTTTATCACAACAAATCTGTATACATTAGACTTGAAATTCAATTTCTTATTGTTAAAATTAAGGTTTCATTTGAGACAGCTTTCTTACTATTTTCTAAATTAAATTTTTAGTACAAAATTTTCAAAATGCATGAAAAAAGGTTAGCTTGAGATAAAAAATAAAATTCAGAGGGACATATACAAATAACCCTTACTATACTAAGAGTTTTAATTTTTTTAGGAGGCCTCACCACTAAAATTCTGCCCCTGAGCTTACATGACAATGGTTAGCGTTTGCATAGAGATCCCAAGGATTGGTCATGATCGTGATGACGATGAATAAGAGTTTAAGTATAAATGAAGATGATCGTGATGATGATCGTATGGTTGAAAAGAAATTAAATGGAAAAAAAAAATTTTGATATATATATATATATTTACCCAAATTGAAGGATGATGATGATCACAGCCCAAAAATTATTTATAATATAATTTTAGTACAAATTTTGACCAAATGTAAGCAGGAATCATACAGAAAAACATGTATTTGTTATGTTTTCTTGTCAAAATCAACTTATTATGAATCAAACAGACAATTTTTTTCCCTTAATTGCTTCAAATAAAAGGCCAACTCTAACAGATCGGAGAAAAATATAAGTGCTGGAGCGAAAAATGGTGTCATGGCAAATTTGTTAGGGTCGCTACAAGTAGAGGTGAGATAGCACATCAAGCAATAAAAGTGCCCTGCTCGTAGCAAAAGAGGGCAAGGGCAAAGCCCTCGAGCAAGGGAAAAGCAGAATCCGATGGCCACTTGCAAGTGCGAGAGATCGAATAGCACTAGCAGCGAGTGCAGAGACTACAACATACCTACACTGGCTAATATTCATGCAGTAGTGCCATCGCAGTAAGATCTTGGTAGAGCTGAATATGGAGAGATTATTCTATGCGGACACCGAACGGGAGAACCGTCCAGTTTACGCTTAGGTACCGAGTGGTATCGAACCGCGGTACCACTCAGTACTAAGCTTGATACCAGATGTGACGCATTTTTATTGGGGTCTGAACTCCGCACAGAATAATTTTTCCTTAACAAGAGACCCCGGAGCCTGTGCACTTTCTTGTGTATCCAAATTTGTCCGTAGAAACTACCAGGCCTTACTAGAAGGTCTACCCGATGAGCAGACAAGTTGAACCTTTGTGAATGGAGAGTAAGAAGTGAGTGGAGAAAAGTGCTACAAAATGCTCCAGCAAACTATAGATCTCAAGTTGGTAGAGTATCCATTATTAGTCTAAATATCCTCCAAAAGATCCCAACTATTCCTCACCGCCTCATATTTATATAGTTCTGATGGCTACGTAAAATGTTATTAATAGCAACTACCACATACTCTAAGCTAGTGGAGCTGCATCAGCAAATCAGGACCGTCCATAACAACCTAACCCACATCCACTGTACACCTGTAAAGAAAAAAAAAACAATACTCTGTACTCATAGTACACTCACTCAGCTTTATATACCTGCATCATCGTGTAAAGCAGTGATATACATTTTTCACTAGTTAATACATATATACATATATTCTTTCTACTTGCGATGCTTTAACCTGTAGAAGTAGGTATGCTTTTCAGCATTATCATGATATAAGAGTTTTAATACCTCACGGTTTATACAACATGGAGCAGTCTGAAACCTCCCCACTTGAGTCATTTCCCGGTCCTCAAATCCCCTCATCCCTGAAATTCGTCTCTCCAATATCAAAATCATCATTCCCACCAAGCTCTCTAACAATACCTACTCAATCTAGAAGTCTTAGATTCTCAAGCTCTTCTCAGCAAACGGCTCAGGTTTTCTCTATGGCACCAACCCTATAGCACCATCAAATATCTCCAATCCAGACTCCACCCTAAGTGAAAACCCCGCCTACAAACATTGGCATCTAATCGATCAAACCTTGCCGCAGCCCTATGCTCCACTCTCACCACTTCCATCCTTCCCTATATTCACAACCTCAGCACCTGTTGTGAGATATGGACCACCCTCGAGTGTCGTCTCCAAGCCACCAACAGATCCAGAGTTATCCAGCTCAAAAATGAGCTGCATAATGTCTCGATAAAGAACTCAGCCATGACCCATTACCTTACCAAAATCAAGACTCTCATGGATCACATATCCGCTGTCGGATCCACAATCGATCACGAGGACATCATTCTGTACACCCTTAATGGGCTACCACATCGATATAAATCATTCAAAACCTCTATCATAACCCAACTCAATCCCGTGAGTATAGATGACTTTCATTCTCTTCTTATTAGCGAAGAGATTAATCTCTCGGCTGACTCGACTAAACCTCAGATATCCCCAAACCATTCCTATGCTCTTTACATGCGGTCGTGGTTCTCATGGTCAAGCAAGATTCTCCTACCATAACTCTCCTCGACCCTCATCCCCTACCCCATCAACTAGAGGTGTCAATATTTGACACGACTCGAAAATTCGACTCGAACCCGACCCAAAAATTTCGAATTAGAGTCAACCCGAACCTGAAACGGGTCGGTTCGGGTTGAACCTTTGACCCGAAATTGACCCGAAACTGACCCTTTTTTACCTGAAAACCCGTTTTTGACCCGACACCCGAGATTGACCCGTTTTTTACCCGAAAAGCGAATATTGACCCTTTTTTTTACCCGAAAACTAGCATTTTTTGTTGGCACCGAGTCATTCTCGGGTCCGGAAAAACAAACCGTTTTAAAAAACAGTTCGAGTTGACACGAATAGTGTTTGGTCAGTTTCGGGTTCGACCCGAACCAGACCCGTGACTCGAAATTGACACCCCTACCATCAACCATTACTCCTCACATATGCCAAATTTGCAACAAGTGAGATCATTTAGGATTTAAATGTTGGCACCACCTGAATGTCAATTATATTCCCCCGTCAATTGCCCCAACTACCGCTCCAGCACCCACTGCCCTAGTCGCTTCCTTCACGAATGGATACTTGATTCCGACGCCACTTCCCATCTAACACCCCACATTGAAAATTTCCGTCATCCAATGGACTATACTCAGGCCCTGATCAAGTCATCGTTGGCAACGGCAGCAACACACCCATCACCCACACCAGTCAAGGCTTGCTACCTCTTCCTACCGGTAAGTTACTATTGTCTCAAATTCTTTACATTCCTTATATCTCCCACAATCTTATTTGCATCCACAAACTTACTTAAGATAATAATCTCTCTCTCTATTTTGATGCTTTTAACGACAAAATCTTAGACCAGCACCACCAATGTATCCAACAGGGACCCGCTCGTAACAGCCTCTATCTGCTACATCTATCATCCAATTTAGCTCCCACAGCTCCACCACCAACATCTCCTCTAACCTATCCTGGCATCGACGTCTTGGCCATCTACATCACCGACACTATCTCCAGAACAAACCCGGATCTCCCAATTCTGGTTCAATTATCTTCTTGTTTTTCTTGGGCCTCTATGAGCCACAAACTACCTTTCTCTTCTTCTTGTAACCACAAATGTACTCTGTTAGCTTTATTACATTCGAATGTATGGGGCCCTTCCCCCACCTTATCTTCTCAAGCATATAGATACTACTTATTACTTGTTGATGATTTTTCAAGATATGTATGGCTATTTCCCATGAGAGCCAAATTTGAAGTTAGATCTCTATTTATTAACTTCAAACAATTCATTGAGACACAACTCTCCACTAAAATAAAATGCATTCCTACAACCATTCCCTCCAATCCTTTCTTCAAAAACATGGCGCTCCATCAAACAAGTTGCTCATACATCCCAGAGCAAAATGGCCTTGTTGAGCGCAAGCATCATCACATTATTGAAACCACCCGAAAACTACTTGCAAAAGCTCATCTTCCACACCATTTCTAGCCTGATGCAGCTCTCATTGTCATATACCTCATCAACCAAATGCCTTCACCAATCACCAAACACAAATCTCCCTACTAGTTCCTATTCAACCAATCACCCTCTTACAATCATCTCCGCATATTCGGATGTGCATGCTTTCCTTGGTTTCCCTCATCCACTCGCAACAAACTACAACTGAAATTCACCATGTGCATCTTCCTTGGTTATTATGATACACACAAGGGCTATAGATGTCTAGATCAATCAACTAGCAAAATATTTATTTCCCGCCACGTTCGATTTGATGAATCCATCTTTCCCTATCATTCACCTCCACGGGTTCAAAATTCCTATCCCAACACCTCTAACCCATTTATTCTTACTCCCACTTCCTGCTCACCTTTACCCAAATACATCAAAACCGCCCACTCCTATTTTCTCATCCACCTCTCCTCAAATTTCTCCAACCACACCTCCACATATCTCAACCTCCCCACCATCCCATCAATCACCCACAACCCATCCCATTTTTCCTCCTACTCATCATATGCTGACCATGTTCAAAACTGGTCACCTAAAACCTCATCAATCACTAAGCCTCCTATCCACCATGAAACCCACAGCCGAACCCACCTCATTCTCAATCGCCTTTATCCATCCTGAATGGAGGAGAGTTATGCAAGCAGAATTTATTGCATTAAAAAATATAGGAACTTGGACACTTATACCCAAACCAACCTCAGTCAAAACTCTTGGTTGTAAGTGGACATTTCGCCTCAAACTCAACCCCATTGGCTCCAATCAACACTACAAAGCCAAACTAGTTGCTCTGGGTAACTACCAAGAGTTTGGACTCAACTTTACAGAAACATTTAGCCATGTAGCTAAAATGCCCTCTATTCGAGTATTACTAACTCTTGCACTCAATATGAACTGACCCATACATCAATTAAACGTATCCAAGGCCTTTCTTCATTGCCCACTTCAAGAGACCATCTACATGACTCAACCAAAGGGTTTTGAAGATCCCCAACATCCAAACCATGTTTGCCTTCTCAACAAAGCAATATACGGTCTCAAACAAGCTCCCCGACAATGATTCACCACATTTTCCCACCACCTCATCTCTCTCGGCTTTCATCCAAGCCAGACCAACCCCTCTCTCTTCACTCTCACTTGTCCCACTCACTCCACCTATCTCATAATCTACGTCGATGACATCCTCCTCACAGGTTCTTCTCCAACCCATATTGAACATACTATCAAAATTCTTCACTCCACATTCTCTATGAAACACATTGGCAACCCCTCCACTTTCTTCGGACTCTAAATAACTCACAAATCCAACTCTTTTTTTCCCTTTCAATAAACCTATATTCACTCTATTCTTAACAAAGTCAGCTATACATCCTGCAACCCTGCATCTAATCCCAATCTAGTCAAACTTCCATCCAATTACAACTTTTCAGGTACCCCATTTTTCCTCGATCTCTTTCGCCACCTTACCGGCTCACTTCAATATCTCACCATCACCCGCCCTCACATTGCATACGTTGTCAACCAATTATGCCACATATGCACAACCCGTTACCAAAATATTCTCAATGGATGAAGCACCTACTTCGCTACCTCAAAGGTAAGGTCAATTATGCCCTACCCATCACGAAAGGTTCACTTCTCTTAAGCTCATATGCTGATTCAAACTGGGCAAGTGAGACTACCACTCGTCAATCCACCACGGGCCACGGCTCATATCTTGGCTCTACTCTCATCTCCTAGACAGTCAAGAAACATCCCACAATAGCCCGCTTCTCTATCGAAGCCGAGTATCGAGCCCTTGCTGCAACAGCTACCGACATCGTCTGGCTTCAACATCTTCTACATAACTACAACATACTAGTGACACAACCAACTACTCTCTACTGTGATAGCAATTCTGCTATAACACTAGCTAACAACCATGTCTTCCATGCAAAAATCAAACACATAGAAATAGACTATCATTTCATTCGTGAACAAGTTCGAGCTAGCCACATTCACCTGGCTCCAATCGACTCTCAGAACGAGCCAGCCGACATTCTCACAAAACCTCTGTCCACATTAGGTTCCAATAGCTCCGAACCAAACTCACGATTTAGCCACCTACATGAGTTTGAGAAGGTATAATAGCAACTACCACGTACTCTTAAGCTAGTGGAGCTGCATCAGCAAATCATGATCGTCGGCTCATAACAACCTAACACACATACATTGTACACCTGTAAAGCAAAAAAGCAATACTTTGCACTCATAGTACACTCATTCAGCTTTATATACATGCATCATCATGTAAAGCAGTGATATAAATTTTTCCCCAACAGTTAATGCATATACTACTTCTACTTGCCGTGATTTAACTTGTAGAAGTAGGTATGCTTTTCAGATTTATCGGTTACATAGAGAAAATTTAAAATGTATAATGCAACACAAACTACTCATACAACTTTACACACTACCCTAGACATGAGTATCCTACTAATAGGTTGAAGGAGGACAAGGTTGGAAGGCTTCAATGAGTTGCTTTCGGGTGAGTTCACTAGTGTTGAGCGGACAAGGGCAAGTGTACTTGTGCAAGTACAAATGAAAGGGAACCAGTGACTGGCGTGCTTGCTAGTTCACCTGATGACTCGTGCGATGGATCTTCGATCACTAAGAAAAGGAGGCGTATATTCTAAATGAGAACGAGTGCAAGAGTGAAGAGAGAACGAGTGTAAGAGTGAAGAGAGTGAGCGTCTAAGGTTGCTTTGAGGAGGGAGTGACTGAGTTGGTGGTCCAGGCATGTGGCAAGTTGCTAATTGAATCCACGGTTTGCCCTGCAGAGGACGAATTCCTTGGTAGACTTAGGTGAGATGGGTGAGTTCCCTACAAGTTAGATGCGAGTGGTTCCTCTGGGATCATTAGGTGAATCTCCTGGTGGGCGGCACTTGTTGAGGCCGAGTTCCTCTCCATGACTTGCTAGTTACCTGCTAAACATTGATGGAGTATTGTACGAGTATACATCTTGGCTGGCACGATGGGTTTGTCTGCTGGGAAAGCATGAAATTTGGAAGATGACAAGGTCGATACCCCAAGAATCTATTAACGTTTGATGGCCAATGCACCTTATAGGGATGATACTTATTGAGGGAGAGGTTAACAACTTAACAGTGGGTGAAGCACATCATCGAGGACGCCAAGGAGGGATAGAGTGACTATGATGCCTAGACAGAAAAATATAAAGCATCTTTATTTAATGGACCATCATGCTATAACAAATATCTTCATATATAGATAAAAAAATTTAATAGTAAAAAAATATATCAAAGAAGAATATTCATCATTATGAGCATATATATATGAACATATATTATGATAATAAATCTCCATATTTTTAGTTAATATTTATCATATGTAATATTTATTGATATGCTAACATAACAATTTCACATGATTTCTAATTGAAATTGATAAGATTTGGATCATTTGAATGTGGTTGATATGAAATGTTAAGTAAAATACAATAATATATAATAAATCACCACTTGAGTGATATTGTAAACTCCTATTATATTTGCAGAAATGCAGAAATGTAGTAATGTGTTACAAAGGATCTCTATTAACATCCTTGTAAAGAAGGTACCTCGACCGGGTTTTTCCTAATGCAGCATACCTGAGAATCAGAAAGGAGAAAGAAAATTAAGCTATGTGTCTTCCCACTAAAGACCACAAACTATCAAACTTTATGTGGTATTTATGTTAATAGAAAGAGAACATACCATTGTGGTACAAATGGTGCCATCCAAATGGCGTCGCCTGCTTGAACTGGGTACCTGACAATGCAAAGGAATATAAAGAAATTTCAAAACACAAGATTCCAAGAAGTCAGTCTTCATAGGTTCCCAAAAAGATATCATTCAATCAACACAAATCTCAAAGCGTGCATAAGCATTGAAACAAAACAACTTTAGATTTTAGAGAAGGTGTAAGTGAGTCAAGCCTACTCGAGCTCAGCTCGGTAAATGGCATGAGTAGATTTAGATGAGCTAAAGAGTGAAACTTGTGCCAAACTTGACTCGACTTTAATTCGCAAGCTGGCTCTTTCAAAAAATATTATTATAAAATACACTTAAAATATATAAGAATACATGAGTTAAAGTATAAAGGTATTAAAAATATTTTTAAATGATATCTCACTTTCCTATATCAATTGATTCTTTATTATTTAAATTCTAACTTTTAATTTATTTTATAATTGCTTGAATAATAATCATTTTCTTTCTTTTATAATAAACGTGCCAACTTCAACTCCTAAAAATAAGCTCAAGCTTCAACTCGATTAATTAATCAAGCTCAAGCTCAAACTAGGGGTGACTCAAATTGTGTACACTCCTACTCCTAAATGAACCTGGAAGCACCTTGAAACTAGCCTCTCAAAATTGAAGAAACAACAAAAAAACAATGCAATTGGTTTAATTTCACCCTCCTACTAGCCCTAAAATATGTCATTTACCACCGTGTGATTTGAAAACAAGTAACCAGAATGATTTTCCAGGAGATAAAAGTAAACAAAAAGCACAACCGAGAAATATTGCCCTTGTTTGAGGAACTCTCATACTCTTAGTTTAACATTCTAATGGATATAAGTCTCAATAGTTAATTATCCCTTAACTTGTTAGAGATAACTTTAAATAAAATCATTTTTATCTTTAACTATTGATGTAGAACCAAATGCGAGAGTAATAATGTAATGCTGAAAAGACATGCCTTTTAAATAGAGCAATAATAATTACGTTTACTTTTGGTGATTTAAACAAATATTAAAACAACAAGGAGATGATTTAAGATTAGGCCAAATTATAAGATAAAAGTTAGAATCACAAATAATCAGTTCAATCAAAATCAGCATAGTATGGAGGAGTTCAAAGGAAATCCCTATGTTAACATATAGATTAGGCACTAATTGGATCCACTCACTCTCACTCTTGATGTATACTAAACGGAGATAGATTGCACAACCATTATGATGCCACAAATCAAAGGGAAGACATAGAAAAGCAAAGACTTGGAGGAGAAATTCACCTTTATTAGGATTTCGAAATGATGTGCCACTGAGCGGGAGAGAGTTGTTCGTCGATGGCGGCGACAAGAGAGAAGATAATCCTTTCGACGTAATCCTCAACTATACGGTCGACTTCCAAGTTAATGTCGAAGAACGGAGACTTGAGGATGTCAACTTGCCCTTGATTGTTGTAAACAAATCCGTGATCACGTTGTGGATCAACCATACATCAGGAAACAACAGATTTTAATGAGCTGGAGCTTCTGGACAGCAAACGGCATCTTTCCGGAGGGCTGGACAGCAAAGATCCTTGCTGAAATTTTCCGGACAACAAGCGAAGGCCTTCCGGGCAGCATGCTGCCCAGCAAAGAAAGCTTGCTGAAATCCTTGGACAACAAGCAAGAATTTCAGAAAGAGAGGGAAAACATGAAGGGAAGTTTGGGAGGAGGCGGCTAGGGTTGATAGGGGTTAGGGGGGTGATTGAAGAGTTTAATAGAGTAGATTAATTAGATAGGAGAAATAGAGAGAGGGACGGCACATGGATGGGGGTTTCTTATTTGGGCAATTTGAAATTGAATATTCTTCAATTAAAGGAGAGAGGGAAGTAGGGGGGCCGGCGGCATGCTTGGGGCAAGAGGGGCTTTAGGTGGGGTTTTAAAACTTGTCTTCTTAGAATCTTAAATTAGGAAAGATCATTTTAAATCAAATCCTATTTAAAATTCAAATATATTTGTTTTAGTAACTTTTCTAAAATAAACATAGTTGAATAGGAAAGAATTTCAAATGAAAGGAATACGCTTTTAATACTTTCCTAATGTGATTTGCACCCAATATGGAAAGCAATAATGTGGTAATTTAAAATTTGGAGGCAAAGGGGAGGAGGATGAGGCCGACGACTAGGGTTAGGCGTAGAGCTTGAACCGGAGGCTTGGAGAAGGGGAAGGAACCTTGGGGCCGGCGGTTTGGGGAGGAGGGGATGGGTCTTTTGGCTGGCGGCTTGGAGGTGGGAGAGGGGTGGCTGGCCGGGGTTGTGGTGGTGTTGGGGGTTCTGCCGAGAGAGGGAGAAGGAGAGGGATGGCCGGTGGTTTAAGGAGGAGAGAGGGGAAGGATTGGCATAAAGGAGGACCACAAACCCTTAGGGCTTACATAGGACTACTCCCTCAAGTGAGGGTACAAATGAAAAATATGTAATAATAACTCAATACAACATAATAATAAATCTAATACAAATAATAACTCAAAAGTAAAGCGGTGCAATCGTGGCCGTAGATCGTTGGCCCCGTCTCTGGTAAACTCTTCATGGTCGGATGTCCTCATCAAGTATAGTTCATAGTTGGTCACTTACTCATATTGATCTAATTCGGAAGTTGCTTTACCTGGCATGCACTAAGATTTTGGCTAGACCATTCGCATATCTCATTGAGTTCCTTTCATTGATCATTGGTTTCAATATACATTTATAAACCCTTTTGGATTGCCTCTCTTTAGAAAACATCTTGATCTCTAGTTTTGAGAGTTTAGTGTTACTTTGGTCTCATTGATATTTGATTTGGAAGTTTCATCATTGCTTTCTTGACCGTTCTTTTGAAGTATTCCATCATTGAGACCATGGAAGATCTAGCAATTTTTAAATTATGGTAAATTTTAAATTATCATTTGAAATGAATGAAATGTTTTTTCTAATTTTGCAACAAAAATAACTAATCATTTCTTAATATTTTAAGATGAGAAATTATGAATCATAATTTTTTGTAATTTTTATGCATCTCATAATAACCATGCATTATTGAATCCTAGACTCTAATACATCCTTTATCACATCTCTACCTCCTGGCACTTGAAGAGTTTACAACAGATAACAAATCTAGCAACGTAAAGTCAAAGACAATCACAATATTCAAAGGAATAAACTGGCTCTCACCTTTAATCACAACAATTATGTATCGTATGCATGTGGTAAGCATGTAAATAGCAGAAATGCAGGAGATCGAAAACAAAAATAAAAGAGAGGGATAAACCACAGCTAGTTATTGGCTGTAGCAAAAGATGGGGAAGGTTTCAAGCATGTGTTTCAATTTTTGAACAGTTCCATATGATTGGTACAGTTCCGAATATATGACCATCCATTCATGTTGGCTGTTCACTCAGGGTTCGTTTGGGATGGCTTTTTTAAAACTTCTTGAAGCTGCTTTCTAGTACAAAAATTTTAATTTTTAAACTAAAAAAATTGCTTCAAGAAGCAATACAAAAGCCGCCCCAAATGAAGCCTTAGTGGAGTGTGGTGAACTATGTCCCAATAGTTTACATGTAGATATTTTTATAATAACTACTCATTCTAAAAGAGCAAGAGAAAAGAAAACATTTTGTCTTATGTTTCAACAAGCTTGTTATTTAGCCTATGCGCCCCAATGTCACCATCTTGCGAAGGGATTTACAGATTGTTGGAGTTTCATGACCCTTGGAAGCCCGATAAATACCGCAATAAGAAAAATAATAAAACCTCACATAACTATAAGTGATCCGTTATAAGGTAAAAAAACACACCAGTTGTCACCAAGGCGATATATTCCCTGCCCCTCCAGTAGCAACAAGCCGTGTTGATTGTAGTGCACCTCCTGGTTCAATAAAAGTTATGTTGGTCTTTAAAGGAGTTCAAATATGCAGAGTAATCATGCAAACATCAAGAAACATATTGAATGCAAGAAATAACTAAATAAATAACAGTATAGTCATTACTTTATTGCCTTCCAAGAACTATAATTAATAAGCAGAGAAGATTTTCAGCATACCTTGACATTAAGATATTCCCCAGGTTGAAAATCCATAATCTGCAATGAGAGATATTTGAGTGAAACTATGAACACACATATTTTGGTCTCTCCTTAAAACATAAATGAGCAAAGTCAGAACACTTCTAACAAAATTGCGGATGAAACAAGAGAGTATATCTTTTCTAACATAATCACAGAGATTCCATGCTTGGATACAAGAGCGTAACAACAGATACCCAGTTTTATGTTGCTTATGCTGAGATTCCATTCAGGGACAGCATTCGTATGTTTGAAGATGCCAATAAATGCAAGTATTATTATATGATGTTTTGTTTAAGCTACACTTCATTAGCTTAACAGTAGGTGAAACCCCTAAACAACCATGTAAAAAGGATTAAAAATATTAACTGGATCAATTTCATTTGCCACCATCTAAACCTAGAAAACAAATTGACCTCTCAAGCATGATATATTGAAGTTAGAACTAAAAGACAAAAGGGGGGATAAACAGTGATATGTGTGTTTTAAAGTTGGAAACCAAAAATTAAAAAGAGTATTCTGAGGTTCTTCCCAAATTGACCTTCAATCTATCTTGGGGGCTTTTTTGAAATATTTTGATTAAGCTCATATTTGAGGCCAGAAGATGAGCCTAATCCACAACATACAGAGCTTGAATTTGAAAAGGTGATATTTTCCCAGTAACAATTTACTGGACAATAGACTCTTTCAATTGAAGCTAGCATGCCATTGAGTACAGAATTACTTGTAGCCCTATACATGGTGATACAGGAGGAGAGATTTCATCTAAGTTTCAGAAATAAGCTGACCAACAAGCTTTTGTTAAATGACTAAGCATATAGTATTCGACTTGTAGAGATATGCAGTAACCAAATCGTTAGACAATTCATAATTTGAAGAAGTGGTTCGCCATTTTCAAGCTATGCACGAAAAAGGCACTTGTCATTTGATAAAAACTGAAAGAGAAGATGAACCAGCAAATATGCAGCACAAATCAACAACTCATGCTTTCTGAGATAATACCCAACAAGTATCACATCTATGTGGCATCATATGTAAATGGAGAACTAGGATTCTTGTTTCTTGTGCAGCTGCTAATCTGATTGCTCTTCTTTTTTATTTTTTTCATTCATACAAGTCCATAATATCTGTTAGTCCTTTGGCTTCTTTATCCTTTAATTTCCATCAAATGCTACCTTTACTTTTCACAAGATATGTAATTCTTTACAAATAGCAAGCAATTTGTGAATACTGCAAGTGAACTAGCAGAAATAAGGGTAGCACAGAAATAACAAAGTCAGTCGCAATGCCAAGCTTATAATCTCACTGAATTTGTGATGACTCACATGGATATTGAAATCATATGGTGTTGAAGTGGGAAGCAGTTTCCGCAATTCAAATACCTGAATATATAGACAAATCATTATTGCATAGAGTTAAAGGAATTACTTGGCAAATGGAATAGTAAACAAAGAGTCATTTAAAAATCAAACTAATAAACAGAACAGAAGGGTTACAAAAATAGAACATGGACAGATACATTTCAAGCCACACTAAAGGAATATGAACCAGTCTTCAATATATTTCAAGAAAAGGAGACAACAAAAATAACAATGAAGAAAACAGAGATACCTCCCCCGGAGTTTCAATAAGTGGTTGCTTATCAGTTGAACCAATTATCTGTTCAGGATAAAAACCTTCCTGGCTGACATACCTATGGAAAGAGAATCCGTCAACTTTTGAGACAAAATCTCAATGTCGTAAGATTAAGACTTTATTTGGGATGGCTTTTTTATTGCTTCTTGATTAATTTTTGTACTAAAAAACTGCTTGAAAAAGCAACAAGAAAGTCGTTCCAAACGAAGCCTAAAGAAAGCAATGTATGCAGTTCTGCTTGGAAAAAACAAATGTTTAAGCCACTGCATGACTGAAAATTAAGGATCTGGGTGAATAAATAAATAACTTGTATGCATTATTAGATGATCAAGAAATTTTAAACAAAATAACTTAAAATCAATTATAGCAAAAATATGCACGAGGACTAAACAGAGAAGAAAAAGCTTAAAGCTAACTATTGCACTGATGAATTAGCAAAAAAAGGAAATGATTTGTCAGTCGATGCCAGAAAAATACAAATTGATTGAAGTAATTAGAGCTATTGAAAACAGTACCTTCGCTCAAAAATGACCAGTACAGTCAAGGAGTCACTTTGCAATAGATGCTTTGTATTAGCAGGTACGTAAGCAAAAAAGTCCGCCTGCATTGAGTAATTCAGCCATTAAAATCAAAGTGTTAAGTTTCATAAACATATAACTAAACAACAAAGATTATTTAGCTAACGTACATATCGTGAAACAGATTGGATGAAAGAAAACTAAAAGCATCAACTTACAAAAAAGCACGCAACCTTTGTTTAAATTTAAAAATACCAGCTTAATTTTTTGTGAACTATTTCTCTTATCTATAAAGAGTATTTGCAATCTTACATTGAGTTGATGGGTGATCCCAAAAGCATCTACTAATAAAGAACTGCCTTGAAGCACGAATACAAACCTGGATTAAGCATGTAAGTATTTAAAAGAATATATGACGTCATGCTATATTCCACAAAATTTATTGCAAATCAAATAAGACCATACATGGAGATAAAACAAGGCATAGACCCGGGGTGCAAAAATGCAAAAACTTAATAAGTATTCATCAAGCACAATGTGGATGACATAAAGTCGCAAAAAAACATACTAGTGTCAACTTACCAGAGGAAAACTAGTCTATATTGAACGTACGTACTTTAAATGATTAAGAAAAAGGCAAAGATGCTCCCTACCTTTTTGCTCATTCTCACATGAGAATCATATCGCAATATCGGTCAGATTCCCTCCGTTTAAGAAATATTATGTAATTATATCATTCATGAAATATTATCAAAATAAATTTGTAGGCCTCAGCATATACATTTCTCCAATCAATATGCTTAATTATACATACTTATTCTTAATTAAATAAATGTTGAGCGAAAAAAAAAACCAATGCACCTTGCAACATCTTTTGAAGGCAACGCCGATCTTGAATTCTCTGAATGACACAAGAAATTGATGCACTGTTAATAAGGACAGAGCTCACATAGAGTCAATAAACGTTACTCAATTGCTGCAAATACTGCTTTAAACAAAAAGCTTGGTAAAAAGCAGATAAAATTGCAATTTCTATTGGGTAAGTATACCACATAGCAAACAAACAATAAAGAGAAAATGCAGCGAAAAGAAAGAACACCAAGATTTAACGTAAAAAAACTTGAAACTGAGAGAAAACCACGGAACCACGCCACACAAAGAAATTCACTACAAAAATTTGGGAGAAATAATGCTATCTTCTCTCTCACTCTCCCCTTGTCTCTCTTCACTCTTGCGCTCGTTCTCATTTAGAACTAACAAAGAGATACAAATAAAATCACCTAACGGGTGCAACCCTTCAAGTTAAATAGGAGAAACGAGAAAAAAAAAATGCTCAGCCCGATTCGTAGCGCCAAGAGAAGTGCTATGGAGAGTTCTACATAATAAAATGGTTAATAATGCTTATATTCAAGTCATTAAGGATATGTATGGAGGAGTTGTTACTTGTGTTCAAACACAAGGTGGTTTGACCAAGTATTTTCCTATTTCAGTTGGATTACATCAAGGATCAGCCTTAAGCCCATGTCTTTTTGCTTTAGTCATGGATATTCTCACTAGACATTTGCAAGAGGTTGTGCCATGGTGTATGCTTTTCGCTAATGACATTCTTCTTGTTGATAAGACTAGAGAGGGAGTTGAAGGTAAACTTGAATTATGGAGGTCAACCTTAGAGTCTAAAGGCTTTTGTTTGAGTAGATCTACAACTGAATATATGGAGTGTAATTTTCGTAATAATAGAGATAGTGGAGGGATTGTGCCTTTGGGCGATCAAGTCATTAATAATAACACTAATTTTAGATATATTGGGTCTGTTGTTCAAAGTGATGGTGAAATAGATGAAAAAATTATTAGTAGAATTCAAGTTAGATGGTTGAAGTGGAGGAATGCATCGGGCTTGTTGTGTGATAGAAAAGTCCCCCTCAAACTTAAGGGAAAATTATACAAGATAGTAGTGAGACATGCAATGCTTTATGGTGCAAAATGTTGGGCATTAAAAGAGAAGAGTAATATTAAATTAAGTGTTGTAGAGATGAGGATACTCAGGTGATGAGTGGCTTTATTCTTAAAGACGGGATATGAAATGAGCATATATGTGAAAAGGTTGGAGTAGCTCCAGTGGAAGATAAGATTAGAGAGAGTCACCTTAGATGGTTTGGTCACATAAAATGGCGGCCTTCCGATGACCTGATTAGGAAAGTAGATGTATTTGATTTGACATATGTTAAGAAAGGTAGATGTATGCTTAAAAATATTTGGTTAGAAAATATTAGAAATGATATTTCTTTCTTAGATTTAGATGAGAATTTGACTCTTGACATGACACAATGGAGAAAGAGGATTCATGTAGCCGACCCCACATAGTGGGACAAAGGCTTGTTGTTGTTGTAGCCCGATTCATAGCGCCGTTGCGCTCCACTCTCTATCTTCAATTTGTTTAACAGCGCTACAGCGTCAGGGTATAGAGCGCCGCACCTCGGGGGTTTGGAGCGGCGCGGCCTTCTGCTCTCTATTTGTTTCCAACCAAACTATGTAGAGCTGTAGCTCTCGGGTACACGACTTTACAATGTTGTACGGTTGTACTGGGAAAAAATTCATGTGCAAAGCACCCGAACCCAAGTTGGGGGAGGACCTTCGACAAACTCGACCGCTGGAATTGAGGTCCGAGGTAACAGTGCAACTCAATTGATCGACACAATCATATTCTAAACAAAACTAATAATTTCTTGTGTGAATTCAACAAAAGTCCATTACAGCAAACTATTTGCACATTGAAATGAACTAATTTTTTTGGATAATTATATGCACCAATAAAAAGCCATAGGTTCCAAAACATTTATACATTAAAATCACTGAATGACTTTATTCTTGAATATAATGCATAGGGCTTAATAGATTTACATAACTCATTGGTTGAAACATCTATATTTATTTACCTTTTAATGTGCTAAAGAATTAACCTTTTTCACAGGGAAGCAAAAATGTTGCTCATTTAAGACTAGATGGAAAGCGGAAAATCAGATGATTGAAAGACTATATTGTCATGCCTTCCAAGACCCTGTATTAACGGGAGGTCAATACATGAGGTTTGCCCTTTTTAAAACAATATTACTGTGCCCTGTACTAAAAGACTTGTATTAAAGGCTAAGAGGCCACTTTGAACCAGGTCACTTTTCAGGTTTAATCTTCAGAAACTCTTCCTGCCATGCTCCGTTTCCT
Source organism: Dendrobium catenatum (assembly GCF_001605985.2). NCBI lineage: Eukaryota > Viridiplantae > Streptophyta > Magnoliopsida > Asparagales > Orchidaceae > Dendrobium > Dendrobium catenatum. Next base: position 2,771,213 of record NW_021318876.1, read on the forward strand.
TCCCACACCATTACTCATCATCAATCAATAGCTTATGTTCCTTTGCCAGGTTTCCATACAAGTTTGCCATCCCCAGCTTAACAAACATGCTCCAGAAGATCATGCTTACAATAACAGAACCTGTTGGGAAAATATTTCTACTTGCAGAGCTTGATTTAACCATACATCATCCAAATATTATATATTCTAATTAACAGTGGTTCCCCTACCTTGCATCTTCACCAAGTACATTGTAAAGTGAGAACCAGTTGCAGGACTGATCAAATAAGCTCCCAGTGCATTCACCCTATAAAATGCAAGGCAAAAATTTCATTATATGCTGATAATTTAACGTGAAAGATCGAATAGAATTAGCAAAATCAAACATAATCGGTATGATAAGAGGGTGATCTCTAACTAAGTGTTTATATACTTCGAAATTGTTACCAATTTGGCAGAGGACTAAATACTTGGCTTTCCGGAGTGATTAGGGCATGGTCTCTTTTATATACACTGCGAGTAAATCCTGGGAGATCTGCAGTAAGTAAAACCGTTTAAAAATGATATAGATAAATTGCATTAAGCAAGGTTAATCACAATTCACAAACTAGTACAATAAACAAACTCAAGTAGCATAACGCATACAAGCAAAAAATAATAATAATTGCGTCCGCAAAAGAAAACATATCCCAAGTATCACAAAATTTAGCTTTAACTTTCATGCATCTTTCGGTAACCCGCCTCATCGCTTCAGTTGAATCCGAGCGAAAGAATAAAATTCAAGTTAACCAATAGTAGTGGTGTTACCGTGTGTACAAAAATCACATAAAACTTCAACCACAATCTTCCCGAGAAGACAAAAATATGTAGTTCAACAGATAAGAGATGGATAAGCAGAACACGAAAAGCCTTTACCAATTGCGACCGACAAGCTGGGAATCGTCGTCGAAAAGATTCTAGCTTGTGGTTGCCAAAAACACGGATGACAAAACTAAAACAACAGGAATCCTGAAAAGGCAAGCGTCTTTTCATTGATTCAAGATTACCTTGAAGGTGGGAAGGGGAGAGAGTTGGGTTCGTCACTTTCCAGTAGTTTGGTTGGGAGTTTGGCTTGGAATGTAAAGAAGGAACGGAGCAGAAACCCTCATCGGGCGCCGAAGCATCAGATGTAATCGCCAGATGGAAGAGTAACGGGAGTACAAGAGCTTGTGCGCCACTGTGCATTTTCGAGATTCAGCGGCGAATCTGAAAGAACCAGGTGAGGGAATCTCTGTCGAAGGAACTTGGGTAGTAAGGCTTGCGCTCACCAGGAATAACGAATTATATTGCGCCTCCAACCCAGCGCAACGAATTGAATATTTTAGTTTATTCAGTGTTGCTCAATTTTAATTAAATTAAAGTTTTTTTTTTCTATTTAGGAACAAAGCTCAATATCATTGACTAGAAAAGAATAGTTATCTCAAGGAAAACAAACAGAACTATAAATGAAAGAAATAAAAATTACCTGAGTAAGAAAAGATGAAAAAGTCGCACAGCGCTTCTGACTATTGATTTGGACCCATTTGGGCTCAGTTTTAGTTAAATTTGGTATCGTTGGGTTCGTACTTTCGAGACGTTCGGTTCGATAGTAAGTTTGCGGAAAATGGAATTTGGATGGTCCCAATTTTAATTTCAGAAGTTTCCAACTTGATTTTGTCTCGAGATTCGTGCCTGATCAATATAATTTTTCGAGGATGTATCAATACTCAAAGAGTTGCAGTATGTTGGACCTCGTCAAAAAAATCCCAGCCCAAGAAAAAAATGAGTAATAATATTATAAGAGAAATCACATTCAAGCAAAATGTGAGTTCTTTTCTCATAATTATTGCACAAAAGACATGTGGCCAGCATATGAATACCACGCCTATGAAGAATGTCAACAACTTTTTAGCCCACCTAGAACAACTAACTAAGCATAACTTGGATATCTTAAAGAGAAGTTTTATTCAAATAAAGTCATGCTGCGAGGGAAAATTATTGGGTTCGGACACCGAATGTCTTCCATGAGAAACCTACAAGCAAAGCTCAAGGAAGACGAAGCAGAGATATTGGATGAAAATGATTTTCTATGTTACTGTAGCGATAGGATGTAAGTGTTTAAATACACCAATGAGCATAAAGAGAAGGCTGAGGTTTTTACTATATTGCCTTCAAACAGTTACATAAAGTGTAAAGCTGCGAAAAGTTGAGGAGTTGAATGGCGGCGTAGTGGAGCTCGGAGTTTTTATTCCAGTCTGCTTATCATTCTATAGCCCAATGAAAATATGTCACATCACCTCTTACTCGGTATCAAGCTTGATTTTGCTCAGTATCGAGCTCGGTACTACTCTGTATCGCTCAATACCAAGCTCGGTACTGAGTTGTACCAAGCAGTACCGAACTCGGTACTACTTGGTACTAGATGACGTGGCTGCACTTGATTCGTCTATGGACGATAAGCTGCATCCGATGTCCGAACTCAATAATTTTCCTGCCGTGAGAGAGTGGGGGAGTCAACAAAATAATTCCACGAAATCTTTGAAAATAAGGGACGCTAAATCTCCCAGAACAAATCATCCCCATCATGGCTCAGAAGACAAATATGTATAATGGCATTTCTAGAATCCATATGTGATGAATCTGGAAAGCACCATGTGCCATTAATTATAAAGTTAGTGATGGAGGGGCGAGAAGGGAAGAATGAAAGGAGACTAGAGCCAGAAGTTTAATAAATGGATTTACCTTTGTACTAGGGGTCCAGCATGAAGGAAAAGTTAGAGGAAGCAATAATGTGGAAATTAAAGTTGTTTTTAGATTTCACCGTGGTGAGAAAAATATTTTACTTTAACATAAGGGATATGAGTGGATATTAGGTGTGTCAATTTTTGACACGATCCGAAATCAGATCCGGACCCGATCCGGAATAATTCGGGTTCGGGTCGACACGTTTGTGAAACGGGTCGGGTTCGGGTTAAACAAACCGATCCGTTTTAAAAATCGGGTCGGGTTCGGGTTGACCCGGCAACCCGAAGATGACCCGAAACCCACTGCCCGAGCCTGCTGCCCGCCCTGCCTGAAACGTCGCTTCACAGTATCTTCGCGTTGCCCGAAGCGTCGAATCGAGTCGCAGTCGCGTACTCGCATGCTGGCGTCGCTGCTTGGCTTCGCGTGCTTCCGCCGCGCCATCGTGGGGTTTGCCGTCGCGTGCTTCCACCGCTGAGCGCTTACACCGCGCGGGGTTTGCATACTCGCGTGTTGCCGCTGCGACGATGCTGCCGCTGAGCGCCTGCGTCGCTGCAGCACTGCTTCGCCTGATCGCATTTCGCGCTCGCGTGAGCCTGCTGCCGCGGTGCCGCCGCAAGGCGCCGCTACTTCGCCTTGCATGAGTGGTGAGCCTGCTTAGTGCTTCGCCTACGCCTGTGCCGCTGCCCGCTGCGAGCCTGCTGCCGTCGTGGGGTTCGCCGGGAGTAGCAACCGCGCGTTTGAGATTTAATTTCAAAAAAAAAATGGGTCGGGACGTGTCAACCCGGCAACCCGCGCGGTTCGGGTCCGGGTTGACAAAGCTGACCCGTTTGTAAGAACGGGTCGGGTTCGGGTTGACCCATTTAGAGCCGGATCAAATCGGGTTCGACCCGAACCCGACTCGTTGACCTGAATTGACTGTGAAAGCTATTTTTCCTTCCAGGTTCGTCCGGGACGATCAGTACAGGTTGTAAAGAAATTTTTGGACAGAGAAGTTCGTCCAAAATTTCTGGACAAAATTTTTCTCGAGAGCAACTCGTCCATGTACGATTACTGTACACATCTGAACGAATTTTTTCCAGAGAGCAAATCGTCCCGGGACGATTTGCGATCGTCTGGGACGATCTGGTTGGATATATATGGAAATTAGATCTTTTGAAGAGAGAGAAAAGCCCATGAGAGAGAAAACTAAAAGAAAAAGAAGAAAACGTGATTTTTGGGCGACTTCTGTCCGTTTCCGTCCGTAGCTGCAGTTGAGAAAGTTGACCGACTCGATATAAGGCACATTCTGCCTTTCTCAATTTTCCGAAACGATGATTTTGACAATTTTCTGTTGCGGATTTTGTTTCCGTTAGCGAATAATTGATTCCGTTTTGTACTGATGAACTTTTTACCGCGTAACTTTTGGTATGTTTCTGAGATGATAAATGTGCACGTTTTGAGTTTTTTCTGAAATATTTTTACCAGGTATTTTGAATTCTACGGAGTTTTGATCGAATAACAATTTATCTGGATGTCTTAATTTACTATCTTAGTACAATGAAAGTCTTAGAATGATGTTTTGCACTATTTGTGATAATTTGGTAAATTTCTGAATCTGTGAATTTTGTGTAAATTCCGTATACTGGCGTTATGTCGCTGACGATTTTTCTGACGAAATTTGATTTTCTGAATTAAATGTTTGATGTGCTATGATATCAAAAGGGAGTCATAAGGGGTCAGAATCCTTTGAGGTTCTGTCAGTGTCAAGGAAATCTGAGAAATCTGAAAATAAGTTCTGTTCTGAAAATTCTGTATATATGTTATGTTCTAATGCTATAAGCACAAAGGGAGACATAAGGGGCCAGAATCTGAGATTCTGTCAGTGTTAGGGAAGGGAGGCATAAGGGGTCAGAATCCGTCGAGATTCTGTCAGGGTCAGGGATATCTGATATGTGATATGTGAAATGTAATATCTGAAATGTGATTTTATCTGATTTGAATTCTAATTTGTACGATCTGATCCGTTCTGTGATTTGAAAGTTTTATAAGATCTATTATGCACTCTGATTTGAATTCAAGTATATGTTCTGTCTGATTATATGAATTATGTCTGATATTCTGATTTCTATACGATTATCTGATTTATGTACTGCTATTTGAATAACTGTTTCTGATGTGAATTTATTGAGATTTTGATTGGTGAGTGTAGTCTTGCTGAGCTATTAGCTCATCCTTGTTTTCTGCGTGACTTTCAGGTTCTGGAAAAGGGAAGGAAGTCTTGGACTAGAAGTTCTGTATGTGATCAGTGATTAGGTATTTTGTACTTTTGATTTTTGTACAGTCATGATTTTTCTGATCTGTTCTTTCTATCTGTAAGCCATGAACTGTATTGTACATGATTATTTTAATGAAAGAAATATAGATGAAGTGTTATGTATATTTGGAAGTCTATAGCAACTCTGTGTTTCTGTTTGTTTGAGTATCTGGAAAGTTCTGAAGCAAGTACCAAAACTAGATCCTGGATTTCAAGTTTCAAGTTACGTCGCGACTCGATGCGAGCTGGATTTGTTCCGGTCGAGTTGGGTCGTGACATTGACACCCATAGTGAATATCTAGTTTCGATGTGAGAAATCTTTACCCTATATCTGATTTCAATAATTTTGTATTTTTTTTATCAAATTTGTTTTTTTATTACCGAAAAAAATGATGATAAGTTTGTATTTGTAAAACTTTTATCACATAATTTTTTGTATGTGATATATCTCATTGATATGAACATTTTGACGACAACATATTGAATTTTCACCTGTTAAATTGAAATATATAATTTTTGAAGTAAATGCATAATATATAAATATCATATATTTATATGTATTTATACATGTCTACATTTTGTGCATGATATTCACTGGCATTGTATAGAAAAATGATAGCGTTTGCATGTACACAAGGAAAGTTGACATTTAATACTATAATGAATATAAGTTAGCTCTTAAAATATAATACCCTGTGTAAGAAGGTGGGTTGATGCCTACAGTACCCATGTCTAGGTTCTTAGCATTGGCACAATAACTTACAATATCAATAATCAAACCCAATCTTCTGTTAGCAGCAGAACATAATTGGCATGGTTCAAATGACAAATATACAAGCTATTCAAATTATTTGATGATGACCGTGTTGAATGTTTATCTTAACCGGATAAAACTCTACTTTCTAAATGGCTCCAAACTCTTACAAAATACAAATATTTTTAAATGACTTTAAAAATCTTAATGATGTCTGTGTTGAAAGCTAATTTTAAATGGAGGGGACTCTACTCTTTCAAATGCCTCCAAACTTTAATAAAATACAAATATTTTAAAATGACTTTAATTTCACGTGATAATGACCGTGTCTAAAACTAATATCAACCGCGAGGGGTTAATTTTTGAATTCTATCAAAGCTCCAAAGCTCTACATCTATTAATAATTTTAATATTTAAAATTAATATTTAATAATCCAATAATTTAAAGCAAAATCATCTACCCTTACCAGTTGTTTGATGAATGCAATGAACTCAAGGATAACTCTAGCTCACAAAGAGAAAATATATAGTCAAGAATAGTACTTCGATTCATTCTCAAAATTCATTATGCCAGAAAGGACGTGACATATGTCCTCTAACCAGTGGCTTAGCCAGTACAACTCCACTTTAACTCGTAGCTTGGCCAAATTGCTTTACTTGGTATGATTATGACTAGTCCTCTAATAAATGGTTTGGTTATATGACTTCGCAAAGAATGCGTGGCTTGGCGAGAACGGCTCCACGTGGTTAATGATTATGATCACGACCCTATGACATAATAGTGTGGTCGATCCACTCCACTGTATTACGGTCATGGTTAAAAGTATGTATGTTCCCCAATGATTATTTACAGTTGAGTAATAAATCATAAGGTATAATCGATAGGGCACAAAGCCCTCTATTAGCTATGGTTGACTTGAATTCACCCATTAGTCAAACATTCACCCAATATTTATAAGGTACCCTTGGACTAAACAACCCATGGCTACCGACAATGATCATTCGGTTAGGTTTGGTAGACCACCTCATATGACTAAGTAGACTATGGATTATGATGACTCGGGACGACATAATCATGGGATCTTAATCAGATTCATCATCATTTCGTCACCATCCACTTTATGTGATAGTTGATAAATTTATTATTTTTTAACTATCCAAATATGCTACTACGTATCTATTTAACGACTAACCTTAATCGAAAGTTCTCTCTCGTTATTGGGATGCTTAATTAACTATAGGGGCTTGCGTCTATAAGAAACTAGAACTCAGATCTTAAAGCCTTCATTAAGACTGTGAAATCTCTAGATAGTGTCTTATCTTTATCTAATATGCCTCCTAAAATTTCTCCCAAAACTTAACCCGTTAAAATTATCTCTGAATATGACATGGAGAGCGTTGGGGCTCTAAAGCTCAAATTTTTGGAGCCTGCACCAACACACAATCTAAGCTTCATCGCACAAACTTTTTATCTCCTCGCATGCAGACGATATTATTGTTGCGGGCTAGAATATACGCGGCGATAGAGTTAGAATACTACGTCTTAGCGTTGCACGAGTATCCAGCTTACACATGATTTTTTATGTGGAAAACCCTTAAAAGGGGAAAAACCACGGGGCCTAGCCCAGTTGAAAAGATTTCACTAAAACTTGAGTTGGTTACAATGTGTTAAATCGCCTCTGAGGGCGATCAGATTATAAGTAACAATTGTACAATAGATGTCCAGGTGTCGGGTAATGGTCTGGCAGGACTTCGGGCCTTAGATGATGATCTGGCAGAACTCCGGGCCTTAGATGATGATCAGGCAGAACTCCGGGCCTTAGATGAATGTCTGACAGAACTCCAGGTTTTAAGTGAAGGTCTGGAGAAGCGTAGGACGTTCGACGAAGGCGAGGGCCTCAGGTGATGGTCCGGTGAAGCACAGGACGTCAGGTGATGGTTCGATGGAGCACAGGACGTCAGGTGGTGGTCCGGTGGAGCACAGGGCGTCAGGCGGTTGTTCGGTGGAGCAACGGCGTCAGGAGGTGGTCCGGTGGAGCATACGGCGCCAGGTGGAGATCCAACGGAGCAACAACGTTAGGCGGTGGTCTGGTGGAGCGACGGCATTAGGCGGTGGTCCGGTAGAGCCTAGGGCGTCAGGTGGTGGTCCGGCGGAACTCCGACGGTGGTCCGGCGAAACTCCGTCAGTGACAAGAGCGATCTCCGATCTCTCTCTTTTTTCCTTAGGCTTCTGGGGGGGGGGGGCCTTTTCAAGAGGAGAGGGGGCTCTATTTATAGATTTTGGGAATGGTATGGCCCGTAAATAGGAGGAGGATCAAGGGTTAGTTGGGAGTGGTTGGTTGGACGGCCGATCTTGAATCCCTTGATCATGAACCGTTCGATGGACGTTTGAATGTCGTAGTGATGTCGGAATTCAGTGATCTTGGGCTCGTTGGATTCTTCTCGTTGAGCCGCTCGATTCGACTATAAGTTTGTTATGTTTGGAAGCCATCTGGTAATCCAAACTGTGGTTTGAACCTTCCAACATTGTTTCGGGTCCTTGATTTGGACCTATTGGGGCTCAAATTGGGTCGAATTTGGTGTCGTTGGGTTCGTATTTCCGAGACGCTCAGTTTGCCAGTAAGTTTGCTGAAATCGGATATCGGATGCTCTTGATTTTAATTCCGGAAGTTTCTAACTTGATTTTGCTTTGAGATTCGTGCCCGATCAAGATAATTTTCGGATGATGTATCAATTATTATTACCTTCCCTATGAGTTCCACATCATGTTGTTGATCAAACGATGCTTTACCAAGCATGATCTTTCATGTGATACTTTCCCTAATGTGGTTTAATGGTTTCAACAATGTCTTTCTTAGTAATCCATCTTGTGAGGAATGAGTTTCATACATTGTCGAGAAAAAGGGTTCAAACCACATCCGAACCATGTTTGAAAACTATCACAATGAATGGAGAGAAAGAAGTGCCATTAAAGGACGTTTGAGCAAGATACATGACAAGATGGAAGGAAGAAGGAACTTCCCTATTTTGTTTTATTATGTCTTACTCATTGTACTCAAATTTTTATATAAACCATTTACACAGTTTTTCAAATCCGTGAAAAAACCAAATCAAGTACAATGCTTGTGTGAAATCCGTGTGTGAATATAAATAATAAAAGAAAAGAAGAGTAAGGTCCTAATACTCCTCAACATGAGCTATATATATTTCTGATAGATGTCTTTGATAGGTGCAATTTTAATGAACTGACTGGTGGTGGCTTTGTAAATATGTCCGTGAGCTGCAACTCTGATTTGACAGGCATTAATTTAATGAGGATATTTTTTTGTGAATTAGAAATTATATTCTTATATAATTTTATATAATGAGGTTTAAAAATACATAATAATTTAATAGCATTTAATGACAGTTTTTAGAGTAATTATATTAGGAAGGAGTTATTTTTGGTCCTCATTCCAATTAGGGGCGTTAAAAATTAACACAACTCGACATTCGACCGGAAAAAAATCGGATTCATATCAACCCGTTTGTGAGACGGGTTGGGTCTGGATTTCTAACCTGTTTGAAAAAGAAATTAGGTTCAAGTTGAGCCAACAAACCGAAGTCAAACCGGATTGAACCGTTTTGTCAACCCGTTCGTCAGGACTTAGGCGTCATGCCGCATTGCGCGTTAGGGGTGTCACCGAGTCGGGCTGCGCCCGCATCAGGTGTCGCCGTCGTTGGTCCAGCTAGCACAGCCGCGAGGCCCACACTACCACTGCTACTGTTGCTGCCATCTTGCCCGAGCTACCGTTGTTGCCATCCATCCCGCATGTTGCACTCATTGCCTCTGTCGATGCATTCGCTCCGCCAGCCTCAAGGTTCAGACTCGATGGACGAGCTCAGCTCCGCAGCCTCCGCTCTGCAGCTATTCACAGGTCGGGTCGTGTCAATCCGGTAACCCATTGATAAATCTAACCATTTGTAAAACTGGGTCAAATTAAGGTCAACCCCTTTATGATCGGATTAAATCGGATTTGACTCAGAATCAGACCGATTGAACCAAATTGACACCTTAACTCCAATCAGCTATAAATATACGCGGATTTTTTTTTTTATATACACTCAGTAGAACAGAGAAAAAAAAAACCCCTTTTACTCGCGGCTAATTTCTCCTGTTTCGAAACCCGCGACGTGCAAACGAGGGGGAAGTCGCGACTGGTAATCGCTGGCGAAGGCATCGACGGATGCAGAGGAAGAAGAGGAGTACGTAATGCTTGCCCGGATTCAATCATTCAAGGCAAAACAGTCATGAAACGAGATTTAAGATTATGTAGGCTTTAAAATGGTCATTTGGTCCGTTTGGCGGGATTTAGTTTAAGTCCAACCTAAATCCTGCGTAAATCCTGCTACGAACGCAACCAATTGATTTCTATTTCCCTCTAGCTGAACGACGCCCTTCTCTTCGCCACCTTTCGTCCTCACCCGCTTTTCGACCTAGCTCGTATAGTGCGGTCGAATTCTCGATGGATTCAAGCAAAGAAGATGCCGATCGGCCCACAGAATCCCCATCCGCGCAAGTATCCCAATTTGTGATCTTTTGATCTTCTTCTATTTCATGTCTTTTGCTCTTTTTTAGTGCGTCGATCCGATCCTTGTCTTGTGGAAATGAAGTGTTTTTTTATTTTTGAGATTTCCTCTTACAGGCCGAAACACCCTTATAAGGACCCCGACGATGGCCGCCAGCGCTTTTTGCTGGAGCTGGAGTTTGTGCAGTGCCTAGCCAATCCAGCATATATTCACTGTGAGCTAATTATGCTATTTCTTTCTTTCTTTCTTTCTTTCTTTCTTTCTTTTTGTATCACATGTTTCTAAGCCATTAGATTCTAGATCACATCTCACGAATCTGCTTGAATTCATGTTGTTTTTTATTCCTCATCTCATTCATGATTTACCAAGCAAGAATAATCTATAAAGTGCTGTCCTGCTTCATTTCTTGTGCAGATTTGGCTCAAAACCGTTATTTCGAAGATGAAGCTTTTATTGGATACTTGAAGTACCTTCAGTACTGGCAAAGACCAGAGTACATAAAGTTCATCATGTCAGTAAAAAATATGATATTTCTGCTATTTTGAAGTTAAACATTACCTTCCAATCGCATGGACATGTAAAATTTGACTTTATTTAGGTTGCTAATTCAACCTATGTAGTTCTGGATATGTTCAGGTATCCACATTGCCTTTTCTTCCTAGAGCTTCTGCAGAATGCAAACTTTCGTAATGCAATGGCTCATCCCGGAAGCAAGGTTTGCATTTCTGGAGAGTGTCATCTTGAGACGTTTTAACCTTTGCAATATGCCATAGCAATCTTACTCTAACAAGCGTTTGTTTGTCTTTCTCATTTCTCCTTTTTTAATGCTTTTGCTTACACGATTCTATTATCAGTTTTTTTTTTCTTTGAAATAAAATTCTTTTACATTATTTAAGTGAAAATATCAACATTGAGTTAATGCCCTTTTGTTTATATTATGAATATGCTTACAGGGGATATTCAAAATTTACTTCATTGGTGCATGTTTTTTTGTAGATGATATTATTCTAATTAGTGATCTGTCCACTAGTATTATTAAAAATAAGTACAATGGAGAAGATTTTTAGAAGATAGAGGCTTTAGAATTTGTAAAACCATTACGGATTGTATGCTATGTAATTTTAGTGGGTATTCATGTTAACAATTATCATTCAATATTGTTAGAAGAAAAACATAATTCCTAGGCGCATGAGATTTAAGTATATTAGGTCTATCATACAGAATAACTTATAGATTTAAGGTTAAATGGTTAACATGGAGAAATGCGCAGGGTGTTGTGTGATGAGAGGCTATTACAGAGACTTAAATGTGGATTTGATAAAAATATGATTACATTGTTGGTGCTGTATGCCCAATGGTTGTAAATAATACATTGATATTTAAGTTGGATGTGTCCTAAATGGCTAAATGATAATGTTAAGATTGATATATAATAAAATTAGTAGTATAAACAAATGAATGTTTATATTTGAAAAAAATCTTTGAGCGATATCTATTAAAGATAAGGTGATTAAAAATAAATTTAGGTGGTTTGAACATACATAACTAAGTATAGAAAATGTGTTTGTTAGATACGTTGATAAAATTAATATAAGAGAATTAGGAAAGAAAAGATGCCAATCAAAGGTTTCATGTATAAGTTGCTCAAAACACTTTGTAAAGAATATATTTAACTGCTTAGGAAATAATTAATACGAATGAATGAAAAAAAAAATGAAGATTCATAATGCCGACCACAAATAGTTGGGATAAGGCTAACGATGATGACGATGATATTGATTTTAAGATACAAAAGGGTCATAGGTGATTAATTTGGCAATAATATCTGTAGCAATAAAAGTAGTTAGTTTTGTTATCCAAAGTTTGAATGTAAATTTTGTATACATTTTCAATAGTATAAAGAAAATGTTGATTATGTAATAACCTTTTGATTGAGAGTTGCAATAAAAATTGGAAGACTTGTTAGTGTCATGCAGTATATAACAAATCACTCTTATCATCATCATTTTCATATCCAAACTGTTTCGGGTTGGTTAATAGTTTGTTGTGATGTATTTTTCATATGCTATGTGTATCGTATCATTATGAATGTTGTAAGGAAAATGTCATGAGTTAATGTAGATGTGCATTAGGAGTAAAGTACAATGCTGACAAAGTACAACACAAAATAGATCAAGCAAACACAAAGAAAGAGAGACATCAATATTTATTTACTTCAACTTGAACAATGCTTATGTTCATGAGAGAGAGGATCCAATCCCTTATTTGTTTACAAGAAATGAACAGTCTGTAGTCCTTTTCAAAGTCCAAGTACATCATTTCTCAATCAAAAAAGAAGTTCAAAGAAACATCATAATAGGTTTACATCACAAAGATGCTCTTCTCATATGAACTACAAAATCCCAGGGGAGAGATCTTGCATATGTAGGCAACAATCCTTACAACAATAACAACAATTCTTTATCCCACTATATGGGGTTGGCTACATGAATCCTTTTTCTTCATTGTGTCATGTTAAGAGTTAAATTCTCATCTAAATCTAATAAAGAATGGTCATTTCTAATATTTTCAAACCAACTCTTTTTAGGTCTACCTCTACCTTTCTTAACATAAGTCAAATCTAATATATCTACTTTCCTAACCCGGTCATCGGAAGACCGCCATTTTATGTGACCAAACCATCTATGACGACTCTCTCTAATCTTATCTTCTATTGGAGCTACTCCAACCTTTCACGTATATGCTCATTTTGTATCTCTCTCTAAGAGTAAAATCACTCATCCACCTGAGCATCCTCATCTCCGCAACACTTAACTTAATATTATGCTTCTCTTTTAATGACCAACATTATGCACTATAGAGCATTGCAAGTCTCACTACCATCTTATAGAATTTTCCCTTAAGTTTGAGATTGACTTTTCTATCAAACTAAAAGCATACGCCAGGGTACATCCTCTTGCAAAAGTCTAGTGAAAGCATCCATGGCTAAAGTAAAAAGATACGGGCTTAAGGCTGATCCTTGATGTAATCCAACTAAAATAGGAAAATACTTGGCCAAACCACCTTGTGTTTGAACACAAGTAACAACTCCTGCATACATATCCTTAATGACTTGAATATAAGCATTATTAACCCCTTTGTTATGTAGAACTCTCCATAGCACTTCTCTTGGAACTTTATCATTTGCTTTTTTTAAATCAATTAAAATCATTTGTAGATCCTCCTTATTCTCTCTATACTTCTCGTCAAACCTCTCAATATAGCTTCCATAGTCGACCTACCTTGCATAAATCCAAATTGATTTTGAGAAACATTAGTGTCATGTCGCAATCTATGCTCCATAACTCTCTCCCATAGTTTTAAAGTATGACACATTAACTTAATTTCTCTATAATTCACACAATCTTGTGCATCACCTTTATTCTTAAAAATAGGAATCAACACACTCATTCTCTACTCATCTGACATCTTTTTAGTCTTCAAAATAGTATTAAAAAGTTTAGTAAGCCAAAAAATTCCTTCATCTCCTAAGCATTTCCACACCTCCATTGGAATATCATCAAGTCCAACAGCTTTTTCACACTTCATTTTATTTAAAGCCTCTTTAACTTCGGTTTTACTAATATGCCGATAAAAACAAAGATCTTTATTTTCATTTAGGGTGCTAAGGTCACTAAAGTCAATCGCATTATCATACTCTTCATTGGAAAGTTTAGCAAAATATCTCATCCACCTTTATTGAATATCCTCTTTTAATAAAATCACTTTGTGATCTTCATCTTTAATACACTTCACTTGAACTAAATTCTTACTACTCCTATCTTTTTGTTTAGCTAATTTATACATATATTTTCGTCTTCATTAGTATCTAATCTATTATATAAATCATTAAAAGTTAAAATTTTTGCATTGCAATATTTTTTACATCTTTTTCTTAATCCAATTATATTGGTTGAAGAAATTAACAATTCTTCCCATTGCTCTATTGCTGCAAAAACTTGAATCTCCTATGCAACTTATCTCCAATCATAGCACTTTAAGCTCTCAAAACCTCGACGGGCTTAACACTACACAATGTCATTTGATTTAGATGACCCCTAAATTGAAGCATTAAAGTGTATCCATTGAATTTCATATGCTATGAAATTTTTGTGCCTTTAAGTGGTTATCTTCTTGCCTTGAATGCAGACTTGACATCAGGATAGATTATAATACAAATATAATCTTTGATCCATTTTTGAAGTTCTTCCAGCATTGCATGTATGGTTTTGTTGCGAATTTTTTACTAAAATGAGGAAACTTTCTTTTTCCTGCTTCCCCAAAATGCAATGCTCCAATGCAAATGAAAACATAACTAAGTAGCTCTTGAAATTTGAGTCTCATGGCAATCAAAGCACTATTGCAAATCTTGAGGGCCTTAGCATCACTAAAATATATTCACCTGCATTACTCAAATATATTTCATTCTTTGATCGGGTACATGCCTGATCCCATCAAAATTTCTAATCACATTATAATGTGTACTCAATCTTATATATATAACCACCACTTGTCTCATAACTGTAAAATACTCCTTATCTCAACCCATAATATGAATAGGACAATTCAAGAACTTGCTTATCAATGCACTCGAATTTTGCAATCATAGAAAGAACATCACCGTAATCTATATATTTGCATAAGTTTTTTTTTTTGGTTTGTTTCTTGCCTGCTTCTTTCTATTTAACACTTAATAATCTCTTTTGATGTTTCATTACTTCTTGGCTCTTGCATTAGAAATACATTTTATTCTTACTAACAAACTTGTTCCAGTGGCATCCCATACAACACAATTTCACGAAAATGCTTATATGAGGGAGGTAAAGAGCACAAGAATATCAAAGCTTGATTTTCATCATTCACAATTATATCAATATACCACAAATCATGGATAATGTAATTAAGCTAATTCAAATATAACTTAATTATCATCCCTTATGAAGTGTGAAGCAAATGGAGCCTTTGTTTCTAATAGCATTTCTTAGAGGCTTTAGGTCAAAACTTGAGCTTGAGTCACATTCTTGTTTCCTCCAAAACCTCCATCAATACCTCGTCCACCAAACACATATTGTATCATCAAAAGAGCTTTTTAATCCATATCTGCCACCTTTTTTGGGTTATGATTGTTGACATATTCAAATGCCCAATGAGTGCTTTCATAAGTTAATGTTAAATTATAATACCACACAACTTGGTTCTCCAAAGGGCAAATCTTTTGTTCTTGATTTTTTTTTTTGTAACTACTCCGAACTATGCTATAATATCAAATTGTTATAACGCAAAAATTATCATCAGGAGCAAAGTATATTGTTTCACAAAGTAAAAACATAAAAGAGATCTAGCAACACAGAAAGAAAGAAAGAAAGATATCAATATTTATGTGGTTCAGCTTGAGTACAACTTATATCGACAAGGGAGGAGAGAAAATCTAAAGGAACAGTCATGATCCCATCCCAATGCCCAAGTACACCCACTTGAAATCAAATAAGAAACTCAAAGAAACTGTCACAATAAGTTTACCTCACAAAGTTGTTGTTTTTTTGTTTTTGTTTTTTGTTTTGTATGCACCATGAGATTCTAGCTGAGAGGGTATGAAGTTATCAATCCTCAAGAAACCATAGTTGCTGATGTAGTAGAGAAACTGAGAATGAAAGAGAGTTCAATCTTGAACAAACCGTTTTTGCTAATAGTTACCCCATAATGGGGAATTCCATGTTAAACAACTTTATGAAATTATCTGCATTATGATTTTCTTGCAGTCTTTTAAAGCTTTGAGTGATTACTTCTGTGTTTTAACTTTCATGAATAACATGCTATTGTGAGTTCAGATTCTGATATGAATGGGAATAGATTTGACATTGCTTTTCCTAATTATTTAGGAGTTGGCCCACCGACAACAATACTTCTTTTGGAAGAACTATAGGTACAATAGACTAAAGCACATTGCACCTCGTCCTCTTCCTGAGGCAGCCGTTGCTCCACCTCCGACTCCACCTGCTCCAATGCCCCCCATGCCTGTGGCTTCGGCACCAACCCTTCCGCCAATGCAAGTTGTTGGACAACCTGGATCTGCTCCTCCCAAAGTTGACATGAGAAACAGCATGGTGGATCGTAGAAAGAGAAAGTACATTCTTATCTCTATCACACATGTTTTAAAATCTTCTTCATGCAAAACTTCTTAACTTATAAAGGTTTATAATTTAATACTCATTTGTGAGCGTGATTGTTTTTTGTCAAAAAGGTACAATTGAATTTCTTATTGTGGTATGCACCTTGATTTTTTGTGTCTTCTAATGAATTTAAGGTTTTTTGTTGAAATTTATTTGATTTAGATTATTTTTAAAATATCACTTAGTAAAAATTTATCGGAATTTTTTAGCTACATCAAAAGAAGCCAAATAATTGTTTTTTAACTGATAGTCTTTACACCTTGGATTCTAAATTGGAATGTTTGAGTTTCATTCATTGCATCATTTCATTGTACTACAAATCATATATTCTAAGACATCCTGTTTTATTTTGTTACACTAAATTTCATCGTTAGTGATTTCATTATTGCCTACTAATTGTATTCTCACCAATATTCTTATTTTATACAATGCAACTATGATATCTAAATTTAAGAGACCATGGAATGTTTTGATCCTCCATTAGTATAGATTCGGTATTATTAATGCCATATCCACTAAAATAATTATCATTGGCCCAATCTTTATTCTATTAAACCTTCCCTTATATCCTAATGTTTTGATGTCCTCAGTTTAATATTCTTCTACTCAATGCATTGTAATTATGTTCTCTGTCAGTAACACATTTTACATATTTGTAAGAGGATTTTCTTTAAAGGAGCATGGTGTTTAATTTAAATTAGAAATATGATCAACGTATTAAAAAAATTTAGAAAAAAAAAACAAACTAGCAAACAAAATGACGCATTCCATTGAATGCACCAAACTGTTTGGTGTATTTAGAGCAAGCCAAACAGTTTGACGCATTCAATGGAATGCACCATTCTGCTTGGCGTATTGCTACAGTATTTTTAGAATTTAGTTCAGTTGATTAGGGTGAATGCGCCATTTTGTTTTGGAAATATTCTTTTTAAAATTTTTGGTAATACTCTCTTATTCCTAATTTAAATTAACCAACATGCTCTTTTTAAAAAAAAAAAATCCTTTCTAGGAAGCACATTCATGGTGGTTGTAAAACATGTGGGCTTTAATGCTAATTCATGAATGCTCAAATAGAATGCCATGTACTTGGTGGTCCTAAACATTATATACCTTTGAAATCTTTCAGATATACCAATTCGATAATTCTGAGGAAGCCCTTTTTTTGTGTAACAGAAATATGTAACTGGCTTGAAAATATTTTATGCTGCAGGAAGGAAGGTTGAAGAATCAAATAGCATTTATTTATTATAAAAAGCTACGTACTGAATACAGGTAAACTTTTTTCTCTATATTAAGTTTTATGCTGTTTGCGGGTGGCTTTTTCCTTAAAACTTTCATTATTACTTTCTAAGTGAATATAAATAGAGATTAGTTAACATTTGATGAATTTTAAACGTTTATTTTTTGAGCAGGAAAAATGTTACTGAGAAAGTGAGAATCGTAGTACCTCATGATTATCACTGTTGGCATTTCTTATGTGGGCAATCTGTAATGGGCAGGGATCTCGATGGCAGATTCTGGAAAGTTCTTCTAAGCTTTTTGTTTTTCCCCAAGCATGATGAGTTTAAGTGGGAATAATTATTTACCCTGTAACATTGTAAAAGTTTATTATTTAGACAAAGTGATTATTGTAAAATTTGTAGTGTCTTAATCCTTATAGAGATATTTGTTTGAAAGCTTGTTTTGATGTGTGATGTTCAAATGTTTTGGTAATGATTGTTTTGATAATTTGAATCAATGCTTCTATTTTTTATGCATCAAGTATGTGAATTTAGTAGTAAATAGCCAAAGGCTGTATTGCAAAGGACGAGATCTGATGACTGTAGTGTAGGAATATGTGCATTAATTCTTCATGAAATTTCAATTTCAAAGGTCAGTAATTCTGCTTCATGTATAAAGGCTATTGGTGTGGAGTCCGGATCTAGTTCTACGTCTGGACTCAAATTATATTTTGACAAGTGTAGAGGACACGTGGATATTTAATTGGATTTCATTTTTTAGGTCATTTTATTTTTCATTGCCGCATTTCACTGCTCACAAAGTAAAAACGCAGTAAAAGGACAGTAAAAGTAAAAGCGCAACAAAATATCAGCAAAATTATAAAAGTGAAAGCGCAGCAAAATGGAAGTAAAAATATAGTAAATTTCACATTATAAATTTTTAAAAAAATTTCCTTACGAAATAGTGCAGTGAATATTCATGTGTTTAAATTTAATTGAAGTTCAAACGTAGAACTACGTCCGGGCTTTGCACCAAAGAATTTCTTCTCATTCACTGCCTATTTTTGGTCATCTTTGTGCCCGGTTCGATTTTTTTTTTTCTCATTTTAGCTCATTGATTTATGTACTTAACAACAAAACGAAAACTATTATTTTATTCACATACCATTGAAGGTTTTAGATAACATAAAAAATCATCATTCTCACATATGTATTACCATATTGTAAATCTACTTATTGCAACACAGCTCATTTTGGCCTATTAGTTGAGAGATTAGGCTTTCAACTACGATGTCTTGGATTCGAATATTTGTGTATGCGTTGTGTGTGTGATTTTGCCTTAAATGGCCTAAATGTCCAAAAAAATATTCTACATATTGTCCGTCCTGTCAATCCACTTTCTAATGAGATCCTATTGTGATTCGTCTCGTTGATTTCTTTCTCAGCGATGCATCATCGGGACTCCGCTCCTCTTCTTCCTTGGCATTCACATTTCACAAGTCCTAGGTCAAATAAATTCTCTCTCTGGAAGAAAGTATCATAACTTCCTCGTCTCTTCCTTGCCACCGACATTGAAGTTTAGATGCTAGATATGTAATTATTTTAGTTTTAGAATTACACATATAAAATTTTGATATTTTTATTCCATCGAAAACTGAGACTCCCAATATAGACTATAGTGTCTAAGAAGTAAGAAGAGGTTGATTAGTGTATCTGATGTTTTAATTTTTGAACATATTTTAATTAAAATTGAGTAAGAATATCTTCACCTATTTTTTTAAATCTAAAAAAATACTTCTATTATTTCTCAGGTTATCTCCTTAGACCATCTCCAACCGTTCGGCAAACAGCCGAATGGAGGTCCTCAAACATCGCAACCGAACGTTATTTCTTCCGCCATTTCATCGCAGTTGAACAGTGCAACGCCAATATTGGCATCGCACTGTTCACTTGCGCCATTTCTTTCTCTCTACCGAACTCGTCTGAGAAATGCGCGAAAGAAATGAGCGAATATTTGGGGGCAAAATGACGTTCCACTGGAGATGAATAACATCTGTTTTTGATTTGACTGTATTTTGAAGTGAAAAATGAGAATTTCGGTTGGAGATGCCCTTATCGTCCTTCCTTCCGCAATAGGACAGTTCCAATAGAACGTAATCTGATTTTTCTATTAATAACCAAAACTCAAAAGTGGAACGAAAAAAACAAAGGAAAAATTATCTCAGTTATTTTAACACATTTTCTACGCATTAGAAGCTGAAATATGTGTTGTTAGTAAGAATTTGTTTTTAATTGACGCAAAAATTCAAAAAGAAATTCAAAAATGGCATGGCTGTAGTGTAATTATTATCATTAGAAAGTATTTTGTTGTAGAATTCAAAATAAAAAAATTAAAACAGTTCGGTAAATAACATAAAATTCGTAAAAAAATAGAATAATTTACACCTGAAAAAGATTTGAAGCATAAAATTAATGTAAAATAATTAAGTGCAATTCAAAATCATATAAAATTTTGGTTATTTTCTCACTTCTCCCTTTCTGTAATTTAAATTTTTTATCTGTTTTTATTTTATTTTATTTTATTTATTGGGCAACATATTATTTCTTTAAAAAATGGCAATGAGTGTAAAATTAATGTGAGCGGTCGGTTTCCCTGTTCTACTTCGGGTTCTCCACTACTTTCTATTGGTATGAGAGGAAGTCATCAGTCGGAAAATGTAGCTCTACCTGTACAGAAGATTGTTGTTAACTTTTGGAGATTTAGGTAAACCTGAAACTACGTAAATCAACGGCCTCAGCTTCATAATATGTGTCTCCTTCCAAGTAGATTGTTGTAGGGTTTTCTGGAAAATGGGATACAGGGACTGAATCTGGAATAGCAAGAAGAAATTTTGCCAACTTGTTCGAGATGACGAGCTGCCAGTTCGTTAAGTTTATGGACCAAAATTTCTCTCAAATCTTGGTAAGCAGCTCCAATGCTGCTCTCTCTCTCTCTTCCTCCCTCAGTTTACATTTTCTGAATTAGGGTTCACAAATGCATCTAACTTCCAGTTCACCTTTTTGCTTCTGTAAAGCTAACAAGGACGGCGTTTTATATTTTAATGCAAATCTCTTGAGTAATTGATATACTGTTTGTCCATTTCATTTAGCAGGATTATCATTTTGTGTCTGATCTATGGTGAGCTAAAGGCTTTGGTAGAGATGGGAATTTACTCTTAATATCAATGCCACTCTTCTTTATGTGTAAAAGTTCACCTCTCATATTGTCAATGGCCGAAAAAACCGCATTTTTCCTAAAATTATTAAGAAATACAGAAGGGAAATTCAGGATGTAGAGCTGATATAGTTCTGAATAGTAGAATTTATTTGATGTATATAAAAAGAAAAATAATGGAGGGAGAAAAGGTAGCAATGACTGAGTTCTTATGGTTGGCAATCGATGCCTCTTCATTACTACCATTGATAAGAGTGATGGTGAGGTGAGGGAGGGGTTGAGAAGAATGAGAGGGTGGACAAAAACTTGTTAGCTATTTATAAAATAAATGCTATAACATGTTTATAAGTGCCAAATGATCTCAAATAACCAAAACGAATTGATGGATTACAAGAAAAATAGAAAGGATCTTGCAGCATAAATTTAGGAACTAGAACCATGAAATGGGCATTGTAGGATTGACACCCTTTCGACAGTTCATCGTGGTCGACTAATTAAATAAAACTGCACTCATAACAAATTAAATAATATGAATATATTATACAAAATGATGTGCACTATTGTTTAATATTGCAACCCCTTTTTTTTTGGGTTTGAACTTTGAAGCACCAAACCAATGTCAAATCAAGTTTAATTAAACACGAGAAAAGTCGCTTGGGACGAAATGGTTGGACTGGTTCAAATCAATATGAATCTACAAAAATAATTTAGGATATTTAACTATTTATTTTAGAAATGAATATAAGTAAAAACTTAAGCTGGTATGTATCACTGGGAACTTGATAAAAAAACTGTTCCAAATTATGAGAAGTTTGGTTAACCAAACAACAGAACTGAATGACAACTCTTGGTAATTTGCTATATGAGTTGAAATCCAATATGCAGAATGAACTCAAGATATATAGAAATATAGGAGCTTAATTCGTCATTATCTTGTCAAAGATATAACTTTTTTTGCGAGAGCAATGGCAAGGGTTCTGCAACTGAGCCTGATTGATGGAATAGAGCTTATTAGTTTTTTTTTATTTGTAACAGATGTTAATCCCGAAAACATTAATAAAATTACATTAAAACATTGTTTGAATTTATGGATAGCTTTAAATTTGGACCCAACGAAGTACAATTGTAATAAAATATAGGTAATTGTTTAATAGATAAAATATATTCTTATTTGTTCCTCTTAATTCAATTGTTGTATGTGCGCTTCAAAAATTCACGCCCCGGACTCTCCGTTGCCCCTTTCTTTCTTCTGGATCATCGTGGAGAGTTTCAATGTTTAAGTTCTGAGGCAAATTTTCAGAAGGTAGACTGCGTTTTGAATAAGACATTACTCAGAGATTTTGCCCTCATTTTGCGAGGATTTTATGATTTGAGTTCAGGTTTTCTATAGGGGCAAGTCCTTATAGTTAATTATACATCTCATAGCAAGAGAACTAATTTAAGAAGAACTGCCTTCTAAAAGGTCATACAATCAGTTAGAACAAATTGTTTGACTACCCTTATGGTTCACTCTTGCATTACTTGTTAAGTAACGTTGATTTTAGCTCTTGCTTATAAATGTGGGCTCCGAAAAATTCCAATTTTGGGGTGTGTGATCCCGGAGGAATTTTCAGAAGGCAGATTGGGTTTGTAGATAAGACACTACCCAGAGATTTCGCCCTCATTTGGTGAGGACTTTTTTATCTGAGTTCTGGTTTCCTATAGGCGCAAGCCCCTATAGTTAATTACCCCTCCCAATAATAGGAGAGAACTTTCGATTAAGGCTAGTCATTTAAAGGGGTCGAATAGGTTATAAACCTATCGTATAAGGATTTTAAAAAATTGGCTGAAGTGATCACTTTAGAGGGTCCAAGTGGCAACTGTTGGCTGGTCAGATTATCACAGATAGCGGGCCATGTATATCTTAAAGAGGGATGGAAGGAATTTGTTGAAGCTCATCATGTTGAAGAAGGTGACTGCTTGGTTTTTGAATATTGTGGGAGTTCACGCTTTAGTGTTCTAATATTTGACAGAAGCGGTTGTGAGAGAGAAGCTTCATACTTCGTTAGAATCATGAATCCTATACCTACAAAAGAATGTCAGGCAGAGGAAAAACACGAAAGGCAACTCTCTGATGTTTTAAAATTTTCTTCACCACGATTTCCTTGTGATGATAATTCATCCCTGCAAGTGGTTTCAGATGATGAAAAAAGCTCTTTGTTCAAAGGAAAATTTGATCGCAGAAGGTTTCGTGCTAGATCATGTGCACCCAATAACAAAACTAATTGTGGTGAGCTCTCCTTCATGTCCTGCTTTAGCTACACTTCTTAATTTAATGAAAAGTTTACTGTTTATTATGGATGTGTTCAGAATAACTATCACAAAGCATTTCATTTTTGGGAGCATTATATAATATTCAAATTGGATTAGGATGCGCTCACAAATTTGACATGTGATTTTTCTATTATATTTAAATGACATGAAATCACATAATTTCAATTTGCAGGAAATTTAAAAATAATGAAGGTATTTGCTGTATCAAGACATTAGACGTAATAATGTAACAATTACATAGAATACAATAACAACAATAACAAGCCTTTATCCCACTAGGTGGGGTTGGCTACATGAATCATTTTTCTCCATTGTGTCCGGTTAAGAGTTAAATTCTAATCTAAATCTATTAAAGAAATGTCAATTCTAATATTTTCTAATCAAGTCTTTTTAGATCTACCTCCATCTTTCTTAACATAACTCAAATCTAATGTATTTACTTTCCTAACCGGGTCATCGGAAGGCCATCGTTTTATGTGACCCAACCATCTAAGGCAACTCTCTCTAATCTTATCTTCCACTAGAGCTACTCCAACCTTTTCACGTATATGCTCATTTCGTATCCTGTCTCTAAGAGTAAAGCCACTCATCCACTTAAGCATTGTCATTTATGTAACACTTAACTTAATATTATGCTTCTCTTTTAGTGGCCAACATTCTGCATCATAAAGCATTGCAGGTCTTACTACCATCTCATAGAATTTTCCCTTAAGTTTGAGAGGGACTTTTCTATCACACAACAGGCCCGATGCATTCCTCCACTTCAATGATCCAACTTGAATTCTACCAATAATATCCCCATCTATTGCACCATCACTCTGAACAATAGGCCCAAGTTATCTAAAACGTGTACTCTTATTAATAACTTGATTGCCCAAAGTCACAATCCCCCACTAGATCTAATATTACTAAAATTACACTCTATATATTTAGTTTTAGATCTACTCACACGAAAGCCTTTAGACTCTAAGGTAGACCTCTATAAATCAAGTTTTCCTTCAACTCCCTCTCTAGTTTTATCAACAAGAAGAATATCATCAGCAAAAGCATACACCAATATATAACCGCTTGCAAATGTCTAGTGAGAACATCCATGACTAAAGCAAAAAGATATGGGGTTAAGGCTGATCCTTGATGTAATTCAACTGAAATAAGAAAATACTTAGTCAAACCACCTTGTGTTTGAACATATGCAACAATTCCTGCATACATATCCTTAATGACTTGAATACAAGCATTATCAACCCTTTTCTTATGTAGAACTCTCTATAGCACTTCTCTTGGAATTTTATCATATGCTTTCTCTAAATCAATAAAAATCATATGTAGATCCTCCCTATTCTCTTTATACTTCTCCATCAAACCTCTTAGTAAATGTATAGCTTCCATAGTAGACCTACCTGACATGAATCCAAATTGATTTTGATAAACATTAGTTTCATGTCACAACCTATGCTCCATAAGTCTCTCCCGTTGTTTTAAAGTATAACACATTAACTTAATTCTTTTATAATTTGCACAATTTTGTGCATCACCTTTATTCTTAAAAGTAGGAATCAACACACTCATTCTCCACTCATTTACCATCTTTTTACTCTTCAAAATAATATTATAAAGTTTAGTAAGCCAAAAAAATTCCTTCATCTCCTAAGCATTTCTACACCTCTATTGGAATATCATAAGGTCCTACAGCTTTTCCACACTTCTTTTTTATTTAAAGTCTCTTTAACTTCGATTTTACTAATATGCCAATTAAAATAAAAATCTTTATTTTCATTTAAGATGCTAAGGTCATTAAAGTCAATTGCATTCTTATAATCTTCATTGAAAAGTTTAACTAAATATCTCATCCACCTTTGTTGAATATTCTCTTCTAATAAAAATACTTTTTGATCTTCATCCTTAATACACTTCTGTTGAACTAAATCTTTACTACTCTTATCTCTTTATTTAGCTAATTATATATATATATATATATATATA
>NW_021318876.1:2796765-2818927 GCF_001605985.2 Dendrobium catenatum
AAAAATTTTAATATGCTTTACCACCTTCATTAGTCACTCTAAAGCCATAGCCACCATGAATGCTTTTAAAATTATCTACCTTTATACCAACATGTCTATTTAAATCTCTTTCAATAAACTTTTTTTTTCGAGAGGTATTTTTGTATTAATTTTTTTTATATCATTTCAAAATTTTAATTTTGAACACATATCCAAATCTACTTGAGGAGCATAAGCGCTTATAATATTAATAATCTTAGTATAAACAACAATCTTTAAAGTTATAATTTTATCTCTATTTTTATTAATATTTATAATATTATCCTTCAAACTCTTATCTACAACCACACATATATCATTTCTAGTACGACTCCTATCAGAATATCATAGTTTAAATCCTAAACAATTAATCTCCTTAGCGTTTTTTGCAACCCATTCAGTTTCCTAAATGCATAAAATATTTTTCTTCCTATAGATCATAATATATATTAATTCCATTAATTTGCTTGTAAGAGAACCTATATTCCAAATTTCTATCCTAGTTTTAGTTTCATGGACTAGCTTCTTTACTCACATCCGTCCATATGTAACAATTACATAGAATGTGAAACAAAAATTTTTTAGATACATATAATAATTTTACAATCAAAAGACTATAATAATTTTACAATCAGAGAGTTTAGTACTAGATCATCTGCAACCAATGAAAACTAATTATGGTGAGTTTTCCTTCATGTCCTGCTTCAGCCACAGATCTTAATTTAATGAAAAGTTTACTATTTATTCTGGATGCGTTTAGTATAACTATTACAATGCATTTCATCTTTGGGAGCATTATACATTCTTCAAATTGATCAGCGTATCCTACCTAATTCTCATTATGACGGGCTCAAAATTTTGACAAGTGATTTTTCTATTAGATTTAAATGACATGAAATCACATGATTTCAATTTGCAAAAAAATCAAAAATAATGAACTTGTTTGCTGTATCAAGATATTAGATGTAACAATTACATAGAATGTGAAACAAAAAATTTTCCTAACACAAATTACAATCAAAATATAAATTTGTGAAATCTATGACAAAGTATATCCTAACACAGATTTTTTTCCTATTAATGTGCTCATTGCTAATTTCTTTGGTTCCATATAAAAACGTTTGCTATTACTTTAGACTGAGTTGGTTTAAAATTTCAGAACATGCTATTCAGTCGAAAAAAGTAGAACATTCAGCTAAACATGGTTCTGTTAATATGCAAGAGAGACAGACCGGCTTGAAGTTGAAAGCAAAAGTGAGATACTTGCGTAGTACAATGGCAATCCGTGCAGAAACTCCTTATTTCACGAAGTTTTTATTGCCTTCCCAT
The DNA here is from genome assembly GCF_001605985.2 of Dendrobium catenatum. Classification (NCBI taxonomy): domain Eukaryota; kingdom Viridiplantae; phylum Streptophyta; class Magnoliopsida; order Asparagales; family Orchidaceae; genus Dendrobium; species Dendrobium catenatum. Next base: position 2,798,113 of record NW_021318876.1, read on the forward strand.
TTCAGTGGAACCAATTCTTTTATGGTAAGATGAAATAGATGTTCCTGATCTTAGCAGATTGGCAGAATTTTTACAAATTTCGAGCCCTTTTTTTAGCCAAGTGTTTCAAATATAGTCATTCTCGCACGTCTTAATTTGGCCCATTGCATGCAATTCATGAATAATTTATATTGTATGCTACAGTAGTGTATTTCTGCTTGAAAGTTTTGAATATCTCTGGCAGAAATATTGCTAAGTTTATTTTTTTTGTCTTTTTCCAACACATTATATCAGTACCTAGGTTAGCAGTTGGAAAATGTTTTAAATATTATCATAGAAATAACAGCATGGGAAAAGAATTTGCACAAAATATTGCGGCTAAGGGCATCTCCAATCGAAAATCCCACTTTTCACTCCAAAATGCAGTGAAACTCAAAAATGTCGTGATTCATCTCCAATCGAACTCCATTTTGCACGCTTCTGCAAAGGTAACCATCTTCTCCTCTTCGCGCATTTCTTCGGCAAATCCGGTTGAGACAGAAAATTCGCGTAGGTGAACAGTGCAATGTCAATATTGGCGTTACCCTATTCACCCTCCATCGATTAGCGATTTCTTTGCCGTTCGAATGGAGCAAACCAGTTACGCTTTACAGTCGTTTGGAGTTCGGCTAGAGACTCCCTAAGTCGAGCTTTGAGATCATCTCTAGAAGGTTTAGATTTCTATGCAAAATATGCATTGATTTATGAAAACGAAGAGAAAAATATTAAAATTAAGCAGCTGGAATAATTCTATGTAGAGTTTCATCAGCATCGCTCCTAAGATTTTTGAAATCACTGGGACGGTGCATTCCACCGGCAACACACCTGGTGTTCTTCAAATCACTTCAAATAAGAATTAAAACTCACATGGTTTCATCCAGAAATCATTCCTACTCAAGACCAAGATATCTCCCTTACTATGCCCTTGAATGGCCATTTTTGTAGCCCCTAACATAGGACAGCTCAATACTCGTTTCACCAAAGCTTTTTTATGTTCATATATTGGGCTAATTGCAAATTTGAATATAATTTAAGAAGCTTGGTATCTAATTGAATATGATTGAACATTATCCTTTTTTTTTTTGTTTATGTTCATTAGAAGGTTGCTAAGAGTTTGATAAAGCTATTAGTATACCAAACATGAAGAACATACTGATTGCTATGTGTTAATTTTTTTTTTTCAATGAAATGTGTTAATTTCTCATGTATATTTTCATTTAGGTTAGATGACGAGGCTTTGGCTTTGAATACGTGGCACTCATATTATATTTGGCTTGATTAAAGCTCAATAAAAACATTAAATAAATAAGAAAAGGTCGGAGTAGCTCTAGTGAAAGATAAAGATTAGAGAGAGTCGCTCAGATGGTTTGTTCACATTAAACGGCGGCCTTCCGATGACCCAGTTAGAAGAGTAGATATATTAGATTTAACTTATTTAAGAAAGGTAGAGGTAAACCTAAGAAGATTTGGTTAGAAAATATTAGAATTGACCTTTCTTTATAAGATTTAAATGAGAATTTGATTCTTAACATGACACAATAGAGAAAAATGATTCATGTAGCTGACCCCTCACGTAGTAGGATAAAAGCTTATTGTTGTTCTTATAGGCTGCTTCACCTAACTTATGTATTGCATGTCTTGTGTATTGTTGTATGTTGTGGATGCCACTGCATGTAGTTTTCTCCTTCACCATAGAATGGAGTAGTTTTCCGAACTCTGAAGCTACAGATGTTACACCATTCTTGAAGACCTCTTAACTGCTAAAAAATTAAACAGTTTGTCCTCAAGTTTATTATGTGTTCTGCATTACTCTTGAGGGTTAGAGCAACTAAACCTCAGTGTTCTAGACTTTCACTGGATCACATCACATTACAAACGCAATCGTGACAGGAAAGAAAATGATTTATATTTTGCATATCCATCAATTCCCTCAATTAGTATAGATTACTCGCCTTAAACTCTTAATGCATATTACTGTTTAAAGGTGGGGGATTTACATACATACCACTTTTTTTTATACTATTTACATATCTAATCCCCAAAATATTAATATTATATACCCATAAAACAAATTTGGGTGCATGGAATGAAATATTAAAATTTATAGGATGGTATGAATGATATAAATGAATTATAGGAGTGATACATTTGATATTAAAATTGTATATGGGTGATATGCATGTAATATTAATATTTTGGGTGTTAGATATGTAAATAGCATGAAATAAAGTGGTATGTATGTAAATTTCCCAAAAGTGTGCCATCTGTAACTCTAACTAATGCATTTTCATGTTCTTCTGCAAGTCATACTAATAAAACATCTCAATCAGTACAAGGCATTGGAATTGCAAATTAGCGACAAAATGCTTGAATGCTCATTCATCTTTGTTTTATAATGTGCAGACATTTCCTTGTGACTTTGCAGTAAAACATCTCCATCTTACACCACAAAAAATATTTCTCCGGTATCATAATAAGATGTGGTCAGCAATGTATAAGTTTAAATCAGTTTCCAACGGACACTCGGTGACAGGACTTTATGGAGAGGGATGGCGTAAGTTTGTGCAAGATAATGAGTTGTGTAGAGGGGATGGATGCATATTTGTGCTCTCAGAAGCTTCTAAAAGGGTAAAGGTCTTTGATGTTCATATAGTGCGTGTTGATGACTAACTTACATGGCCTAATTTACTTGACCAAATAGCTGATCTCATATGCTTTCAGTTCAGTAGAAACTTTGATCTGTTTGCATTTTCCTGAATATCATATTGTTTTGGACTTCATATTGCAGTATGTAAGTCATGAACTGTGCTTTAGGTTTGTTTAGCATATCCTTTTTGAGCTTGGTGATGTGCAAATAAGCAAAGTGCATGATCATGCTAAAATGGTGTGATTTTTTCACCTTGATGTAAGAAAACTGCAATATCTTTTCTGTGATATAAATGATTTTAGTGTACCTTTCATTTCTAAGAACAACAATTTAGCAGCGATTTTCATTATTTGATTGGAAGAAGGAAATATGAACCAACAGAATTTTCTCATGACAGCATTCTCTGATCTTTTTGAACTTCCCAATCAGAACTTTTTGACTGCAATCTGCAAAATTATTTGAAATTGATTTGCTTAGTTAGGCCTTGAGTTCATGATTTTATGATGGGAGTTGATGCTCAAGTGAGCTGCATATTTAATTGATTCAGCCTCTCATTTTTTATTGACTAAGCCAAAAGAATGTCATGCTCATGACTTTTCATGGAGAAACCCTAAACAAACATAACTGTACAACATAATATTTAGATAGTATTGACTAAGTGTTCTTATCTTGTGCCATAATCATATTGTCATTACTGCAATACAAATTAGAGCTAATCCTTTCGAGAACTTGCTGGTTGCATGTCAATTCCCTAGCAAGATATTCAATTCAAGACTCAATTCTATTAACACTGTACAATGGAAAAGTTTTGGGTACTAAAGTTTGGCCTAAATAGCTCTTATTATGATTAATCAATTACAATTTATAATATAACGATCCTAACATAAATTTAAAAATATTGATTGTGACTCAATTTTATCTCCCAAAAGAGTGGAAAAGAAGATAGATGCTCCATGTGACTGCAAAATTTGAGAAGAAAGTCATAAAAATAATCAGGAAAATGCAACAGATTCATGAGCTAGGAGATGAACAACATTGGAGCAATCCTAACTCCTAACACAGATTTTTTTTTTTTTGCATAATACTAAGTTAAGTGTTGCAAAGATGAGGATGCTTAGGTGGATGAGTGACTTTACCCTTAGAGATAGGAGATGAAATGAACATTTACGTGAAAAGTTTGGAGTAGCTCCAATGGAAGATAAGATTAGAGAAAGTAGCCTTAATGGTTTGGTCACATTAAACGGAGGCCTTCCAATGACCCGGTTACGGTTATGAAAGTTGAGATATTAGATTTGACTTATGTTAAAAAAGGTAAAGGCAAACCTAGAAAGAATTGGTTAGAAAATATTAGAAATGATCTTTCTTTATTAGATTTAAATGAGAATTTGACTTTTACTAGCACACAATGGCGAAAAAGTATTCATGTAACCGGCCCCACATAATGGGACAAAGGCTTGATGATGTTGTTGTTGTTCATTATAGAACATGCAGGAAAGCTGATATTAATCAACATAATTAATTCCTTTCATTCTAAACCCAATCTCTCATATACATAGAGAGGCTAGATGGTATAATGTCTAAAATACCCTTACTAACGCATTATAAAACAAACAATCATAATAAATAACATGCCAACATGAAAAAAAAAAAAAAAAACCAGAAGAAATATCAAATTAGAGTTCTGTAGACCTACAATCATTCTTTCATCAAACAGGCCATTAATGCCATTTCCCATGGTAGAGCTTCTAATTCTTGGAATCACTCTTATAATCCTCCTGCCAAGTAGCTTGCCATTGCTTGTCATAAAAGGTTGTCTCCTCAATGAGCTTCTTCAACTTCTCAATATCTTCATTCTTTCTTATAAGCATTACTCCACCGACAGAAATTAATAGAAGGATTTTGCAGAAGAAGTTGCCCATCTGATCAACAAGGCCGACGCCGGTAAGGCTATCCACAAAGTAGGCCATGAAGAATCCAATCATAGCAGCACGGCCTGTGTAGACTTTGATTATAAATAGTGTTTGATTTTGGTGAATGTGAGAGAGAAATTTGAAAACTGACCATTTAGTAGTTCGGCTTCGGGAAGGTGATATCTTTTGACCCATGCCCACCAGGGCACGATGGAAGTATCAAAAACTACAGGGTCGTCGGTGCTCGAAGCCTCGGGATTGTCTTCAAGCCATTTCCTTCTCCTAGCCTCTGAGGAAAGATAAATGATGGTGATGGAGAAGTTAGATGACCATTAAATTTATACCTGACTGCCTGTGATATTGATAGGAAACGTTTGTAGGAATAAGAGTTTTCCTTACTGAATTTGAATTTCAGCACTTACAAAAAACAGATTGGAGAAGAATTTGTCTTTTTAATTGATAAAAGATGAAAGAAAATGAACAAGATACAATGGATCCTCAAAATTGGAGAGGATGATCCGTCTCTCCCAATCTCTAGCCAGCCCAAGGAGAGCCTAAACAAACCCTGGGAACTCTCCAAAATTCAGCAAATATCAAGATAATCCTAACTCTAGACAATCTCATCTATTTAAAGCATACAAATACAACTCTGATTTACTAAACAGCTCCTCCCTAAATCAAAACCTGTCGCCCCCTCCTCTTCAAGTGGCCCTCCTTGGGCCGGTCTTGCCGGTCTATCAGATATATGTGCAAATATGTTTCTTGAAAAGCATTTTACAACTGCCAAGTTGTATCTTTTTGACTGATATGAATAAAATGTTTTACTTTTAGCATTAGATTGCCATTACACAAATCAAAACATACAAATCAATAATATAATTTTGTCTATTTATGTAGTACATCATTAGCCCAGATTTTGTAATCTGTTTCCACTTCTTGATGCTATATTTTCTACCAATGAAGCCATATTTAGGAACTCATATAAATGATGGGTAATGCTGTTTTGGCTGCATTCGACCAAGCTGAATACGTCACAAGTGGGGATCACTAGCATCTTCATAAAAATACCATGGTGATCTATTCGACCGTTAAATTTTGATTAAAAAGATAAAATATCTTCTTATTTGTTCCTCTTAATTCAATTGTTGTATGTGCGCTTCGAAAATTCACGCCCCGGACTCTCTGTTGCCCCTTTCTTTCTTCTGGATCATCGTGGAGAGTTTCAATGTTTAGGTTCTGAGGCTAATTTTCAGAAGGTAGACGGTGTTTTGAATAAGATATTACTCAGAGATTTCGCCCTCATTTTACGAGGACTTTATGATTTGAGTTCAGGTTTCCTATAGGCGCAAGTCCTTATAGTTAATTATACATCTCATAGCAAGAGAACTTATTTAAGAAGAATTGCCTTCTAAAAGGTCATACAATCAGTTAGTTAGAACAAATTGTTTGACTACCCTTATGGTTCACTCTTGCATTACTTGTTACGTAACGTTGATTTTAGCTCTTGCTTATAAATAGGGGTCTTGTGTCAAGTGCGGGCACAAGAAATCTAGCTCCAAAATCTTGGAGCTAGATTATATCTTTCTCTCTCCTTCTGAACTTGTATTCTCTACTTTATTTCTCTACCTCATTCCTGAACTCTTATACTCTACTTTAGTTCTTCCTTCCAAGCGACAAGTCGAACAGGTTTCTTCACAACAGTTCACTCGAGGGAATGCAAAAAATTTCTATCATATTGGCCTACTTGTTTTTTTTTTTTTTAAAAAGAAAGGATCCAGCAAATAGTTTATTTTAAGTCAGACCGTGCTTAAGCTTTAATTAGTGTCTAAAAGGCAACCCAAACCTTGCTTGAACGTGGTGTGCTTAGCCAGCTGTTGATTATAATGATAATGGTGATTAAGAATAAGATAATAAGCTTGGAACTTGCACTGAAATCAATCTTTTTGGGAGTTCGCTCTTATCTTCTTGTTTGTTTATGCATGTAATTATATATTTATACTTGAATGCTTTTCCTAATTTATTTTCTTTTACACAAACAATAATTTCAATACTATTGTGGTAGACTTTTCCAGTGAATCTGATGATGGATTTTAAAAAATTGGCTGAAGTGATCACTTTAGAGGGTCCAAGTGGCAACTGTTGGCTGGTCAGATTATCGCAGCTAGCAGGCCATGTATATCTTAAAGAGGGCTGGAAGGAATTTGTTGAAGCACATCATGTTGAAGAAGGTGACTGCTTGGTTTTTGAATATTGTGGGAGTTCACGTTTTAGTGTTCTAATATTTGACAGAAGCGGTTGTGAGAGAGAAGCTGCGTACTTCGTTAGAATCATGAATCCTATCCCTACAAAAGAATGTCAGGCAGAGGAAAAACACGAAAGGCAACTCCCTGATGTTTTAAAATTTTCTTCTCCACGATTTCCTAGTGATGATAATTCATCCCTGCAAGTGGTTTCAGATGATGAAAAAAGCTCTTCATTCAAAGGAAAATTTGGTCGCAGAAGGTTTAGTACTAGATCATGTGCACCCAATGACAAAACTAATTGTGGTGAGCTATCCTTCATGTCCTGCTTTAGATACACTTCTTAATTTAATGTAAAGTTTACTGTTTATTATGGATGTGTTCAGAATAACTATTACAAAGCATTTCATCTTTGAAAGCATTATATAATCTTCAAATTGGATTAGGATGCCCTACCTAATTTCATTAGGATGCGCTCACAAATTTGACATGTGATTTTTCTATTATATTTAAATGACATGAAATCACATGATTTCAATTTGCAGGAAATTTAAAAATAATGAAGGTATTTGTTATATCAAGACATTAGACGTAATCATGTAACAATTACATAGAATACAATAACAACAATAACAAGCATTTATCCCACTAGGTGGGGTCGGCTACATGAATCTTTTTTCTCCATTGTGTCCGGTTAAGAGTTAAATTCTAATCTAAATCTATTAAAGAAATGTCAATTCTAATATTTTTTAATCAAGTCTTTTTAGGTCTACCTCCATCTTTCTTAACATAACTCAAATCTAATGTATCTACTTTCCTAACCGGGTCATCGGAAGGCCACCATTTTATGTGACCAAACCATCTAAGGCGACTCTCTCTAATCTTATCTTCCACTAGAGCTACTCCAACCTTTTCACATATATGCTCATTTCGTATCCTGTCTCTAAGAGTAAAGTCACTCATCCACCTAAGCATCGTCATCTCTGTAACACTTAACTTAATATTATGCTTCTCTTTTAATGGCCAACATTCTGCATCATAAAGCATTGTAGGTCTTACTACCATCTCATAGAATTTTCCCTTAAGTTTGAGAGGGATGTTTCTATCACACAACAGGCCCGATGCATTTCTCCACTTCAACGATCCAACTCTACCAATAATATCCCCATCTATTGCACCATCACTCTGAACAATAGACCCAAGTTATTTAAAACGTGTACTCTTATTAATAACTTGATTGCCCAAAGTCACAATCCCCCCACTAGATCTAATATTACTAAAATTACACTCCATATATTCAGTTTTAGATATACTCACACGAAAGCCTTTAGACTCTAAGGTTGACCTCTATAAATCAAGTTTTCATTCAACTCCCTCTCTAGTCTTATCAACAAGAAAAATATCATCAGCAAAAGCGTACACCAGGATATAACCTCTTGCAAATGTCTAGTGAGAACATCCATGACTAAAGCAAAAAGATATGGGGTTAAGGTTGATCCTTGATGTAATCCAACTGAAATAAGAAAATACTTGGTGAAACCACCTTGTGTTTGAACACAGGCAACAATTCCTGCATACACATTCTTAATAACTTGAATACAAGCATTATCAACCATTTTCTTATGTAGAACTCTCTATAGCACTTCACTTGGAACTTTATCATATGCTCTCTCTAAATCAATAAAAATCATATGTAGATCCTCTCTATTCTCTCCATACTTCTCCATCAAACCTCTTAGTAAATGTATAGCTTCCATAGTAGACCTACCGGACATGAATCCAAATTGATTTTGATAAACATTAGTTTCACGTCACAACCCATGCTCCATAACTCTTTCCCATAGTTTTAAAGTATAACACATTAACTTAATTCCTTTATAATTCACACAATCTTGTGCATCACCTTTATTATTAAAAGTATGAATCAACACGCTCATTCTCCACTCATTTAGCATCTTTAAGTCTTCAAATTAATATTAAAAAGTTTAGTAAGCCAAGAAATTCCTTCATCTCCTAAGCATTTCTACACCTCTATTGGAATATCATAAGGTCATACAGCTTGTCCACACTTCTTTTTTATTTAAAGCCTCTTTAACTTCGATTTTACTAATACGCCAATTAAAATAAAAATCTTTATTTCATTTAGGGTGCTAAGGTCATTAAAGTCAATTGCATTCTTATAATCTTCATTAAAAAGTTTAACTAAATATCTCATCCGCCTTTGTTGAATTTCCTCTTCTAATAAAAACACTTTTTGATCTTCATCCTTAATACACTTCAGTTAACTAAATCTTTACTACTATCTCTTTATTTAGCTAATTATATATATATATTATCCTCCTTAGTATCTAATATATTATATAAATTATTAAAAGCTAAAATATTTGCATTGCAAATTGCTTTCTTAGACTCTTTATGTGCCTATTTGTATATTTTTCAATTATCATAATTTTTACAGCTAAACTAATTTTTATAACAAATTTTCTTATTTTTTATTTTTTGTTGCATATTTTGATTGCACCACAAACTATTTTTATTATTAGTAGCTTTTTTTCTTTGATACTCCAAGCATATTTTTTGCAACATTATTAATATCACTAGCTACTTTTTTGTCACATAACATTAGCTTCGTCATTCATAGGGAAATCTCAAGATCTATAATTTTATTCTCAAAAATATTTTTGTTAATATTCTTTAAATGCTCCCATCTAATCCTTGAACAATGATTTATTTTATTTTTTATTTTCTTCCCCTTAATCTTAAAGTTTAAAACTAATAAGTGATGTTGAGTACATAAACTTTTACTCGGAATAATTTTACAATCTTTGCAATCTAAACGATATATTTTTCTTAAAAGAAAATAATCAATCTGAGTTTTACTATATCCATTCTAATAAGTGATAAGATGCTCATCTATTTTCGTAAATAAAGTATTAGCAATTACAAATCATAAATTAAGAAAAATTTTAATATGGCTTTACCACCTTCATTAGTCACTCTAAAGCCATAGCCACCATGAATGCTTTTAAAATTATCTAGCTTTATACCAACATGTCTATTTAAATCTTCTTCAATAAAAACTCTTTTTTCGAGAGGTATTTTTGTATTAATTTTTTTAGATCGTTCCAAAATTTTAATTTTGAACACATATCCAAACCTACTTGATGAGCATAAGTGCTTATAATATTAATAATCTTAGTATAAATAACAATCTTTAAAGTTATAATTTTATCTCCATTTCTATTAATATTTATAATATTATCTTTCAAACTCTTATCTATAATCACACTTATATAATTTCTAGTACGACTCCTATCAGAATATCATAGTTTAAATCCTAACTATCAATCTCCTTAGCATTCTCTGCAACTCCTTTAGTTTTCTGAATGCATAAAATATTTATCTTCCTATAAATCATAATATATATTAATTTTATTAATTTGCTTGTAAGGGAACCTATATTCCAAGTTTCTATTCTAATTTTAATTTCATGGACTAGCTTCTTCACCCACATCCGTCCATGTGTAACAATTACATAGAATGTGAAACAAAATTTTTTTAGATACATATAATAATTTTACAATCAAAAGACTATAATAATTTTACAATCAGAGGGTTTAGTACTAGATCATCTGCACCCAATGAAAACTAATTATGGTGAGTTTTCCTTCATGTCCTGCTTCAGCCACAGATCTTAATTTAATGAAAAGTTTACAATTTATTCTGGATGCGTTCAGTATAACTATTACAATGCATTTCATCTTTGGGAGCAATATACATTCTTCAAATTGATCAGGGTATCCTACCTAATTCTCATTATGACGGACTCAAAATTTTGCAAGTGATTTTTCTATTAGATTTAAATGACATGAAATCACATGATTTCAATTTGCAAAAAATTCAAAAATAATGAATGTATTTGCTGTATCAAGATATTAGATGTAACAATTACATAGAATGTGAAACAAAAAATTTTCCAATACATGTAATAATTTTGCAATCAAAATATAAATTTGTGAAATCTATGACAAAGTATATCCTAACACAGATTTTTTCCTATTAATGTGTTCATTGCTAATCTCTTTGGTTCCATATAAAAATGTTTGCAATTACTTTAGACTGAGTTGGTTTAAAATTTCAGAACATGATATTCAGTCAAAAAAAGTAGAACACTCAGCTAAACATGATTCTGTTAATACGCAAGAGAGACAGACAACGGGCTTGAAGTTGAAAGCAGAAGTGAGATACTTGCGTGGTACAAAGGCAATCCGTGCAGAAACTCCTTATTTCACGAAGTTTTTATTGCCTTCCCATTTCAGTGGATCCCATTTTTTTATGGTAAGATGAAATAGATGTTCCTGATCTTGGCAGACTAGTAGAATTTTTACAAATTTTGAGTCCATTTTTTTAGCCATGTGTTTCAAATTTAATCATTCTCGCACGTCTTTATTTGGCCCATTGCATGCAATTCATGAATAATTTATATTGTATGCTACAGTAGTTTATTTCTTCTTGAAAGTTTTGAATGTCTCTGGCAGATACATTTTAAAGTTTATTTTTTTGTCTTTTTCCAACGCATTATAGGACAGCTCAATACTCGTTTCACCAAAGCTTATTTATGTTCATTTATTGGGCTAATTGAACAAATTTGAATATAATTTAAGAAGCTTGGTATCTAATTGAATATGATTGAACATTATCCTTTTTTTTTTTGTTTATGTTCATTAGAAGTTTGCTAAGAGTTTGATAAAGCTATTAGTTTACCAAACATGAAGAACATACTGATTGCTATGTGTTAATTTTTTTTTCTATGAAATGTGTTAATTTCTCATGTATATTATGTGTTCATTTAGGTTAGATGACGAGGCTTTGGCTTTGAATACGTGGCACTCATATTATATTTGGCTTGATTAAAGTTCAATTTCAGCTCCAGCTCAATAAAAACATTAAATAAATAATTTCAAGTATTTCCTATTTACTTTTACAGCAAATCTCCAAGCAAACTGCTTTTGACAGCAGGAAAACAGCAAAAAACAGAGGGAAATCCAGGAAAATCTGCGAGAAAACTTGAGAAAAGACTTGTATTTTACTAGTAGATGCAAGGAAAATAGCAAAGATACAAGGATCCTCTATTTGAGAGGAGGATCGCACTCTCCCAATCTCTAGAATTCGATCTAGAGCCCTAGCCCCCAAATAAGAACAAGAAAACTCTCACCAAAAATATGACATCCCCTAATCTATCCTTTTCTCTCTACTTAATGCATACAATTCAAAAATAACATAAAAGGACCTAATTGCCCTTGCTTCCACTCCTTTTGGCTCCAAGATTCAATTTGAAAAACAAGTGGACCCCACCCTATTTCCTCCCTGCTGTTTTCGGCTCCCTGTTGTTTCCGCCGGCTTCCTTCTCCCGTAAACTAACTGAGCCGGCCCAATGGATTGGGCCGGCTAGGGGACCGGTCTAACACTCTAGTGGAAGATAAGATTGGAGAGAGTCGTCTTAAGATGGTTTGGTCATATAAAATGGCGGCCTTTCAATGACCCAGTTAGGAGAGTAGATGTATTAGATTTGACTTATTTAAGAAAGGTAGAGGTAAACCTAAAAAGATTTGGTTATAAATATTAGAAATGATATTTCTTTATTAGATTTAAATGAGAATTTGATTCTTAACATGACACAATGGAGAAAAATGATTCATGTAGCCGACCCCACGTAGTAGGATAAAGGCTTGATATTGTTCTTGTAGGCTGCTTCACCTAACTTATGTATCATGTCTAGTGTATTGTTGTATGTTGTGGACGCCACTGCACGTAGTTTTCTCCTTCACCATATAATAGAGTTCTTTTCCGAAATCTGAAGCTACAGATGTTACACCATTCTTGAAGGCCTCTTAACTGCTAAAAAATTAAACACTTTGTCCTAAATTTTATTATGTGTTCTGCATAACTCGTGAGGTTTAAGCAACTAAACCTCAGTGTTCTAGACTTCACTGGATCACATCACATTACAAATGCAATCTTGACAGGAAAGAAAATAATTTATATTTTGCCTATCCATCAATTCCCTCAATTAGTATAGATTACTCGCCTTAAACTCTTAGGTTTTGTTTGGGACAGCTTTTCTTACGACTTCTTAAAGCAGCTTTGTAGTATAAAAATTTAAATTTTTGTATTAAAAAATTACTTTAAGAAGCAGTAAAAAAGCCGTCTAAAGCGAAGCCTTAATTCATATTACTGTTTAAAAGGAACCATTTCTTCATCATCATCCTATTTTTAAAAAAGTGCGCCATCTGTAACTCTAACTATTGCATTTTCATTTTCTTCTGCAAGTCATACTAATAAAACATCTGAAGGCATTTTTATTGCAAATTAGCGATGAGATGCTTGAATGCTCATTCATCTTTGTTTTATAATGTGCAGACATTTCCTTGTGACTTTGCAGTAAAACATCTCCATCTTACACCACAAAAAATATTTCTCCGGTATCATAATAAGATGTGGTCAGCAATGTATAAGCTTAAATCAGCTTCCAACGGACACTCGGTGACAGGAATTTCTGGAGAGGGATGGCGTAAGTTTGTGCAAGATAATGAGTTGTGTAGAGGGGATGGATGCATATTTGTGCTCTCAGAAGCTTCTAAAAGGGTAAAGGTCTTTGATGTTCATATAGTGCGTGTTGATGACTAACTTACATGGCCCAATTTACTTGACCAAATAGCTGATCTCATATGCTTTCAGTTCAGTAGAAACTTTGATCTGTTTGCATTTTCCTGAATATCATATTGTTTTGGACTTATGTTGCAGTATCCTTTTTGAGATTTGTGATGTGCATAGAAGCAAAGTGCATGATCATGCTAAAATGGTGTGATTTTTTCACCTTGATGTAAGAAGACTGCAATATCTTTTCTCAGTTTCTGTGATATAAATGATATTAGTTTACCTTTCATTCCTAAGAACAACAATTTAGCAGCGATTTTCATTATTTGATTGGAAGAAGGAAATATGAACCATCAGAATTTTCTCATGACATGACAGCATTCTTAACATGGTAACAACATAATTATGAAACTAGCTCTTCTTTTTAATTGGATTGATTAGAAATATAACGATTCTCTGATCTTTTTGAACTTCCCAATCAGAACTTTTTCATGGAGAAAATTGAGGAAGCTATCCCTAAATATAATTCAACAAACATAACAGTACAACATAATATTTAGTTAGTATCTGACTAAATGCTCTTATCTTGTGCCATAATCATATTGTCATCGCTGCAATACATTTCGGATTAAATTCTTTTGCTCCTCGACACTCAATCAAATCTTCTTTGCCGTAGGGGAACCTGAGGCTGGATTGAATCCTTCTATCTGGAAATGAAATGCCCTTGCACTATTGCCAATACGTGCCTCTGTACATCAGCTGACATCAAAATAACTGCCTCCACGCAGCCCCTCAAGGCAACATAACTCCTATTATGCCTAAAAAAAAAAAACACTCCTATTATGCCTACCAAGCCTCCAAATAACTGCCACTATTTACCAGGGCTTTCATTCAAAGCTTATCACACTTCTCCTTCCAACCTTCCAGCACCGGATAGGTGTCCCCCCAGATGCGGTGCGGTTTGACGAAGCTCTAAGCATAGTTCACTCGTGTTGATCAATTTCTAATGTTGCCGTCACTCCTTAAGGTTTAAGGTGACAGCAAAAGGGCTGAGGCATAGCAGGATGAACCAAATTAGAGCTATCCTTATTAGAACTTTTTATTTTTTTTGGCATAATACTAAGTGTTGCAGAGATGAGGATGCTTATAGGTGGATGAGTGGTTTTACCCTTAGAGATAGAATACAAAATGAGCATTTACGTGAAAAGTTTGGAGTAGCTCCAATGGAAGATAAGATTAGAGAAAGTAGCCTTAATGGTTTGGTCACATTAAACGGAGGCCTTCTGATGACCCGGTTATGAATGTTGAGATATTAAATTTGACTTATATTAAAAAAGGTTAAGATAAACCTAAAAAGAATTGGTTAGAAAATATTAGAAATGATCTTTCTTTATTAGATTTAAATGAGAATTTGACTTTTAATAGAACACAATGGCGAAAAAGAATTCATGTAACCGACCCCACATAATGGGAGATGATGATGTTGTTGTTCATTATAGAACATGCAGGAAAGCTGATATTAACCAACATAATTAATTCCTTTCATTCTAAACCCAATCTCTCATATACATAGAGAGGCTAGATGGTATAATGTCTAAAATACCCTTACTAACACATTATAAAACAAACAATCATAATAAATAACATGCCAACATGAAAAAAAAAAAAAAAAACCAGAAGAAATATCAAATTAGAGTTCTGTAGACCTACAATCATCCTTTCATCAAACAGACCATTAATGCCATTTCCCATGGTAGAGCTTCTAATTCTTGGAATCACTCTTATAATCCTCCTGCCAAGTAGCTTGCCATTGCTTGTCATAAAAGGTTGTCTCCTCAATGAGCTTCTTCAACTTCTCAATATCTTCATTCTTTCTTATAAGCATTACTCCACCTACAGAAATTAATAGAAGGATTTTGCAGAAGAAGTTGCCCATCTGATCAACAAGGCCGACGCCGGTAAGGCTATCCACAAAGTAGGCCATGAAGAATCCAATCATAGCAGCACGGCCTGTGTAGACTTTGATTATAAATAGTGTTTGATTTTGGTGAATGTGAGAGAGAAATTTGAAAACTGACCATTTAGTAGTTCGGCTTCGGGAAGGTGATATCTTTTGACCCATGCCCACCAGGGCACGATGGAAGTATCAAAAACTACAGGGTCGTCGGTGCTCGAAGCCTCGGGATTGTCTTCAAGCCATTTCCTTCTCCTAGCCTCTGAGGAAAGATAAATGATGGTGATGGAGAAGTTAGATGACCATTAAATTTATACCTGACTGCCTGTGATATTGATAGGAAACGTTTGTAGGAATAAGAGTTTTCCTTACTGAATTTGAATTTCAGCACTTACAAAAAACAGATTGGAGAAGAATTTGTCTTTTTAATTGATAAAAGATGAAAGAAAATGAACAAGATACAATGGATCCTCAAAATTGGAGAGGATGATCCGTCTCTCCCAATCTCTAGCCAGCCCAAGGAGAGCCTAAACAAACCCTGGGAACTCTCCAAAATTCAGCAAATATCAAGATAATCCTAACTCTAGACAATCTCATCTATTTAAAGCATACAAATACAACTCTGATTTACTAAACAGCTCCTCCCTAAATCAAAACCTGTCGCCCCCTCCTCTTCAAGTGGCCCTCCTTGGGCCGGTCTTGCCGGTCTATCAGATATATGTGCAAATATGTTTCTTGAAAAGCATTTTACAACTGCCAAGTTGTATCTTTTTGACTGATATGAATAAAATGTTTTACTTTTAGCATTAGATTGCCATTACACAAATCAAAACATACAAATCAATAATATAATTTTGTCTATTTATGTAGTACATCATTAGCCCAGATTTTGTAATCTGTTTCCACTTCTTGATGCTATATTTTCTACCAATGAAGCCATATTTAGGAACTCATATAAATGATGGGTAATGCTGTTTTGGCTGCATTCGACCAAGCTGAATACGTCACAAGTGGGGATCACTAGCATCTTCATAAAAATACCATGGTGATCTATTCGACCGTTAAATTTTGATTAAAAATGAAAATTTCTATGGAAAGATGAGTGCAATTTCAGTTCCTAAACTTCAAAGCAATGAAAATCTTACATTCACGCACATATGGTGCCTGAGAACCCACATGAATTCTCATAGGCTTTATGCAAGAATAATGTTTTTCAAGCTCACATTGCTCAACAGCCAAAAAGTGTCTGGCATATTTTTTTAAGAGATTTTCTTATTTAGTATGTTATGGTACATGTAAATAAGAAAGTAAACCAACTTTTAAGTATGATGTGGGTGGGTGTCAACATGGAGAAATTATTCCGTGCAGAGTCCGTACGGTAAAGAACTGTCCGGATGTAAGTGTACACAATGTTTGTACACACTGTGTACACTCACATCCAGATGATTTTTTACCATTCAGACTCCGCACAAAATAATTTATTATTCTCGTCAACATGAGTGGAAGAAGTATAGCACTTCATGAAAAATAATGGCTTGCAGTAGGTAATCAACAGATGGGCACCACATGCATGTAATCCTCCTGAACACATTTTTTTTTTTTTTACAGAGAGAACGGTCTGCGAAGAAGATAAGACAAAAAAAAAAAAGCAAAATGATGCATAAAATGCGACGAAATATATCATTTTCCCATACTAAAAAATAAAACTAAATCTTTGAAAGTATTTTCTCCAAAGCATAATTATGAAATCAGTCCATTTTTTTGGTTAGAAACGATTCATTGCAAGGTTTACTTTTATCTCAAGAAAAGTTCTGTTTGGCAACCTAGCCATTTGCCACACAGAAGTATAAAAAATGCAACATCAAGCTATAAGATAATATCTTCTTTCCCCTTTAAATCAAGTTTAAGATAGTTATGAATCATTAGCTGGAATCACCTGATATAGAAAGGCAAATAAACTTCATAAAAAACTGATATAGTTCAGCTTATAGTAAAAATATATAGGATGCCATGCTATGTTACACTGATACGGATACGGCGACACGGATATAAGACGATACAGATACAGGACACGTCAATTCTTAAAAATACAGGATACGGGTACAATACGGACACGGCATTATAATTTATAAATCATACATAAAAATAAAGAAAATAATCAAAGTTTAATATTTGAAATGACAAAAAAAAAAAAATTAAAGCAACATCATTTCTAGCCTTGTAGCTTATAATATCAAAATAAAAGTAAGCATTGAGCCGACGGAAGAGTTAAAACTCATTGCAAAGAATTTTGTGGCATGATTCCACTAATTATGTTGTTGCATGATTTGGTGACATGTTTACTGAATAATACATGAAAGCTAAACTTCTTTTTTTTTCCATTTAAGAAGACATACAAACCATAATAACATGATTTTTTTAATACATGAAACAAAAATCAAAGCATTACAAATGCAAAATAATTTGATACCCTAATATCCTATTTTCTAGTAAACTAACATCAATGTAAATCACTTGTGTATTAGAAAATAAGAGAACCTTATTTGCAACCGCAAAAATAAATATGACGCGTATTTTTTCGGATTTTTTTTCGTCTTTCAACGAACATGCATATCCGATACATGTGTCATTTTGAAATTAAATAGTATTCTAATTGGATACGGCTTTGACGTATCCGACGTGTATCCGTATCCGACATGTATCCAATACAGCACGCCTTCATAAATAGGTGAATCGGTGCAACATAGATGCCATGCAAATACAAGCTTCTGTCCTTGATGAAAGGTCTTCTAAAACATAAAGGTTTTTCATATATTCCCACCATAGGTTTAAATATCTGCATGCAACTCACCACATCATTATTCAGAGAAACCAGTATAAAACCAGTTTGCAATACAAGGACATTCAAAATTGCTCTGCCAACACCACCTAGGGGCGGTTTGCTTGTAAGTATGATTAGATATTACTGAAGCTTTGTAGTTATGCTAATCCTGTAGTCTCGATGGTTACTTTCACTAGGTTTTTCCGTATGTTATATCTTTTTAATCTTTCAAAACTGTTGAGAACCAGTTAAAAGATAGGAGATTGGTGGTATGTAAGTGAGTTTAGACCAGTGAAACTATGCAACCAGGCTATCACATGCAATTTGACATTTATTGACTAAGAACTAATGCAAACTATAAGTATTTTTGAATGGTGTTATGTGGTAGGGAAGATTAAGAGATTAAGGGAAATTTCATGATTAATTAGTATTTGACTAGGCTAATTTGGCATAATTACCAAATTTGTTTGCATGAATAATAAGCAGTTAAGAACTGCTATATGAACCTAGTGTAGGGCATCTAAGAAGAAGTTTATAATCAAACTTAGGCTTCGTTTGTGATGCTTTTTATAGTACTAAAAAACTGTTTTAAGAAACAGTAAAAAAATCGTCCCAAACCAAGTAAGTGATAAAATGAAGAACGCTACGATGAATATGAGATAAACTCCTAAGGTAATGTGAAAACTGATTATAATAAAGAAATAGTAGGAGAAGCACCAATTAAAGATAAAATGATCTAGGTAGTTTAGACAAGTCATCATGTCGAATGGTACAAAATTCATCAATAAAATGAATATATAAAATTATTAGGGAGGGATTATGAGCGAGAAATATTAAATCGAAGGTAAGACAATTAAAAGTTGCAAAAAAAGACTTTGGTCAAATAAAAAATATCACATGCAACACTCAAAATGAATGAAAAAGGACTCCTAGACAACAGTAAAATCCATTAATCAGCTAAAGCTAGCTGCAACCAAATAGCTCATAAACAGATCTATCACACTTCAAAAACCTGAGAAACAGTGAAAGTTAAACAACCAAATTCATCAAACTGAAGCCTAGACAGAAGCAAAAAATACAATTATAGTTCTAAACCGGTGACCTAGCGAGAAATCAAAGCAACAAAGCGTGAGATGAAAAGAACAATAAAAGCTAATGCAACCCTAATGGAAAATAGCTTACCTGCATCGATGACCGCATCCCAATCAGTCTCCCCACCCTTACTAAACTGCGTCAAATCCCATGTCCCCCCAACCCATCTCGGATCCTTGAAAGCCAAAACCTCCGCATTCTCAACCGCAACCCCATTCGAACTCAGAGACTCCTCAGTATCCTTCACCTCCTCAATCTTAGCAGGAGAATTCATCGATTCCACCTTCTCCTCTACCACGGCCGAGGCCGCCGCCCCTCCCGTCCCATTATCCGCTGACCTCGCCATGAAGAGAGAAGGAAGCTTCTTCGGGAAGAAGGAAAGCTGTAGGGTTTGAGATCGGTGGTTGGGTTTGGAGATTAAGGTGGAGAAGATTGTGGGAAGAGAGGGAGAGAGTGATGAAGCCATTTGTGTTGAAGTTGGTTCTTTTACCTGCAAAACAGAGAGACTATATAGAGAAGAGAAAAGGGAACAAGAGAAAGTCACATGCTTTTTGCTTCCTCGATAAGGGTTTTAGAGAGAATTGGACGCTTGGAGGAAGAAAGGAGAGCGAGACCGGAGTTGGGGATGGGAGCTCTTTCAATTGAAGATGAGAAGTATGTTATCGTCACTGAATCTGCTTGTCGTGATGTGCGTGGGATACTTATGGGTTGGGCTTAAGCCCATGGGCTATTTAGAAGCAGTGTGAGTTTGGGCTTTGAAGATAAGCACTATCCATTTTTTTGGATTTCATTTCATGTTAGCGATAAATCATCGTAATTTATTTATTCTTGTAAAAATGTTACCTTAATTCATTATTCTTCTAAAAAATATTTTTTTAGGGTGGTTCGACGAAAAATGGGCCTAAAGAACTCCAAAAGCATTAATTAGAAATATTGATGCTTGGTTTGTACGTCCTCACAAAATTAGCTTGATCGGTCACGAATCTCGAGGCAAAAGCTAGTTGGAAACTTCAAAAATTAATTTTGGAAGCACCTGAACTCCGATTTCAGCCAGCTTACAGTCAAACTGAGCGTCTCGGAAATACGAACCAAACGACACCAAGATCAACCCAATCCGAGCCCAAATGAGTCCAAATCAAGGGCTCAAAGCACTGTCGGAAGATTCAAACCACAATTTGAGTTACCAAACGGTCTCTGATTTTGGCGAGCTTATACTCGAATCGAACTGCTCGATGAGACGAGTCCAACGATCCCAAGATCACAGAATTCCGACATCACTAAGACCTTCAAATTTCCAACAAACGGTGCACGATCGTAGGATTCAATATTGGCCGTCCATTCGACCACTCCCTATTCGCCCCTGATCTCACGCCTATTTACGGGCTATGCCACTCCATAAAAACTATAAATAGAGCCCTCATTCTTCACAATAGGGGGGCCAAGCAAGAAGAGAAGGAAGAAGCTTCTCCTCGACCA
>NW_021318876.1:2819027-2895143 GCF_001605985.2 Dendrobium catenatum
ACATTCTAGTTATTCTTTATGTATTTGAAAATTATTAGATTTGATTGATTTTAAATACATTATAAACTCTCAACAATTACTATTGTCGTTGTGTGATATTCACCATTGGTCGCAATCATCACCACTAGTCACCAATTATCACAATCGTTGGATTTTATATTGCATTCTTTTACTTCAATCTAAAAAAATAATTACCTACATTTATGTTACACTAGTTAAAATAACTCCAAATATTTTAAATATATTATATTCTTTTTACATTACATTTTATTTTATTATACATCCTTTTTTAAGCAAATGATCAAACGATCCCTAAAGATGAGTTTAACCTAAAGATACTAAAATTTTTAATTGATTGGTGTATTAATAATAGTGTTAAAACACAGCTCACATTTGCCTGTTGGTTGGGGCAAATTATTCTGTGCGGACACTGAATGGCGTCCATAGACCAATTAGTATGTGTCATGTCACCCCCGCTCGGTACCACGGCTCGATACTGCTGACGTGACATATTCTTGTTGGTCTCCGGACAATGAACTGTGTTCGGCGTCCGCACAGAATAATCTCTCATTGGTTGGGAGCTTTGACTACCAACCAAGAGGTTTTAGGTTCGAATTTTACGAGTGTAATATATCCATGAGTTTATCTTAATTTGCCTAAATATCTCCCCAAAAAAATATTAGTGTTAAAAACGGTAAGTTCTACTATTTGATTTTGAGTTGAAGATGAATACAAACCAAATTAATGTCAATCAATTAGCTTTTTACTGACTTTTTCTTTCCTTAATTCAAATAAGAAAATCGGATTTATTTTCTCCCATTTTTTTTATTATTAGTTTGATAACTTGAATGACCACTCTTGTTTTTCCTTTTCTAATTTTTAGAAAGGATTTTATATTTTTATTTAAAGATCTTAAAACTTGCAAAAATTTATTTTTCACCTTTTTTTTTCTTTTTTGAAGTTCTTTATAAATAGGTTAAAAAAAGTAACCGAAGGGAAGTTCCGCCTCAAGAAAATTTCAGAGTAACAAATATTATTTAGAATTTCTCTTATATTTATGATAATAGGACTAGAATAGATTTTTTTTTTTTAATTTACAGGGGCTCATATTCTTCCTATTCTATTAATTTTTAATTCCAAACTTCCCCCAATCATTTTTTTTTTAATTTTTTTTTGAGCCAGTTAAGTCAAACTCACACACATTACATACTTAGGCTTCGTTTGGGACGACTTTTTTACTGCTTTCTAAAACGGAGTTTTAGTACAAATTTTTTTATTTTTGTACTAAAACTCCGTTTTAAAAAGCAATAAAAAAACCGTCCCAAACAAAGCCTTAAACTTCAAACCTAAAACTCCACTGATAACTAACGCTCTCAACTAATCTAAGTGAGTTATATTTTTATTGATGGTTCCAAACTGGATGAAATAAATGGTTGTTGATTTTTTCATGCAGCATATTTTAAGCTTTATAAAACCTGGAATTTGTGCTGTCCATACTTTTTAAGAGTATATTAAATAATTATTAATTTTAAATATTTGTGAAATCAATCACATCTCTCTCTCTCTCTCTCTCTCTCTCTCTCTCTCTCTCTCTCTCTCTCTTTCTTCTTCTAGCAATGTAAGAGTGATACATAAATGCTAAAGAACCAAATCTAGAAATCATATATTAGATACTCACCCATTAAAGAAACCACAAATATGGACATTGAAGTTTCGTTTGGGACAACTTTCTTACTGATTCTTAAAGCGGCTTTTTAATTGTTTTAAGAAGCAATAAGAAAATCGTCCCAAACGATGAGTTGTCCCGTCAAAGACCCTTTATAATAAGCTGTAGCCATCCCAAATAAATCTTTTATGTCACATTATAAAATCACCAAAACAAAGAGAGAAACCAACTATCTTCTATACAAATGTATCACCATTACCAAGAATCAATTAATCCCATATAACAAAGCATTATGCACTTTACAAACAAACTCTGAAATACTTCACTAAACCAACTGCAAACAATTCACCATATAATACTAAAAATGTCAGAAAATATCCTATATGTACATCCATTTACTCGCTTACATTATTGTTCGCATGTATGCAGTGTTCTGCTATTTCTCTCCCACAAAAGAGAGACCAAATACCTATAACTTACACACTAACATAATAATTTCAAAAAATTTAAGTGCATGTGCTAAGCACATACAGATCATGTACTTCAAAATTCATATTAATCAGCTAACTTACAGATAGTATAAGACTTTTTACCAATTCTGCATTCAATGCCGCTGAACTTGCAAGTAAAAACATGTCTTCCGGATGGGCTTGCTCTGTTTCTCAACTTATTGAGCTCTTCCGCTGCTGGTTTCAGCAAATTGCTCACATCACCTAATGCCCATGCTAGTGATATATGGGGCCGTGGATTCTGTCATCATTTACGGTTAAACAATCCATTCAGAAGTACAGATAGTAAAATATTATTTGATTATATATATATATACATTCATACACACACACCAATTAAGGTTTTTTTTTGGAACGGCTTTCTTACTGCTTCTTAAAGCAGCTTTTAAGATGCTGTACGAAGCATTAAGAAAGCCGTTCCAAACAAAGCCTAAGTTTAGCAGCTTGGAAAATGTTAAAAGAATTTTTAAAAAGAGGAACTTAGAAACAATAGAAAAGGGTAACAAACTATATGATTTCTAGGTTTTAGTTCAAGCTAGGATGAAGAAAAAATCAGCATAAAATATTGAAGCAGCAATAAATAACTAGCAGATCTAAGGTTAGCAAACGCCTCAGTAAATTATTATGGTAAGTTGAGATTAAAGGTTAGGAGCTGCATTATCCTACGAAGAAAAGATGCAAGACCATGCAAATTGCTAACTGCTAGACACTTGTTAATCTCAGATAACAATGAGCACAAAAGAGGTGTATCTATTCATTTTGGTGCAACATATGCGAATACCACAAAATAAATTAAAAAAATAAAATAAAATAAAATATTATTGAATATAAAGTCAAACCTTATAAAATTCGGGTAGACCATGCAACCTGTAGATCTCATCAACAATACAAATCTGCCTAGTAATCTGCCAAAAGCATAAACCAATCTTACTAAACAGGAGAGGCAAAAAAATGTTTTTAAATGTAAAGTTCAAAATAAGAAACGATGTTACAAGACGAAATTATTTGAAACCGAAATTGGATGCTGTCTAATATTTGATCGGAAAATAGTGTCACCAATATAAAAGTTGAAATTTAGATTCCAATAGAGGTGTGGAAATGCACAAGGAGATGAAAGAATTTCTCGGCTTACTAAACTTTTTAATATTATTTTGAGGACTAAAAAGATGTCAGATGAGTTGAGAATGAGTGTGTTGATTCTTATTTTTAAGAATAAAAGTGATGCACAAAATTGTGCGAATTATAGAGGAATTAAGTTAATATGTCATACTTTAAAACTATAGGAGAGTTATGGAGCATAGGTTAAGGCGTGATACTAAAGTTTCTCAAAATCAATTAGGATTCATGTCGGGTAGATCTACCATGGAAGCTATATATTTATTGAGAGGTTTAATGGAGAAGTATAGAGAGAATAAGGAGGATCTACATATGATTTTTATTGATTTAGAGAAAGCACATGATAAAGTTTCAAGAGAAGTGCAATGAAGAGTTTTAGAAAAAAAATAGGTTAATAATGCTTATATTCAAGTCATTAAGGATATGTATGCAAGAGTTGTTACTTGTGTTCAAACACAAGGTGATTTGACCAAGTATTTTCCTATTTCAGTTGGATTACATCAAGGATCAGCCTTAAGCCCATATCTTTTTGCTTTAGTCTTGGATGTTCTCACTAGACATTTGCAAGAGGATGTACGAAAAGTCCCCCTCAAACTTAAGGGAAAGTTCAATAAGATGATGGTTAGACCTGCAATACTTTATGGTGCAGAATGTTAGCCATTAAAAAAGAAGCATAATATTAAGTTAAGTGTCAAAGAGATGAGGATGCTCAAGTGGATGAGTGGCTTTACTCTTAGAGACAGGATATGAAATGAGCATATACGAGAAAAGTTTGGAGTAGCTCCAGTGGAAGATAAGATTAGAGAGTCATCATAGCTGATTTGGTCGCATAAAGCGGCAGCTTTCCAATGACCCGGTTAGGAATGTAAATGTATTAAATTTGGCTTATGTTAAGAAAGGTAGATGTAGACCTAAAGAGACTTGGTTAGATAATATTAGAAATGACCTTTCTTTATTAGATTTAAATTAGAATTTAACTCTTAACTTGACACAATGGAAAAAAAGGATTCATGTAGCCGACCCCACATAGTAGGATAAAGGCTTGATGTTGTTGTTGTTGTTGTAAGGTCAAGTTAGGTTGGCTACATTTTCATTGCATTGCAAAAATGATACGTGTGAAGAAAATGAAGCAAAATTTGCTGTTTTTCATTTGCACAAAAAAAATTGAAGTGCATGGAGTAGAAAGTGTTTACAACCTAAAATAAATGCATTCACTTCGCAACTATTTGAGCTTGCAAAGCGTGAGTATGCAAGCATTGTTTTAATTTACACAACTTTGTCGCCAACCTAGTAGACTTTAATAGCAGTATATAGCTCATGCCATCATCTCATATCAGGACTTTTTATACAACACGAATCAGAAAGCATTCTTGAAGTTTGAAATGCTCTTCGTTGAATTAACAGAGACAATATTTGATATGCATATCAATTATAAGTTTAGCATAATCCTAAGGTTGAAAAACATTCAAAATTGTACAAAATTTCAACGATAGCAGACAACATAAAATCAGCGTTGTAACAGAACAAAATTTTATTTAGTAAAAACATAGTGCAATACATCATCCTCATTAGCTTTATCCAAACAATTTGAGGTATTCATTATGAATCAACTTTCTACATTCATTCTCATTGAATGTCACAAGGAGTGTTAAACCTTTCACAAAAAAATAAATACGTAAATAAAAATACTCGTTAATAATCACGTGATCTCAAGCTCAAGCTCGAGTACAAAACACTTTACTCTACATTGAGTTGGCTCGATAATCATCCTAAAACCAGCAAAGCTATTTTCTAGCATTTTATTTGAGATAGATGATATTCCCATAGCTCCTATCATATGATCATTTCTCAATCTATCATTCCAAATTCTATCAAATTCAACTTAATATTCTCATTTATGGCATGCTAAATTTGGCTCTCAGTGACTTCTTTGTCGTCCAAAACTCAAGGTCTGATGACATAGTGAGCCTAATTGCAACTTCATAAAAATTACATTTAAGTTTCAATGATATTCTCTTGCCATACTCCCAAGGCACTTATAATTTTAACTATCAAGCCTTAGTTCTAAAAGTTATAGCCTATATCTCCACTCTTTTATATATTAGATATAATATATTAAAATCTATTACACTTAGATGTCACTTTATTTTCAAGCAACATTAATCAATACTTAATAAAATATCATAAATTGCATTTTTTTCTTTATAAAATCGAAGTCCATAATTCCTAAAACTATATTTCTAAAAATTTAAGTTATCTCAACAATGATATCACTAATTTGAATTATTTTAATTACAAAAAATATATACCAAAGTGCTTCAATTTGACCAACCTTTGTAAGTACCTTTTTGATCGATAAAAAAAGCACAAATTTAATGGTAATCCTTGGCATTCAACAACTCCTTAGTAAGGGTCTAAGTGAGCTTCGAACTCAACTCATTAATGAGCGCGTGCGTTGACCTTGTCTAGAAGCAAGCTCGAGCTCAAATTAAACTCCATATATTAAATGAGCTTTTGTTCAAGCTTGATGAAGCTAAGCTTGTTGGCTTACGAGTTAGCTTAACTATTTCCTATTTCTTCTTCACCATTCAATCTAGGTAATATAAATCCAACTTTCACAAAGTCCTTTCTTCTCTAGAAACAATTGAACCCATCGGCGCCTTCATAACAAACAACGAGCTCTCACAGCAACTTCCGTTGGTGCAACGACCTCCCGCTAGTGCCATCAATGTCTTCTTCAACAAACACCTGTTGCAACTTACTCCTACTCTCTACTGTCGATGTCATCTCCAATGGGTTCCTATCACAATTACCTTCCTTTGGGGTTCTCAAGCTCACAAGTCGATCTATAGCCCGCTCCAATTCCAACGAACCAAGCTCAAGCTCATCGTATGGAGAGATTATTACATGCGGACATCGGATGCAGAGCTACGTCCATACTCCAATAAAAATATGACGCATGGACTAGTATATTACTAGGTATTACTGTGTATTGGTGTGTATTAGCTGTGTATACTGTGTACTAGCTAATACATAGCAATACACAATTAATACACACAAATACACAATAATAACAAGTAATACACTAGTTCACGCATCATATTTTCATTGGACTCCGGATGTAGCTCTACGTCCGGTGTCCGCACGAAATAATTTCTCCATTGAATCAGCTTAATACAAGCTTAAACTCGAGTTTGTGTCTGCCATTGGATAGGAGAGCTGAGCTCAAATTTATTATAACTCCAGCTCAACTCAACTCTTTTGCAGTCATACTCCTAAGATTACTTAATAATACATCATAGATGTATACAATAGCTTCAACATGCATTTGGCATGCAATTTTTTTAATTAATATGCACAAAATCAATTCTTATAATAATTGATTATATGTCTTCTAAAGGTCAATAAAAATCATATAAAATATTTTTTACTCTATTATTTTCTATTAATTATGTTAGCACAAAGATGCCACCATAAGGGGTCTTTCTAATTGATCATTTGATACAAATAAATTTTTTCAAAGTATGGTGCCATTACTCTATTATAACTTTATACTATAACTCATAAGCTTAATTACCACGTAAGTACCATAATCCTAAATGTCTTTTTCTATTCTTGAATATTAGTACTTAAATGTTTCTTCTCTAATCCTTTGATATTTTCTTAATCTTTAAAATTCCTTTAAAAAGATTCATTAACCAAATAGCTCCATTTTGCCCATAACTCATAAAGTCTCTATGGGTATCTCACATGGATCTAAAACTTCACTACATGCATCTTCTTCAAACCCAACTACACTTAACCCTTTTTTTAACAACCTAAAATGCATATAATTGGTTCGCTAATTATGCTCTTTGTAAAAAAAAAAAACTTCTTTAAAATTTCTTCTAATAAGTCCTCAAAATAGCATTTCTATATTTACTTGATATATTCATTTTTTAACTATGATCTTAAAATTTTCATTTTTAAAGCATCTACCTTAATTAAAAACTTTATCTCTCTCATATTTTGCCTTCTTTATTTTATATACCTCATTTTCTATTTTTTTTTAATTCATAGTTTATTGAATAAAATAATTAAATTTTAGTTTTTATTTAGCTTATTATCTTCTTGGAAGATTTGTAGCTTCCATACAACCACTAATTTGATGAAGTTCTATATGATTACACTCGACAAAAATCTCAAACAAATAAATGACCTGATCAAATTGTTTTTGCATAGTTTTATATGATTTTATAATTTAATCTTTTATTTTTGGACTCGCCTATGAAAAAATACCTACAATCATAGGATGTGTCCTTCAGATTTTTCTTTTACAAAATTATTTGGCTCGACTCATAGTTAGACGGCTCAAGGCATGTGTTCAATAAAACCGCTCAAATTACTTGATAAACATCAATTTTAGGGTCTCATTCGATTCATTGCTAATGTAGGTTCATTTTTTATTCTCAGTCATTGTTCGGTTGTTTCAACCTCTTGTTCTAATATTTTCATCCTAATGGTTCATACACTATTCTTGGACTTTCAATTATGCTAAATTAGTTGCTAGATTCATGTTCGAATTGTTGTTTGGGGCATTAAGGCCTATTTTGCACCTAAAGTTGTTGTTCCTTACTCTGCCCAATTTAGGACACCAATATCATGTGTGTATTTTGTCCTGCGGAACATCATACCTATGAGAAAACAAAATGTGGACCATCCTACTTCCTCCTTATTTACAATGACTTTTGCAATGGTCTGCATTGCAACGAATCAGGTCCATCATATAAGCACATTATTTGCTAACCATATTTTGTAATTGTAGTATCTATCATATTTTTGCAACAACTTCATTGCTTAATGATCATATCATTTGAGATTTGGCCTTATCTTTTGTACCCAAGCAATCTTATGAGTTATGCCAAAATTTTATAAATAGGTTAAGGTGCGTACATAATGAAATATTTGACACAATTTCCTTTGACAGTGGTTATCTAGAGTTGACTTAATGGTGTTGTGGCAATGGATTTTTAACTTGTATACCTTGCTCTAGGCAGTATTCCTTAGCATTATCTTTAAAAAAAATTTGAAGGAAACAAAATTTGCAATATTTTTTTAACGCAGAAGTTTCTAGTTTCTACATTCCATGCGTGGCTTGCATGTACGATTCTTGTGGCTGGACTAATGTCTAGCGTGTTTGGTGCTGCAAGTTGCGTTTGTGCAAGTCTTCTAGAAAGGAACTTGCAATTTAATGAGCCATGCACACCCTAAGAGGCTTACAAGATTGGGATTAACAATAGTTGTAGATGGGAATTTGGGGATCTTAAATTAAAGTTGAATAAACTATTAACTTCTGAGATTTAGTTGATGTGACTACTCAATTTTTTTACATGTATTCATACCACGCATCATATCAAATGCACTAAGAAACCAGTCCTAAATCATCCTAGATTTTGTTCTACTTGGTGGTTCCTTTCCTAAAAACTTTTTTAGTGATTTGCGGGAGTTCTTGATTTGATACAATTTATCACAACAAGACTTTCAATTGCGGCATCAAATTTCAATGTTTTCAATTGTTCTTTTGGTTTAATTTTCACATTGATTTCTTTTATTTAATCAATCATTAAGTTATCATTTGGCATAAAATATATGTATTTTTTTTAATACACAAAAAATTAGCAAATAATTATTTAATTAGTGTTCTTTCTAATTGCAAATTTATGTGGTTTCATACATTGAAATATTGCATCATTTAATTGCATTAAGAACTAAAGACCATAATACGTTCAACAACACTAAGCCTCAGTAGTATTTATTTTTCATCACTTTAAACTCACATTTTTCATCTTTAATAAAAAGGTTTAGTAACTCAATTGTTGCTATAAAGTGGATGTGGCCTTCCAATGCTAATAAAGCACAAATTGAATTAAATACTTAAGTATAAACTAAATCACCGGAGGTGTTTATGAAAAATGTATGGCATTGTTGGATGCCTTCCAAAAAAACTAACAGAAAAAAAAAAAAAACATACAAAAGCGCGTACAGGTTTAAATAAAAAAATGGGCAGCTGAGGGGTCTCAAGCACAACAAACGTTAATTGTTAACATCCAAGACCAGATATTTCTAGTAAAAAAGAATACGCATCCAAGCCTGAGTAGTAACATCATAAATTCATAATAAAGATAGTTCTTTGTTAAAATGGAAAGTTGTACCAAGTATGGTAATAGGAAGCTCGAATATATACCTCTAATAAACCTCCCCCAGTAACTTCCAATGAAAGAAATGACCGTGTAAGTTCATCATTGACAAAAGCTTCCCATTTATTGAATTCCATCCAGTATCTGTCATCAATGGTCAAAAGGGAAAACAAGACAGCATTTCAAGGAAGGATAAAACCAAATGAAGCATAAAGAATCAATAGGCAGTCATTTGAAAAATTCTGAAAGCTTTTGTCAACTGAGTGCATCACCTCACCTTCTCTGAAACTGCAACCTTTGACGAAGCATGGCCACAATTGAGTCAATTTGATGAACTTTAATAGGAACAGGTCTCCCCAAACTAATATGAAATTCCTTTCCTAAAATTAGTTGTTCAAACTTTTCATCATCTTTGCACAACTCATTAAGCGCAATATCTACGTCAATAACATAAAGGTCCGATACAAGAGATGAAATTATCTTCATAGATGAACTCAGCTGCTTCCTTGTCATAGATGGTATCCGAACTGCATAAAGAACAACAAATTTTGCTCTTCATTCAGAACAATTTGCCAGAGACCTTTTGCTTATGAAATAATAATTATGGCTGCATATGCATTAGTTAAGACAAGAATCAGGTGAATATCACAAAAAAGAAAATTTAATAACTCGAAGATGCAGGAAGTTTAGATGCAGTGGCATATGAGCATCTAAAATATTGAGCTTACAAGAGAGTTTATAACCTGACACCCCGCGAAAAGAAACCTATATGATATGGGATGAAAATTTTCAGGTCGAGAATTATGAATATTGTTAGACAGAGGTATGAAGCGTAATGAGAGCATGTAGAGAGGCCTTACTTGGCAGTGTAAGAAAAAATTCAGTATAAATCTAGTCTCTGAATTTAAGGGTATAGATTTTAAAGAAAAAATAATACTTTTAAATGTTGATAAGGAAAATGGCCTTTTCATGAAATGACAGCACCTGATATTGGCAGGACCAAATTAGAATGGGAGTCTCCCAGGTCCCCTATCTGTGAGCTTCTCAATGGCAGGTTTTAAGGAGCGAGCATTGTGAACCCTTTCAACTGAGTGGAGCTGAGAAACTGGTTGGAAGCCTCGAAGCATTGGAGACATAAAAAAAGGTATTTGGATGAAAGGTGCAGCAAATGCGGGGTGTATTTTATTGTATTCTTAGTATTTCATTTAATGCAAGTTCATATGTAACAGAAATGCTCCATCTCCCAACCCACTGGATAGTTGGAACATGGTCACTTAAGTCAGTTTTCTATGATTTTAAAGGTGCCACATCTCTATACTTTTGCCAAAAAATTATAGATACCCTAAGATCCCACCAAAAAAAAGGATTAAAAAAAAACTAAAAACATAGGATTGGAACTCTGGATCTAATCATTTGCCTCAGGAAGGGAGAGCTTGCAAGATCTATGATCCAGGAGTTGTCTATAAAGTAAAATATTATCATCACTCGATAGAAGGATGGGTGACTGTTTCCCTGATAAATCAAACAGTTTTGTTCAATTACAATTGATCATGTATTGTAAATCCTAGTCTGTCAGATGGACTTTGGAGACCAAGCTGTATTAGGAAAAGAAAAAATTTCAAGAAAAAAAAAAATGATAAAATTGAATGTTGCAGGTGTCACTACATCAATGTGTCATAAACTCCACTAACCTAAAAAGGCAAAACATGATAATTGTAAGTTCCGAGTCTACATTCGGAAATCAAAGTGGTAAGACCAACCATTCAAGCTCAAATTATCAGGCATGCAAATTATAAATTCTACCCCGAAATATTGTATTGAACCACCATATGCCTTTTGTTGTCTTAAAACATGAAAAAATCAAGGAACAACAAGGTAGTCCAGTTAAAATCTATAGTGGGATCGCCCACAAATGAAACATCAAACAACTTCAATTCTCTGCACAAAGTACCAATGCACAGTAGAGTCAATCATCAGAAACTAGAGCTAATACTAGACTCGTCATATTATTGTTGCCTCCTATACAATAAAGCCTACCCGCCAGAGAATCTCCATTTTATTGACAAGAACAATATCCAAAACATAAGGAATAAGAATATCTTCATCACTGCCACCATTAGGGCTGTCAAAAGCGGGTTTTGGGTCAGATTCGGGTCCAACCCAAATCTGACCCGGCACTGTCCAGGTCAACACGAGCGACCCGTTTTTAGAAACGGGTCATTTAATCAGACCCGAACCCGACCCGCTTCAGGTCCGGGTCAACCCGACATGACCCGTCTAACCCGGAATTCATTAAAATCTGGGTTTTTAATGCACCAAACAGTGAAAAAACTGACAAATAAAAGCAGTTAACAGCACTAACAGCAGGTTTAAATTATGAATAAATTAAGAAATCATTTACAAATTACTTAAATATGTAAGGCTGCTAGGGTTTTTTATGTGGGGTTTTGTCAATTCACTTTTGGACCAAGTTCCACGAACCTCAAACCAATAGTATTTGGTTCAATTCCTGAAATAGTATAGCACCAAGAGAAATTAGCTTGATTTGCACTTCTATATGGGCATTTCAATTTGGCAATGACAATCTTGCCAGGTTGGCACCAAAGGCTATGCAAGGGATGCCATTAATTGATATCTTTTACGTAAATATGTCATTAATTGATGTATCAGTATGGTTTTTTTTATGGTTGTGAATTATGTGATTTGGGTGATGGCAAGGGATACCAATCTAAATTTAGGAGCGTGTAAAAGCTAAGGACTGGTGCACCCTAGGTGGAGAAACATATGGATAGAATGTCATGTTAGCGTTGGATTAAACCAACTGGAAATAGAGAAAAATTCTGTTATGTGCAAAGATGAACAATGGTGAGAACAATTCAACCTAACAATTTTACATGATTTGGACCACGATAGGGCTCAAGACATTCGTGGACTGGATGCAAGGGATGGCACTAACGTGGTTGCTCTATTACAATGCCATCTAGGAAATAGAACAAAGATGGTTAAGCTGTAGATTGATAGGAAGGGCAGAAGTTTGCATGTTGTGGTCATGGCAAGATTAGGTGCATGCAACAGTAGCCTTGCAGCAAAGGACTCTAAGGTTCCGGCACAAGCTACTATCTAAAGAATATGAAGGGGGCAATCCTCCTAGAAACACGAAATCCTCAAGGCAATAACCCTCTTGACTAGAGGATTTCAATAAACTTACAATTGATGACTACAACATCAAACGAAAGACGAGTGATGGAATATAAAAGCCTTATTTGATGTAGTCTAATTTGATTACATGGAAAAAGATAGCCTAATTTGATTACCCTGTAAGTAAAGTTGCACTTAAATGCTCTGAGATCTATGGTAACTTTAATTAGCCTACATTAGCCTTGATTGACCAACCTAGTGATTCTGGCTAGTTTCGATCGATCCATTATGACCTCCATTGATCCAATTTGAGATTTTTATGTGTTCATAAAGATTCTTGCTGATTAATCAACCCGCATCCATCATCATTTGAGCACCACAAAACCCTTCATATATTTCCATAATTCGATTTACATTTAGTTCAATGACATTAGTCAAGTTGAGTATACCAGTCTTTTCTTAAAATCAAACAGCTATTTTCAAACCTTTCAGACATGAGCAAAACAAAGAGAAACATCTGCCAGTAAAAGAAAGTAACATAAGAAAAGCAATTGAATATCATTTTAAAATGCTACAAGCATGCAAAAAATATATATGAGAATAAGGTTTCACATAAGAATGCAATGGATATCCCATTGGCCTAAGGCCTCACATATATCAAGCAAATAGAATGGAAAACGCTAAAATGTAAATAAGCAGAAAAACCTGGGATGAAAATATGTAGTGCATAGTTTCCTTGAATATGTGGGAAGCTCCTGACACGGTTCCCTTGGCAACTTGTAAAATCTGTACAGCATTACAACAGTCTTGGTGACCTCTCAGCATTCTTGGAAAAAGAATCAACCTAAAGTAATAAATGAGGCAGTATAACAAATTTTACCTGAAAAGAAAAAAATAGTTTATTGGATTTAACTTATCCTATAAAAGCTAGCTTTTTTATCAGTGTCTAGCTAATGAACCATCCCTTCTTTTTTTGTTTTTGTCTTCAATAGTTTATCTGTAACTCAAAGGGTTAACCCCAGATTATTGTGAACTAATCCACACAAATTGCACGAAATCTGCTTTGCCAACAAAGAAAATGTTGCAATTTTACTTTAGATTCTCAGAGAAAATAAAAAACTAATATGCTTTAGGTAGTCAAAAAGCCCCAAAGATGATTCATCATACAAAGCACTTGTTTTTGTTCTTACGCGTTAAGATAATAAAAATATCATACTTATGATACTTATGAAAATGATGAAGAAGAGAAAAAAGGTAAGATACCCAAAGAATTTTGGGGTTGTAGTAGGTCAATGGGAGGCGGAGGCAGGCAGATAGACTCCTTAGGTTTTGGGGTCAGCCTCGGAGCAGTGCTCGTTCTCTCGCTTGATCCACGGGAATCATCTGAGTCCGACTCCGAGCCATAACTGGCTCTGAGCGCTTCCATCCGTCTACGGCGCTCTCTTATTCTTTTTACTTCCAGAAAAGTTCTCCAGCTATGAAATTTTGATCGATGCTACTTCAAGAATAGGCTGAATAGCAATCTTAACGATGCCGGATTTACGCCAGATTTGGGTTAAATCCTGCCAAAAGCCAAAACAAAGCAAAATTAAATCCCACGGTAAGTTTACGCTTCAGTTCACGGCGTTTTCCCCCATTCATCTTAAATCCCGGATTTACTATATCCGGTTGTTCGGCGGATTTATGGTATTTGGCCGAAGAAGCGTGCGAAAGAGGAGAAAGATCATTACCTCCGTCGTGACTTTCAATCCGACAGGAACAACGTCGTCGGCGAAGGAGGTGAAGAAGCTTTCGTTATCGTTAGCGACTGTATCCAAAATTAGTTCTCGCGAAGCACGGAAGCCGCAAGGAAGAAATGGCGGCGAACATATATGCAGCTCATGGCAGCGCTTGAAATTTACGGAACTTTATGGGCAAATTAGGTCAAAGGGAAGCTGGGCCTACAGTCACCTTTTTGGACAATTGTAAGCCTCTATTCCTTTAGCTTACACATCCATTGGCCCACACATTCGTATATTTTAATCCAGCCCAATTTAAAACTTTAATATTTTAGGTTTTTTTTCTAAGTTTAATAGAGAAAAATGAATTTAGAGAGGGGACAAGAGGTGTAGATTGTTTGCTAGAGAAATTATTACATGCAGTCACTAGAGAATATTTGGAGGCAAATCAAAACACGTCACGTCACTTTTTTGTTGTGTATCGCAATATATTGGTGATGCGGCACATTCTGATTTACTTCAGGACAGTTCGTTGATCGCACGTAACAATTTCTCCGTTTGAGATGGCTGAAAATTTTTTTAAAGGTGGTTATAAAATTATTGTTTTGAACTCACTACAAAAAGTAATTTTCTAGCATAGAAATTTCCTGGAAAAAAAAAAAGCCAAATAAAATATTTGTTCGTGAACTGAAAAGCAAAATAGTAAGTAAATTATCTCAAATGAAGTCTATATATTTCCAGTTTGTTTGTTTTTTAATATTTTAATGGTATTCACTATTCATACGCTTGGTCATATTATTTATTATCATTACATTTTTAAAATTTTTAAACAAAAAAAAAAGTAAATTTAGGTGAAAAGACCTCTTATCATGGTTACTTTGACGTCTACTAACTTCACCACCTACCAATGATACCAACACAAACCATCACTTATAAAATCGATAAACGCTATCAACATCAACTACGACCCCACAATTTCAGCAATTAGATTTATGTTGTACTCTTGCTAAATAGCTCTTCCCACTCCAACAAACCAATATATTCTTAATAGCGTATGAATGACTTCGCGCAAGAAAAGGCAAGGCTTCCCTTGTAATCAAATAAAAATACTAATGGAATCATTTTAACTAGATATGACCAAGAAATTTTATTTTTTCCTAAAATTTTTTATGTAAAAACTCTGATATCTTTTATAATTCTTGCATCTCTCATCTCTTATATGTGGTCTTAATCATCATAAAAAACTAAGACGGTAAACTCTCTGACTCTACTACCATGAATATTCTCGCACGCAGCAATATTAATTTCTAAAAGTATTTTAAAATTTTATTGATATTTTTAATATTGAAATTGCTAAACTATCTTATTATCCATATTTGTAAACATTTGGTAAACATTCTGCTCGAAATAACTTTTCATTGTTACTGATGATCACCGCACAAAAAAATATAATCATAATACGCTTGAACTCCAAGGTCGAGCTGATAGCAAGGAGACCCGTAAGTTATCTAAATATTAGCCATAAAATTTAATTTAAATGAATATGCAACCCCGCTTGATTATCATGAAGCATAATATTTCTCTTATAAACATGAGCTTCATTTTAAACATCTTTCTTACTGCCTTAAGGAAATTTCTAGTAAAAAAAGTTGAAAAAATTTGTGCTTGAAAAATACTTTAAGAAACAGTAAAAAAATCATCCCAAACGAAACCATATGAACCAATCAATGCTAGTAAACATAACACACCCTTTCTCATTATGAAGAAGATAAATAAACATGTTTCAATCACAACAAATAATGAAATAACTAAAATTTCATTTGGGACAGCTTTTTTGGTGATTCTTAAAACAGTTTTTTTTAGTAAAAACCTTTTATTAAAAACTTTTTTAAGAAACAATTAAAAATCTCAAATAAAGTCAAAGGTTTAATTTTGATCAGCTTTCCTCCTGTTTTTTAAAATAATTTTTTAATACAAAAGTTAAATTTTTTTAACTAAAAAGTCACTTTAAGAAGCAGCAAAATAGCCGTCCCAAACGAAGCCTAAATGAAGTCAAATAAGCCAGAGCAGATTATTGCTTTATGCCATGAAAGAAAGCCGAAAATAAACAGGCAAATTTCCAGCAGATTGGTTACAAAGTTTCATGTCCACGGAAGATTATCACACAGGCCTGATGCGGATATGTGGTCCAATAGTTGAAAAAGATTATTATTTCTCGAAACCATGAAATTTGGGCCACATTTTATCATTTTCATTCCTCATTAAAAAAAAAAAAAAAAAACAGAACCATTCGAAGAATCAATTAATCAAAAAACCGTTCAAGCCCCAAAAAAAAAGACATCCATAGTCAAATAAGTGAGTTGAAACCTTACATAATGGACCTTAGAAATAAGAAGATACAGATCTAGAAGAGGCTTCAGATGGTAAAAAACTAGGAGTTCTTCACAGATTTTTCAGACCAGATAGATCATTTCCTAATTTTTTTTACATGAACACATTTCCATAAGTATCATTCAAACGGACAAACCAGTTAAAGTAATCAGGTAGCCATCCGTATAATTTAAAACCTGTAGCTACCGTAGCCTCCCAGTCCTGAAGATCCATATCCACCAAGCGATGATGCAGAGAGTGAAGATGAGTAGTCCGACCTACCAAGATGAGAATACGAAGATCTCAAGCCTGTATCAAGGCTTCCATAGCTGCTAGGCGCTGGGTCCTTATGTCCGGCAATAAATTCCTGGCCAAAGTTCAAACCATCATTACTTAAAAGCTGGGGATTCCAAAACTGAATGTGGAAAAAAAAAAGGCAATAGAAATGTAAGTATCACCTGGATGAGCTGCTGAGCCATCTGAACTTGCGAGGCGCTGCCTTTAATTTCAACTGTAATTTCGTCGGGTATTCCTCGCGTTTCCTGAACAGTAAGAACCGCCCCGCTGGTGCGCCTTATATATGCTATATTGCCCCCTCCAATACCAATGATGTCCTCTGCATATGATAATGGTATTTGCATTGTCTGTGTCACCTGAAATCCGGAAGTAAAGGATCATGCAAAGAAAATGGAAAGGCATATCAAGAACAGCTTGTAGAAAACTCGAAGGATTATCAATGCAGAATTAGAACAAAATATAGCAAAAAAATATGAAATTAAAAACTTTACTCCCTGTTAACATAATCCAAACTCATCCAAAGTAACTATTTGGTTTTCTATCACATTATCTTAACCTCCAAAATATATTTCATCATTTAAAAAGATATCACATTACTTCAATTAAATAAAAATATTTATTAGATAAATATTTTATTTCATAATAATACAAATAAATCAAAATATCTTTAACTGATTTTCTATTAGAGGATTTGCAATCTTTGTGTATCTATATATCTAACATAGTAACAAAAAAATAAAAAATAAAAATAAAAATAAAAAAAAATAAAAAAAAAAATATCTAACATAGTAACATCTAAACCTTAACATTACTTATGCACCACTTTAATGTCTAAACTATATCAAATCATGTATAATATTAAAAAATAAAAAATATTTACATAACTTATAAATAATAGATTTAAAATATAATTACTATTTGCTCAAAAAATGTATACATATAACCGTTAAATTTTAAGATTTGTGCACTTGATACAAATGCATTTTTACAAGTTTAAAGTAGCGGATCTAACCATCAATTACCCAATGTTAGGGGAATTAAATGCTATAAAGCCAACATATACCATTAAACATTTGAAATCGTATATAACAATTTGAAGCAGTTATCAAAAGAATTTCTTTGGTTTTGTTTGGGGTAACTTGTGTTTTCTGCTTCTATTTTTTATTCTGTTTTATTTTGGCATAAAATAAAACATATCTGTTATCTTAAAAGCATGCTTTTGTTCTTTTATTGAATTTTGAATAAGTTTATTTATGCAGAGATGGTTGTCGACTAGACGAGGCAGTGGAGACAGTGGGCAAGGCGATGATGGTGGCTGCCATACTTGTTTTTAAAACAACTCAGAGTTGTTATGAATGTTTTTAAAAATATCTTGATTTGTTTTTTAAAACAAAAAATAAACAGTTAAAACACATTATACAAATATGATTTTAAAAAACTAAAATAAAAAATAAAAGTGATCCAAAACAAGTCCTATAAATTACAATATCAGATCAACCCAAACAAAAGCAACAGAAAAAAGCATAAAATAGAACACAAACCTGAGTTACTAAAGGACCACCAGTTCGACCCAGGCCTGAACCTGAAGATCTCAACCCAGAGAGAGCGGGATCTTGCCCATATAATGAAAGACTACTGCGCTGAAACTGAGAATCCAACTGAGGTTCGTGATCATGGTACAGAGAACTTCGCTTCACCGGAAGTTCATATTCATTGCCAATCCCAGTTTGGGAAGAATGCATTAAGGACTGTGTCTTGTTACTCCATTCGTCAGGTTCACGATCCTGAACGGCTGGATTTTTCAACTAAAGGTAACAAGGGAAAGTTAACAGCAAAACACATAACAAATATCAGTTAACCATCAGTCATAACACAGCCGAATACCAACTAAGGCTTCGTTTGGGACAGCTTTTTTATTGCTTCTCGAAGCATCTTTCTAGTACAAAAAATTTAATTTTTATGCTAAAAAGCTGCTTCGAAAAGCAGTAAAAAGCTGTTCCAAACAAAGCCTAAATAAAAGTGATATGAGCTTACACTTTTTTCAAATAAAGGAAGTACGCCATGATCAACCAAAAACTTCCGGAGATGCCCCGCAACTGCCTCAAGTGTTTTTAGTACCTTCAGAGTCTCCCCGTGGATATCTACAACTCTCTCATCCCCAGTAGCATAATACGGAAGTTCATCTAGCAAGGAAAAATCATTACAAGAATTCCATGCATGCCGATATATTATTAGTACAAAAACTTGATGACATGAACAGAACGAAAAGGAATTCATGCAGCACCTAGAGTTGTTAACTTTCCATGCTTGGCTGCATTGCAACTAGTAAACCAATTTTGCACCCCTTATTTGCCCAGTTTGGTGCCACGTAGCAGTTAGATTTAATAGCTAAAAAAATAATAATAATGATGCTGGGCATAGGCTATGCAGCACGGACACTTATAAGCACCTCTCATGTCTGTGTAAGATATGGATGCGATTCTAACACCCCCAACATCTCAGAAATTATGTCAAAAGTATTCAAGTAAGAAATTTGACTCCAAGACATACCAAACACTATGGGACATTGGCGGGGCACGCAAAAAATATGGAACTCAAAATCAAATAAATTCAGAACTCAAAATCCAAAACATGCCAATGAACAAATGCTCATATTTCTTATTCTAGTTGACCAAGCCATATGTGATAAGTATCACATCTGCCTCTTCGTTGAGATATATTAAATCTCTACCTCTTCCTTTGAAGACAAAGAGGAACATGCGAGGCCATGCAATCGACTGTGCCCTCGTGTCCCATCTTCATCAAAGCTATATCGTGCCGCCTCCTTTGCTTTGAAGCTGAAGATAATCATGCGAACACGTATGGCCATTTGTGCCCTAACCAGCCATCTCTACCTATTATTCTACAAGAAGCCTTCTTATACACATAGCAAGCACACAACTCTTATGAACCTCCCTCAAGCGCTAGCCAACAACTTGGCGTTACAATGCAAGAAGGTAAGAAATGCATAATTTATTTATTTTTTCCTTCTGCTCGCGACATGTGATATCACTGTTTGAAAAAAATGGAGCTATTACTTAGGGTTAAGCATGTCATTAATCACAATATTCAATTTTCAATTAAATAAATCTTTTCGTGCACTACTTCACTCGTAATGGGTTCATAATAGCAATCTGAAATATCTTCCTTTTGTTAGTATGTGTGAGAAAAAGCTCTTTGATACGCCGTGGAAGAAATATCAACAAGAAAATAGTAGAAAAATGCAAAAATTGGAGGAATTATGGCTGATTTTTTTTATTAATAAATCAACAAGAAACAGGCACAACCAATCTACAATTAGAGAGGCTCTCCTAAATAACCTAAACGCTGCTAGGAAGCCCTCAAAGAAAAAGAACTACAACACTAACCAAATCAAAACATGCATGAAGAAAAATAAACCCTAGACCCCTCAAATAAGCTCTCCAATTGCTTCCAAAACATATTTGTTTCCTTAAAAATTTCCTTCTTTAATTTAAATTCAATTAGAAAATCTTCCCCTTTTTAATTTGAATTCAATTAGAAAATATTTCCCTCTTTACTTTAAATTCAATTAAGAAATTTTTTCCTCTTTAATTTGAATTCAATTAGGACATCTTTCTTTAATTGATCCTCTCCTTAATTCCTCTCCTAACCCACCCCTTCCCCCCCTCACGCGGCTACTGCAGTATCAATACTCACCCCCTCGAAATGCACCTTAACCTCAAGGTGGAAGGATGGAATTGTCTCCTGATCATCTCATATGACTCTTATGTAGCTTCATACTCAGGAAGATCCTTCCATCAACTAGGACTTCTTTTGCTCATGTCGTCCCTTGTCGTGTATCAACGATCACTGTGGATTCAAAAATCACATCCAAGTTCTCTTTCAATGTCGCCGGTAAGATTGGTACACTGGTCATAATTGTCTTCAACTCCTGAAATGCTCGTGTCACTTCCTCCTCCCACTTGAAGTTGATCTTCTTTAATTTCTCTATTAAAAGTCTTACAATGGTGTCGAATCCTTTCACAAACTTCTAATAGTAACTAGTGAGTCCTAAGAACCCCCGCAGCACTCTCAAGTTCTTAGGAAGATGCCAGTCCACCATGGCCTAAATATTAGACTAGTCAGCTAATACCCCTTTCTGAATACTAAATGCCCCAAAAACTCTACCTGCGATTGCCCAAATGTGCACTTCTTCCAATTGGCAAATAGCTAGTGTTCCCTCAAGGTTTCCAGAATGGTTTTCAAGTGTTCAAAGTGTTCTATCTTTGTCCTATTGTATATTAGGATGTCATCAAAGAACATTAAAACAAATATTCTGAGATGTAGCTGGAAAACTCCGTTCATCAGCGACTAGAATGTTAGGGGCATAGTGAGATCAAAATGCATAACCAAGAACTCGCAGTGCCCTTCATGAGTCCTAAAGGCCATCTTATGTACATTTGTTGCCTTCACTCTGATTTGTTGTATCCTAACTTCAAATCGATATCTTAGAGAAGATCACTGTTCCAAATAACTCATCCAAGAGTTCATCATTCACTTGAATGGAAAACTTGTCTAACATTATTTCCTCATTAAGAGCCATATAATTCACACAGAACCTCCAACTGTCATCTTTCTTCTTCACCAATAAGACTGGGCAAGAGAAACGACTCACACTAGGCCTTATAACCCTTGCTTTCATCATCTCCCTGATCAACCTCTCTATTTCATCTTTTTTGATATGTGGGTAATGGTAAAGTCTAACAGTTAAAGGAGAGGTCTCCTATTTTAGGTTAATAGCGTACATGTGCTCTATTAATGGTGGTAACCCAACCGGAGGTTGAAATACATTCGAATATTGTTGTAGAATTTGCTCAACCTCAACTGGAATTTCCCTTGCCTCCTGTTATTAGACCCTCTATATGCTATGTAATTCCACCAAATACCCCAAACCTCTACTCTGGATCATCCAGAGCATGGTCTTCAATAATAATGTGGTCTTACACAACCTAGCATCCCCTTGAAACACTACCTTCTTCCCCACTACTTCGATTTCCATGGTTAAGGATTTCCAGTTCACCTTTATATCCCCCATAGTTTGCAGCCACTTCATCCAAGAAACACATATGTGCTTCCCAAGTCCATGTGAAGGAAGTCTTCCACCACCAAAATTTCATGTAAGGTTGTCATCACTCCTTTGCATATCCTGGAACTCCTCTCTATCTTGCTCGTCCCCATCATCACCCCACAACCACCATTTTTTACCAACTTCAATCTCAATCCGTCCAGAACCCAATTCGAGATAAAGTTATGTGTGGCTTCACTATCCACTAGCACCACCACTGACTGCTCTCTGAATTGTGATTTGGAGAAAATCCCACCACAGAGTTCAGGGATGCTTCTGTCACATCTAAATGTAATTGTTCTATTTCCTCTGTGATTTCCTCCAGCTCATCCCCGCTCTCCTCTTCCCCTCCTGGACCAGCAAGACCTGAATGGCTCATCACACCTGAAGCATAACCCTTTCGCTCCCCTATCTTGTACCTCTGCTTCTGTGAGACGCTTCAAATTACCTCCAGGACGAACTCCAGTGCTTTTCTCCCTTCGTGCTTCCCTTTGAAACGACATCGTCTAGGTCCTCAGTACTAGTGTTGTAGAGGTATTTTTGAAATCCCTCCCATGGTATTGCTTCAACCAGACATTTCTCTCCGATGTTTTGCTTCCACCCTTTGTGCTAGTTCCATGGTCTCCCTCAACCCCCTAGGTCTCGACATTGAACACCCTAAGCTATGCATGTTTATTCTCCTTAAGGCCCTTCATGAAATTCCCCTCCAAGCCTTCCTCAGAAATTCCCCTCAGCCTACCCGACAATAGCTCAAATTTCTCCTGGTACTCCTGATTATTCCCTCCTAAGTTAAGGTATAAAACTGCTCGTGGAGCTCTCCATCCTGGATGCGGTGAAAACGTTCCACAATCCTTAAATTCTACCCAAACATAGATCGGATACCTAGTTTACTTCATTATACGTTTACCTTAAAATCGGACATAAAACGGTTGAATATTGCCTCAAATGGTTGTTTTCTTCAACAATTAAGGATTAACTATCTGCTATAGCCCTTTATTATCATTATTTTTGCTCTCATGAAATTCAAGGTTAACTTATAAACTCTTAATTTTTTTAACTTTTTTTAGATAATAACTTCTAAAATGTGTATTGTGTGAATGGTAACAATCCCATAGAGCATGAGATAAAATATTTATGAGTATATGCTACCAAATTAGACAGTGGGAGCAATTGCATTTGAGGCAATGTAGACTTTTAATATCATTTTTTAACCGGGTTTATTTATCTTTTATTAGTCATGTTTATTTTTCTTTTGTCATTATAAATTTTCTTTTATGATAATATACTTCAATTTGTGATGCCTTTATTAAAATAATAATAAAATTATATATCTTATATTAATAATTTATAAATATAACATTGATTCCATGAGGAGTAAAGTCTTATTTTTTATAGTTATATCATGTCAATGCGTTCGTATTATGTTGTGTATATGTCCCCGTGTCCATGTTTCATAGGATGAAGGTAATGAAACATTGTTATATTATATGAAAGCAAAAAAGATTAACCAATCTAAATATAAGATATGCTAGTATGGGTTTCATCTGTGATGTTCCCGAAGACTTTATAATCA
Source organism: Dendrobium catenatum (assembly GCF_001605985.2). Classification (NCBI taxonomy): domain Eukaryota; kingdom Viridiplantae; phylum Streptophyta; class Magnoliopsida; order Asparagales; family Orchidaceae; genus Dendrobium; species Dendrobium catenatum. Next base: position 2,842,716 of record NW_021318876.1, read on the forward strand.
ATCTTAAAAAACCATGAATGAAAGTGCCATTAAATATTTAGGAAATATAATTAGTTTGGAAAAAGTATATATCATCTTGAATGCTATGTGCATATTTCGTTTCATTAGTTCTTTGATAATTAGCAGAGATGAGGATGCTCAGGTGGCTAAGTGGCTTTACCCTCAGAGATAGGATACGAAATGAGCATATACGTGAAAAGGTTGGAGTAGCTCCAGTAGAAGATAAGATTAGAGAGAGTCGCCTTAGATGGTTTGGTCACATAAAAAGGCGGTCTTCCGATGACCCGGTTAGGAGAGTAGAGGTATTAGATTTGACTTGTGTTAAGAAAGGTAGGGGTAGACCTAAAAAGACTTGGTTAGAAAATATTAGGAATGACCTTTATTTATTAGATTTAAACAAGAATTTGACTTTTAATAGGACACAATGGAGAAAAAGGATTCATGTAGCTGACCCCACGTAGTGGGATAAAGGCTTGATATTGTTGTTGTTAGTTAGTTCTTTGATAATTAGCCTCTCATCATTAAAATCACCCCAAAAAATGAAGTCAATAGAATCCAGATTGAAAATTTACAAATAATTCAAAAAAAAAAAGTGACAATGATAAAAGTTATGTGGATAAAGTGCATGAACTTCACACAAATTCATGTTCGCAATCACGTAATCTGATTCAACTAATCATTCAGAAACAACACATTTTGACAAGAAATGAAGAAAGAAAACAAATCCCAACTATCACACCTATAAACAAAATAGGTATATAGCAGTGATTAACTTCATAAACAGTAATAAGATTTCAAATAAATCAATAAGCCATACAAATTCAGATGAAGTTCCATCACAAAATTATCCATACGGCCATGTGCCAAGTGGCAGGTAAGTTTTAAATAGCCATGATACTAATGCCCACACATATAAGACAAATACTTAAAAAACATGAATGCTTGCAGGTTCTGATGTTTCTCCCTAGCTAAATAAAAGCTGAGAAGGGCATCCAATTCTTATTGTCAGAAAGAAAAAAAATTTAAAGGAAACTTATCAATTCATCCATTTTAAAGATATATTTGAAACTGACATTATTCTTACAAATACTAAATGTGAAACACACTTTAATCCTAAAGAAGAGTTTCTATTTTCCACAATGTTTCACAACGTAACTATAAATTCCTGCATCAGCAAGTCCCTCAAATTCTCAGAAGAAACATAGGCATGCATGTTAAATATTTTAGACGCTAAATGTGAAATGGGGAACAATAAAATTTAAAAAGAAAACATTAAAGGATAATAACTAGGAACAGCATCAATTTTTCAAAGCTATTGCAACCTTAATGTCAATAATAAAAATTTCTTAAAGTACCTCCGGATAGAACTCGTATGGTTGCACCAGTACTCTCCTGAATTGATTTGATCATTACACCCTGCTTTCCAATTAAATTAATAGCTTGTGGAGATGACACCAATAATCGAACCGAGCAAGTTGTAGAAGCATCATCAGCACTCTCTCCGGTCCCATCTAATAATCCGTTGATGCGTTTAAAAACTCTAAGAACTGCATCCATTGCGGGTGATAATTCTGAATCTGGTTCTTCCTTAGCAGATATTAGAACCTGATTAAAAATAAATAAAAATAATCTGTGATTACAAATTGTTAGACTACTTCCTCTGATCATGCACTGTTGTTTTAGTGATAAGAACAAGCACATAAAAAATTGTGAGATTTGGCAATCAATCAAAAGCTCAAACATTCAAACTTCTTCAAAACAAATGCTCAAAGATTTAACTATTAATTGAGAGGATAACATGACATTAATAAGACATACCACTCTCATAACATAAAAAATCCAACAATATTTTACAAAATCTTCTGCAATCAAATGGTTTTTTGTAACATGAATAAGCATTGGACTAAAGATGTGAGAGATGTGCCATTTTAGTAAAATATAAAGGCTATTTGGTTTAATGAAAAAGGAATGCCGATTAAAAATAATACAATGTAAAGTAATGTTCGAAAATACTTTTTAATTGTTTGGTCGAGTAGACTATAAATGCAGGAGTTTACTTCTTTTTGTTTAATTTGAAGTAACGAAATGCAAAGTACGAATTTGGAAAAATAACTAATCGAAGGTGACTAATTGTGAGAAAAGGGGTGACAATGGGCAGGTGATAGAAGAGATGGGCAGGGGTGGGCAGCAAGCAACTGCGGTGGTAGCACTGTAGCTGGCGACAGGTGTTAGTGGCAACGAGCCACGATGATGATAGCAACCGATAGTGGCAACGAGCCACGATGATGATAGCAACCGATGAAGACAAGGGCATGGACAGGCGACAAACGGCAGGTGGTGGCTGGCGTCACATTTGCCATAGTTGTGTACTCAGAGTTCGCTCAAAATGTGTGATTTTCAAATAAATTCAAAATGAACTAGATTGTGTATTCCAAACTCACTCCCAAAATACATTATATTTAAAATGCAGCCAACCAAATGCCTGAATTTACAAAAGCTCTAAGCTTTTTTACACTCAAAGTGCTACCAATCAAACAACCACATGGTCAACCGAAATAATAAGTACAACAGGCTCTAGTAATTAGACAATTGTTATCTAAACAAAAGCTCCTAATAGAACCATTGGAACAAATTATAACCATTGAAATTAAATTGCAATCAATCATATAAAACAAAGTACTTCTGAACGAGCAAATTGAGTAAATATTATAAATTATTCACAGGATATGTATGCATATATCATTTTTTTTCATTCATTGGCCATGCATGTGGCAAACTCCAGCTACTAACTTCATGTGAATAAGTACAACAATCAGGGTGGGCAAGTGGATGAAGGGATTTTAAATGTTCGTTTCTATTTTCTACACATCAAGAATAGCAAGTTTTCATTATATAGGAAACAAAAGTTTATTTTACAATAGAATGTTAATCCAAACTCAGAGTACACATATTCTGCCCAATACAACAGCCATCCACCTCTCCTGTAAGCGCTACTGAAGGATTTAAACCAGTTATAAATAAATTTGGTAGATAGTTGAAGCATATATAAGAAGCCCCTTTCATACAAATTATACACCCTATTTTGAAATTGTTGTGCTACTTTTAATCCCCCGCCTCAAAAAAGCAAAAAACAATTTAAAGGTTGAAATAAATTAAAGAGTGGTAAACAAATAATAAATCAACGCATGACTAATACATTTATTTTAAAATCTTAACTTATTTTGCATTCTCTAAAATTCTAACCATGAGTCAATCAAGAAGAGTGAATGCATTCATCATCATACATCTTATCTCAACTACTTGATACTAGCTTTATGAATTTCATCCACCATTCATTAGTCATGCCTTCAGTGCTAACTCCGATATCTAACTTTTTTCATTCTAATCCTTCCAAACAATTTTTTTATATTTATTGACTTGGTGCATGATGTATCTCTTTTATTTATTTCCAAATCATCTACCGTCTATTTTTCAAAACCTTATTTTTAACAAATTCTTCTCCAGCTAGCTCTCAAATATAATCATTTTACTTGATCAATCCTTCCTAATTTAACCACACATGTTTCTTAGCATTTTTATATCTTTCAAACTCTACTTGTCTACTTAGACTCATGACTCATATAATATAATAGGTTTAATTGAAATTCTATAGACTTAACTTTAAGCCTTCAAGATATTTCTATTCCTAGGGTGCTCAAGAGGCACCTCATCCACTTCAATTATCCAACCTTAACTCTATAACCCAAATATTCATCTTGAATTTTTTCAACATGATATATTCACCTTTTTTCTAACAAATAATAACTAAGCAGATGAGGAATGGATATGTCTATAAGTTGTTAATATATCTAGTTTTTTCTAAAATTCCACATATCTAAGACTATCAAAGCAAAGTTTGAATGCATTCATCGTCATATACCTAATCCCAACTATTTGGCACTGGCGTTATGAATTTTATTCTCCATTCATTACTTTGCCTTAGGTGCTAACTATAATTTAAGTTAATCTTTTTGCCATATTACCTTTGATCTACTTCTTTTCTTTCTAATCTTTTCAAATTAAATTTCAATAGCTATCATATTGATGCATTATAAACCTTCTTTATGCCCAAACCAAAAATGTATAATGTATTATTTTGCATAACTTTATCTTCTATAGATGCTTCTTGGATTCTCCCACTAACATAATCACTCAATCAATCCTTCAAAAATTTACTACACATCCAGGGGCAAAACCAGGCATAATTTTTAGGGGAAGCAAACTTATAAATAACTGTTGGCATATATGTCGGGAGTCCAAGGGGGCAGCGTCCCCTGACGGGGTTCGAATTTTGATTTACTATTTCTCTTTGTATTTGGTTCATCATTCCCTAACAATAACACATCTACACAATGTATTTAATTATATTGGAGGCAATTGCCTAAAGACCATAGTATTTTAATATTTTTACGGGGGGCAATTGCCTAAATACCCTTGTAATAAAGACAAAAAAAATAGATTTAAGGGAGACAAATTACCTAAATAATCCAAAAAAAAAAAAAAAAAAAAAAAAAAAATTCGGGGGGAAAAATCCCCCCCCCCCCCCGCCTCCAAAGGGTTCCGCCTCTGTACACATCGCTCTTAGCATTTGTTGGGAGAGATTAATGAATGAATGAATATTATAAAAATTCTTGCACTTGTGTGTTTTGAGAGAGTTTGAGAGTTCTTTGAGAGAGCTTTGGAGAAATCCCTAGGGAGGGAAAACGGATCACCCACCAACCTTGGAGACGACCGGGTTCGTGATTTGTTTTATCATTTTTTTTTTCCTTTCAATCTCCTTTCCTCCTAGCCGCCGGATTCCCTAGCCAACCCCACCACACCCGCCGGCTCCCCACTCCACGACAAGCTCTCCTCCGGTCAACATCCCTTTTCCCACCCCATCTAGCCGTCGACCACTCAAGGAGGCTCTTCCCTTGCTTGGTTAATTCATTCAATCCCCACCCCCACCTAACCCTAACCCTAACCTTAGTCCAAGCCGCCGACCATCCCTCCCAATTTCCTTTTGCCTCCAAATTTCAAAAGCCTTTCATTACTTTCCTTTTCCATCAAACTTAATTTGGAAAGTCTTGATTTCAATTTTTTCAATCTAATTTGAATTTTGAAAACTTCCCAATTTTAGAATCTTATTTTAGGAAAGTTTTAAAATTAAATCTTATTTGAATTCAAATCAAATTAGATTTAATTAAATCCTTCCTAACTTCAAGTACCAAAACCAGAAACCCCAAATCCCTTCCAACGATTCCCTCCCTCATCTTGCACCCACCGGCCCCCCTACCTCCAATTTCCTTGATTTCAACCCAAATCTACTCTCCAATTAATCCCCTAAGATTCTTAGCCTTAGCCTCTTCCCCCAAACCTTCATCTTCATGGTTTACCTATGTTTCCTGAAGCTGTGATGTGCAATCCTCATCTCTGGAAAAGATGTGTCTGCTGTCCAAGAAGCCCAGCCCACTCCACCCCTATCCAGAGGAATATCGGTTGCTGTCCAGAACTGATTTCTGGATTCTGGACAGATTCTACCTGCTGTCCTAAAGTTTAGACACAGTAAACTGCTGTCCTGCATATCAAGAATCGACTTCCTGCTGTACTGAGCGTTCCCAACCCCAGCCCAGCTGCTCCAGCCGAAGAATTTCACTGTCCAGGAGTCTCATCCGCGGGTATTTACTACTTCCCACCGAATCAATACTTCTTTAAGACTCACTTTAGTTTGTGGAAATTGATCAAGTCATGTAAATTGTTTTAACTTAACCGCCAAGCCTAGTAATCGTAGAGAGTTGATTAATGGACTTGTTTCATAGTGACTATTCTTATTGTTAATCCAGGGATTTTAGTTGAACATTGATAGGAAATACTTGAGTTCGCAAGTAACCCTAAGGTAATACTTGAGTTCGCAAGCAATCCTAACCCAAATCGGAGATCCAACAGCGACAAAGTTGCTGTCCAGAACAGAGAGATAACCAAGAAAAAGACTTGTATTCCAATAAACGATGAATAAAACATTAAAGATACAATTGATCCTCAATTCGAGAGGAGGATCGATCTCTCCCAAATCTCTAGACGCCGCTAGAGCCCAAAGAAACATAAATCTACGAGATCTCAAATTTCAGCCAAATTCAAGATACTCAAACCCTAGAAAAATCAACTATTTAATGCATACAAATCAAAAGGAATTCCCTAAACAGTCCCTACAATCAATTTCCCTCCTAAAATCCATTCAAAAACCTTCCTATTCGGCCCTGTTTGATCCCGGCGGGCGTGCGGGAGGCAGAACTTCAGCCTCGTGTAGCTGGGCCGGTCCCGCATGGACCGAATGGACCGGTCCATTGGACCGATCTAACAATACTCCCCTCTCAAAAATCCACCTTATCCTCAAGGTGGAGATATGCTCGTGTTCCGGTGGAGGTGGCCATCCTTGAAGTGACTGAAAATCCTTATTGTATTGCGGAACCAAGAGCTGCACGAAACGAGAAACATCCCCTCCCTCCTCCATCCTGATCAAATTCAGCTTGTGTAGTCCCACCAGATAATCTTCCCTCACCTCTTGCATATCCCTGACCATGGTCTTAAGTGATGTCATGGCCTCTGTTTAAAATTGCGCAATAAGAGGCGCGCCTCGGCGCAATTTGACCCAAAACCGTCTCGAGGCTTACGCAATTCCTCTCCTAGCAGAGGCGTACGCCTCACTTGGACTGAGGCGCGCCTCAGAGGCGCAATTGCGCAATTCTAGCTGAGGCGTACGCCTCAAATATATGCTTAGTACTGCTCAGTATATGCTCGGTACCGCTCAGTATATGCTCGGTATAGCTAGGTATTTGCTCGGTACTGCTAGGTACATGCTCGGTACCGCTCAGTATATGCTCGGTACAGCTGGGTATTTGCTCGGTACAGCTAGGTACATGCTCGGTACTACTCAGTACTGCTAGGTACATGCTCGGTACTACTAAGGAACATGCTCGGTACCACTCGATATCTTCCCATAAAACAACTTACGAACTTCAAAAACAAACAGGTCGAACCCCGCCAGGGGGCAGCGCCCCCTTGGACCCCCGGCAGTCCGGCATATTGCTCTATTCATCATCTTTACTAATAGTTGTTAGTGTTAGTCTATTTGTTCATGAGTGCATGCTTTGATTGGAAGACATTGGACTATATAGGAGAGGAGGAAGGGGTGAGAAGATTCCCTTAAAGACCCATTTAGTGATGGGACATGATTGGATTATATATATTCTTTCTTAATTGTACTTTGGGAGTTTTGATAGACTAATATTTTGTGGTTTTGTACTTTGGGACATGATTTTATTGCATTTATTTTCTTACTTTCCCCTAATTTTAATTGTCATTTAGATGTTTTTATTGTATGATAGAATCTTACTATTTTTTACTTGCTAAAACCCTTAAATTCTCATTTACGCAATTCTTCGTCGATGAGGCTTACGCCTCACACCGCCTCGAGGCTTACGCCTCGCCTCACGGACGAAAAACGCCTCGAGGCTTATATCTCTAGACGCCGCTAAAGCCCAAAGAAAACCTAAATCTAAGAGATCTCAAATTTCAGTCAAATTCAAGATACTCAAACCCTAGAAAAATCAACTATTTAATGCATACAAATCAAAAAGGAATTCCCTAAACAGTCCCTACAATCAATTTCCCTCCTAAAATCCATTCAAAAACCTTCATATTCGGCCCTGTTTGACCTCGGCAGGCGTGCGGGGGGCGAAACTTCCGCCTCGCGTAGCTGGGCCGGTCCCGCGTGGACCGGTCCATTGGACCGGTCTAACAAACATCTTCCATGCAAATGTTGCTTGATTAATTGATTATTGTGGTGACTCTAATTCTAGCTACGCGACTTGGCCTAAACTTGTTTGACCGCTCATTGTGTTTTATTTTGTCGTTTAAATCCAACATAAAGTTATAATTAACTTGCTCTTGGAATAAAGGCGTGCAAGATCCTCATTTCCATTTCTTTTAAATTATGTCCTGCATGGCTGCATCAATTAGATTTCCAATATCTCACCTTCTTTTCCAACCCGCTCATCACCATGTGAGTGGAAGAGAACTAGATGTGCCCATCCTTGAGGGTTCAGAATGAGAAGTAATGGCAAAAGAAGATGTTGGTCTAAGCGATTTTCGGCGTCCTCATGTGTGAAATCGGGGTGACTGCTCACACATAAGTTTGGCATGATAAAAGAGAAGAGTGCATAGAAATTCAGTACGTCAATGATCTTCGGGCACAGAGGGTGTCGTAGCCCTAACCTGAATTGGTCAAAATAAAAGCACAATTGTCGTTATGAAAAGTGCCGGGGAACTCACCTTCATTATGGACTCACATGGTGCAGTTTTTGTCCTTGAAGCAGTGGCACAATAAAGTCATGCCAATGAATACTAGAGTGGAGGTAGATGCTTGAGTATACTTAGCAACTACAAAAGCTTGTAAAACTGCATCAAAGTCATCGTTTCAAGAACACAACACTTGCGCCCATAAAGAGAAAAGAAGTGAGTCAAGCGATAAAAATAGAATGATGAGTAAATAAAGAGCACGGAGGTGTCAAAGAAGGCCGAAGGGGTCTTTATAGAAAGATGATGGAATTCTTGAGGCAAATGTCACATTTAATATAAACGATCAAAACTTAAATCAAATCTCATATCATCATGACAAAGAACCTATTTGCATTCCAAAACAATAAATATGGCAATTCCATGTGTTAAGTGACTGAAAGAAACTCCTCACACACAAACGTGTAAATTATATGAACTTGACATAGTAAATGTACAAAACACTACGTTCATAGCAAGTGGTCAATATTTAGAACAAAAGCAAACGAATTTATTCTTAAGTGCATTTATACATGACCAATTTCGCCTCTACTCATTGTTAAGAAAAAAAGAGTAAAATAAAGTCTAGTAACAATTGGGAAAATAGTTCCACTTTTAACCAACTATCGGAGGATGAACTTGTCCCCAGTCAAAATTGAGTCAGCATATAAGACTTCATGAATTGGTGAGCAAACTTCTCAAGGAATGAAATCAACAATCTCATCAAGAGCAACAAAGGAACATGTCTTTTGCCCCAAGTAAATGAGCCTCTTTCTCTCCTTCCTCCCCTCTTCAGCATTTCCTAAACATCGGCGAGCTGATCATCAAAGGTGTGCATTCGATCCCACATGGAGGATAAAAAATACTTCAATTTAGTGACAGCGGTACCCTCACCCTCCAGTAGGCAAGATAAAGTAGGGTCGCAATTATCAAAAGCTATTGGATGAGTGAGTCTTGAACGTGATCTTTTGGGGCATGATCATAAAGGAATTTGCTCTCAGTATAACCATTAGCCCCACCAAAGTTGATCTCTCCAAAAATCCCTGCAACCTACTCCCCCTTGTTATTTCTAGGTTGTCTAGCTAAAATGGTTCCTATTTTATTTAGCCAAAGGTCAGATGGTGGAAACTCCTTACTTGAAAAACTATCAAGAGAAATCTTCACAAATAGTCATCATAAATATTTTGCCTAAAGACAGGAATCAAAGGCCAAGCCAGTAAAAACTATGGACTTCAACTATATTGCTCAATCACCTAAGAGCTCACTCATAGTGAGATGTATCATAAGTACACTCAAGATGTGCAATTTAGAATTCGCTGAGATAGTTCCCTTTTTCTATTTTACCTCTAAGAACAACTTATTGTTGCTTAATTCTCTCCAATAAAGCATTAAGAACATTCATCAGCCCATTCTACAAGTAAAAAAAAATGCTTATAAACTAAAATTTTTCAATAATCTTCACTTTAATTTAACCAATGTGAGACTAATTGATTCAAAACTACTAAGTGGGCTACTCCACGCACCATGGGAGTATGCCCTTGCCTTGCTTGGTCTAACTTTCATTTATCTATTCTTCCTCATCTCAGCAAGCTAACTTGACCTTTTCCCTTCATCCTCCACTCAAACTACTTTTTAATGCAAAAAGGCTCAGGGAAACTCATGATTATCAATGTTCACCACCTTCAGCAAGGAGATACCAATTCCTATGCAAATTGAGATGGAGGGTCAAGGAAAAAAGTGAAACAAGAGAAAAGAGCAAGCCTAAAGGGGAGAAATGTTGTCCCTATTTATAGATTTTTGTGGCCATCAAAGTACAAAGCAATCAAACAAACACTATTATTAAATACATAAATGGGACCTCATCACCAAAGCAGGAATAAAATAGAATAATAAAAAATATAACTTTCTTTTTACTGATCAATAAAAATAATAAATACTTTACTTAAATTTCCTATTCTTTTTGCAAGTTACTATCCAAATAAATAAGAGAATCAAGAAACTAAACACATACCCTATGATGCAACCAAAATTTTTGAAAGTTAAGGTTGCAAAAGCTAAACATCTTCCTTTCGAAATGACAACAATTAACACACTAAATAAGACACAAAACCTGACAATAACAAATAAAAAGGACACAACATGAAACACATGCAACGACACCTTACAACTTGTAATAGAAAAGGTTAAAACACCTTACAATGACTCAACACAACTTTTATATTTTTTTAGAGAAGAATGATACAATGGAATGATAACTTGCGGTGAGAATAAATAGAAAAGAAGCCCGAGACGAAGTTATAGAGAGGAGAAGAGAAAGGGGTACATAGCTCACAAGCTATCAAAGAAGAACCCTCAAGTTTTCTTTCCAAAAAATCGTCACATAACCTCTTTAAAAACTGCCCAAAACTCTCCTTTAAATAGGATAGAAGCAACCCAAAGGTCACCCAAACAGCCAACCAAAAAAGGTAGAGGAAAAAGGTAGCATTTAAGGCTCCCAGAAATTGAACCACCACAACCAAGAACCAGGACAGAAACAGGAACCGAGGGACCCAGGCAAAGGAACCGAACAGCCAAGCAGGGAGCAGGAACCGAACAACCCAAAGCAAGGGGAACTGGGACAGCAGAGAGCAGAAACCGAACAGCCCAAAGCAAGGGGAATCGGGACAGCATGGAGCAGGAACCGAATAGCCCAAAGCAAAGGGGTTACGACTTGCTTACATCACTCTAATATGCAAATTCACATGAATTAAGGAGATTACGTGAACTTTTCGAAAGATCAAGATGGCAAAATAGCCACATGCCCTAACCTGAGGGCATTTTCCTTGGCCAAAGGAATCATTCGCCTGAGCAATACAAGAGACTCACCTCATGAGAAAATAGAAAATTACAAAAATGCCCCTTGTGTCACAACACTCAAATAAATTAACCTAGGGGTAAAATAGAAAATAACATAAAATAGAAACTAAAATGCATAAAATAATTCATAAATGACAACTTAAATTAGAGCCGTTGATTTACGACGCCTCCTGTGATAGATGCGCCAGATTTTCGTGCCGATGTCTGCATCACCCTATCTATCCAGAGAAGGAAATTTTTTCTATTCAGTTAGCAATTATACCCATACTCCCATATGAGATAGTTGTACATATGTCCTTGACAAAATATTATCCACATGTATGTGATAGTCATATCATGTGTTTTTTTTAATCACTTTATATTGACTTAAGTGTAATTTATCTTGTAGCACCTAAAACAATATAAATATGGGATCAAAGGCCATTTTCACACAAAGTAATTTCTACAACTGCTTTTATCTTTTTTTACGATGGCAACAGAAATTTTCGAGCTTCTCTCTCAAGAACTCCTCTTATCTCTCTTTCTTTCTCTCACCATCCTTCTCTTTGTTGAAACCTGGCAATTCTTGTTAGTAGAGTTCGAGTGTCACCCATGGACATCAACAACAAGGGCATAAAATTAATATTCCAGTTCATGTTTGATTCCAGATACATTGCTCACACAGCCATAGCATGTATATTAGGTCTTAACAATGTAAATGTAAAAAATGCGAACCACTTTAAGAAGGGAACAGCCAAATGATTTGGCTCTTTGAGTTTGAAAACCAACCAGCCGAACAGCTCATCTGAAATCTTCAACTCAGAGGTAAACAAAGATCCGTTACTCAACAGAAAGAAACAAAAGAAACGTGAATCTGGCCTATTAATGAAATGAAAAAGCACGAACATTGCAGATAAAGAAACCCTTAAATCTGAAAAATAGGAATAAGCATCTAAGAGAGAACTCACAATGCGATCGTTGGTCCCGATGGCCCCTTCAAGAATGCGAACACGAGCGCGCGTTTCCTCGCAGAGTTTCTTGATAAGCTCTCCTTTTCGCCCAATGATACTCCCAACCTTAAGCACCGGCACAATAAGCCTGAATACGCTGTCGCCGGGCCATCCCGGCCATTTCTTCGTATCCTCATCAGCACTCTCGGCTGCCAAAGCTGCATCAACGACGTTGTCCAGTTCTTCAGCCTCCATCAGATCCTCCTCGTCCTCGTCGTGCTGCTCGGAGATGAATTCGTCCTTGACCTCCGATGTGCCGTTCAAAGTGTTGGCCGCCGCCATGGATGGAGTGAGCTTGGACAAGTTAGGGTTTTGGAGAAGCGCAAGGGTTTGCGGTATGCGGTGAAAAAGGGCCAATTGAAAAGAACGATTCGGCTGAGCTCGTTATAATGTCGCTGGCGATTGATTTGACGATTCGTACGTGGTTAGATATATATACGTGGCAGTCACGTATGTTGGACCATAGAAATTATTATGTGCGGTTACTTAGGCTTCTTTTGGGACGGCTTTCTTTCTGCTTCTTAAAGCGGCTTTTTAGTACAAAAATTTAATTTTTGTACTAAAAAGCCGCTTTAAGAAGCAGGAAGAAAGTTGTCTCAAACAAAGCCTTAATCTCTTTCGAATTCAAATCAAGGACGATCATGCCACCATTTTTTGTACCGATGTTATGTATATGTCAGGTAATATGACGCATGCTGATTTTCCTCTGAATTATCCAATAACCTCACCAAATAATTTCTTCCAAAATTGTCTAGATTTTGGGTCGAGTGCTTTTTGTTAGCTCATTATATCTCAATTGTACACATGGACCTATCATCACTATTTCTTGTTTCTTTATCACTATATATTAACCTAGTTTGTAATAGAATTGATCTATCTAATACACAGCATTTATTTTTCCTCTGCTCTGTTCTCTCGTGTCCGTCTCGGTTCCCCTCTTCTTCCCTCTTTTCTCATATGGTATCAAAGCTATAATGGCGGATCAAGATTCTGCAGCTTCTAGCCAAACCACTTCGGATCTCTCTAATGCCCTCTCTGAATTATTGTTCTCACCCCTGTAAAATTCCTCATATCAAACTTGAAGAATCTTGTTCCCACCCAGCTCACCGCCGACACATACTATATATGGCGCCTTCAACTTCTACAGCACTTCTCTGTCAATGGCTTTGTCGGACACCTCACCGGAGCCATCTCTTGTCCCACCGATCAAACCAGCAATTACTACAAACTTTGTATCTTATTGATCAAAATCTCATTTCTGCTCTTCTTTCCACTATATCCACCGCGATTTTGCCCTACGTTCAACCTTTATCCACGACTCATGATATATGGACCGTTCTTGACCGCCGTCTACAACCGAAAAATCGCTCACGAGTCATTTAAATGAAGAATGAGTTTCACAATATTCAAATGCGAGATCGATCCATGCAGCAATACCTCACTCAAATCAAGACTCTCGTTGATCAAGCCACGGCTACCGGCTCTACGATCGACATCGAAGACATCGTCATCTACATCCTCAACGGACTCCCTTCCTCCTACAATGCCTTCACAACTGCCATTCGCATGGCTCAGTATCCCATTAATCTTGACATCTTGTATTCCCTCCTCTGCAGCGAGGAAATTAACCTTCACAATCAGCAATTGAAAGACTCCATCACACCTTCGGACCAAACTGCACTATACACGAATTGCAAAGGACTACTCCAAGAATCGCAGTTCCTCTTGCTATCCTAGAAACTGTAACAGCTCAACTACTGGAGCATCTTCATAACTTACTACCAACTCAAACACCTCGGCTAAACCAATGTGCCAAATATGTGGTAAAATCGATCACTCTGCTCTCAATTGCTGGCACCGTTGTAATCCTAAATACGCGCCCACCATAAATTGGCCACCGCGTGAAATAATCAATCAACAACCCAACAGCAACTCCAACAAATGGATTCTTGATTCAGGCGCTTCTACTCACCTCACGCCTGATCTTGCGAATTTGCAACAATCCTCTTCTTACAACGGCTTAGACTCCGTCTCCATCACAAATGGCTACACCGTCCAGATCCAGCACACCGGCCATGGCATTCTACCGCTTCCAGATTTGACTCGTAAGCTCCACTTGCATAACCTTCTACACGTCCCCAACCTTACCCATAATCTTCTCTCTATCTCAAGACTAGCTAATGACAATCATGTTTCGATCTCTTTTAAAGCTCACGGATTTATTATAACTTACCTTCAGGATAATCGACCTCTTCTCCATGGTTGTCTCCGTGAAGGGCTCTATCAAGTTCAGGCTCTGCCTCCTCCATCTCAAGTTTCCTTTCAAGCTCAACCTACCTCCTCCTCCATTTAGCATTCTCGACTTGGCCATCCTCACAACATAACCTTTTCACCGTTTAATAAAAGTCTTTTCCTTACGTCTAAACCTTTCAAATTAATTCATTCAGACGTATAGGGTCTGTCCCCTCAACAATCCACAAATTGCTACAAATTTTATGTCATCTTTATCGACGACTTCTCACGCTTCACCTGGTTGTACCTAATGAATTCTAAAGACAAAACTCTACACAATTTTAAAGATTTTTTCTCTTTATTCAAAAACAAATTTAACACCACGACTCAGATTTTTCGATCTGACGGTGGCGGGGAATTCAACAGCAATATGTTCAAAGAGTTTCTATCCTCCAAAGGTATCACCCATCAACTCAGTTGCCCTCACACTCCTCAACAGAATGGGATAGCCGAACGGAAGCACCGTCATATGCTCGACACTTCCTGCACTCTTTTGCATGCTTCCTGCCTTCAAATCTCCTTATGGTCCGAAGCCGTTACCACATCAAACATACTTAATAAATCGGCTACCTTCCACATCTCTCGCCCTGCAAACTCCATATACAAAACTTCTAAATAACCCGCCCAATTATAACTATCTTCGCACCTTCGGCTGCCTCTGCTTTCCTTGGTTACGCCCCTACACTTCTAATAAACTCTCGCCTAGTTCTCAACCTTGTATATTTCTCGGCTATTCCTTGTCGCACAAGGGATATCGATGTCTCAATCTTCAATCCAATCAAATTTACATTTCGCGCCATGTGGTTTTTAACGAAACAAAATTTTCGTTCAAGAATCAAAATCTTAATCCTTCAAACAAGCAATCTTCCACCCATACTTCTCCTTTGCTCCTCACACCAACATCGGTCTCTATCATCAGCCCCACTCAAACCTCTATACCAAATTCCTCACCGCAATCCAATTCTCCAATCAGCTCCGCTCCTAGCTAGCCCTTCTTCATCTAATCATAGATCCTCACCGCTAGATCTCTCAATCTCTAACAGGGGGGGGAGTTTCTTTCTTTCTTGCATCAATATCAAACATACATCATCAGCCTTTCTTTTAAGCCGACAGCACTATGTTAAAGCAATTCTTCAAAGTGCAGGTCTCACGGAGTGTAAACCTGCGTCTACTACAATCAATCTTAAGCCAAACTCTGCAAAGGATGTCGATCAACCTTACAAGGATCATCAACAATATCGGGAACTAGCCGGATCCTTATAATACATGTCCATCACCAGACCAGATATCGCATTCGCCATCAAGTATATTTGTCAACACATGCACTCACCTACAACTCAGGATTTTCAAATTCTTAAACGCTTACTCCGCTATATCAAATGAACCTCTCATTTTTGCCTTCCACTTATTACTGGTGACATCAAACTCCGCACCTATACAGATGTCGACTGGGCAACTGACTTCAAAGATATAAAATCTATCTCGGCTACCACACATTCCTCGGTAACACCCTTATCTCCCTGGTCAATTAAGAAGCAGGTAATGGTAGCTAAATCAACTAATGAGGCGAAATATCGTTCGCTCTCTTTCACAATTGCCGATGTCCTCTGGCTTCCCAGACTCGTCGCCGAACTCCAAATTCCTCAATCCTCTCCAACGGTCATCTACTATGACAACACATCCGCCATCACCCTCGCAAACAACACGGTCTTTCATCCTCGCACAAAATATATCGAAATGTATTTTCACTTCATCCGCAAGCATATGAACAACGGAGCTGTCTCAATTTATCACATCAGCTCTCTCGATCAACTGGCAGATATCCTCACAAAACCTCTACCGGCCGCTAGATTCAAAGACCTTCGCTACAAATTGACCATTTAACCTAAGAATGATCAATTTGATGGGGCCTGTTAGCTCGTTATATCTCAGTTGTACACGTGGACCTATTATCAATGTTTCTTGTTTCTTTATCACTATATATTTACTTAGTCTATAATAGAATTGATCTATCTAATACACATCATTTATTTTTCCTCTGCTCTGTTCTCTCGTGTCTGTCTCGGTTTCCCTCTTCTTCCCTCTTTTCTCACACTTTTCTTGGGTCGGAACGGGTTAAGAACATGAAAATTGTGATGTTAAACTAGATTGGCATGAATAATTAGCTCTTATCATTTTTTTTATTTTTTATTTAGCTCTTATCAATTTAAAGTTCAAAACGATTGAAATTATGGTTACAATAAATAATTCTACATATTAATATAATTCAAATTGTCCCAAAATTTAGGTTCCACAGCCATCCTAAATTGTAAAGTTATTAAAAAAATCAAATTAGTTAAAATATCAGGTTTGGATAATTCAGTTTGCTAGCGGACAATGTTCGTATTAGTTTGTTTTACTCATTTATTAAACGGATCATATTCAAGTTCACTAGATTCATATCAATTCAATTTCGGATCAGGCCCCAACTTAACCCGTCAACCCGTTCTAACACCCCTAATGGAATAGATGATCATGTTTTTTCAATTAGAATGCTAATTAATTAATGTTATTTTTAATAAATTAGTATAGCTATAATTTCTTTTGAAAAAAAAAATTCAGATCGTTGGTCATATTTTTTAAAGCAATGCTAAACTCCTAAGATTAATTCCAAAATTTAAAAAAAAAGATTTTTTATTATAACATATACATTTTATTTATTTACAAATTTATTATCTTTCTTGTTGCATGATATAATATTAGTGGCAATATAGAGAGAGTTTAATATTTTAAATTTGTACTGAGATTCATCAGGTACATAAATTTAAATACCCTAATTTTTATATGAAAACTCCTATAGGGCAAAAATCGTGAAGCTTTGTTCAAATTTTTGCCCTCTAGGAACTTTAATTGGTATTTAAAGTTTAATATTAAAGTTCCTTAATAGGGTAAAGTAATATTAAATGTTATTATAATATTAATGTTCCTAATAGGATGTTATAAAGTAATATTAAAGTTCCTAATTTTACAGTCTTCTATTTTCATGTCATTATGGGAATAGTAATCAGTTTGATGATTTTTTTTTTAACTTATATTAATAAGATATAGGGCCTTGCTATATAAATTGAACATGTATGAATTATTTTTTCTATTATTAGTTAATAGTGATTTAATTTTTGTAGTTGCTTTGGACTTTGAATTTCTCTTTCATAATTTTATTAAGAGCATTGGATCATTCTAAGTTTGTCTCATTATTTATTAATGGGATTTCTCTTGCAGCAACTCATCATATCAGATGACCTGAAAATGTGTAATGTCCCATCAAATAATGTTATAGTTGTAAGGTGCATGTGAATGTGGGATATGCACAACCTCGGCTATGTAAAGGGGATGCTTTCACATATCAAGTAGAGTTTTGAAGATCTGAGTTTAAACCTTCAAATTAAATGTATTGGTCATCTATGGAGAGGATTTGAGGGATCTCTAATAAAGAAATGTTCGATAACATAAGCAGAAGAATGCATGCTTGTATAACACAAGTCGGTGATAGTTTGTTAGAATAAAAGGTGAATGTAAATGAGATGCTTACATATTACATACATGAATGGTCAGAAGATGATGATCATGCCCTTTAGAGTGTGCATGTTGAGATAATGAGGATAAAATTTTATAATAGGAAATATTTTTTAAATGCCATCGGTTAAAAATATGTTTATATGAGGTTCTTAGAAGAAAACGGTCATCTTGTAAGTCCTCAATTCTTGTAGATGTAATATCATGAGATGAGATGTAAGAGAAAGGGTGGTCATTCGCCAGATGTTGACAGCAGTGACCTTGACATCGAGCATGTGATTTTATACCATAAACGACATTTTTGCTATGACTAGTTCATATTAGATTTATATAAATATTGAATGTAGAAGTTATTACCTGCTCATAAAAGCCCCTTGAAACGTGAAGCTCTCATCACTTGAATGTTAAAGACCGTATATGGCCGGATGGCCATATGGATAGCCTTCATAAACCTGAAAAGGGATATGTAAGAGGCCTCATAACTACCAAAGATGGCTTGTATTGCTTTTCTCCATGCATCCCATGCCTTCATATATGACACATTGATGTCAAACTTGGACTCCATCCTTGCGATGATCTCCCTTGGCTTGATGTCTAATTGTTGACGAATTACGGGAACACCTTGATGTCAAACTTGGACTCCATTCTTCCGATGATCTCCCTTTGATTGATGTCTGATTGTTGACGAATTACGGGAATGAAGTAAGTACAAATAAACTTTGAAGTATAATTATGATGCCCAACTGCCATTATGCAGTGCTGGGTACAAGTGTGTAGAGGACCACATATATTTTTCATAGCCCACCCAGTCGCTTACTTTTGGAGGCATGTACGCACCAAAGACATGTTTGATGTGGATTATTGTGTTGAGCACACATTATGGTCAATCTGCTCTTAATAGAGGGCAATGCAATATATTGTACATTCTGCACAATTAACCACTCATTAATAGCATATTATAGGTCATATTTCTTATGGAAAGATTGTCCTTTGAAAAGTTCAGCTGGAATTATGATATTTGTTGGAGTTACCACATTTATCGTAGGTTATCATACTCTTCAGTGGCGTCCGCTCCTTAGCTGTATGGATATCTTGTACAAATTCATTTATTTACGAGCATCACATCTAAACCATCATGATTTTGTCATGCATGCTCCTGAATGAAATCACCCCATATCCTCATATTGCAATCTTCGTATGGAGTAATATAGTGGTCCCGTTGTGGGCTTCCACTCGAGGCATCAGTGATAGCATTATCCATTATTTCATATGTATTAGGACCAGCTTCAATACCTTAGGCTCCTTCTAGCTCGTGAGCTTGCAGTTGTGAAGTAGACTTCACGTACGACCGAAATGAATAGGGACCTTCGAATTGATGAGGTAGAGATAACTCCCCCATTCACCGGTCACTAAAACTTGCTCATAATTGAATATCATGTTGCAGAAATGTTGTGCGCTTGCATAAACTTAGACGCCCACGAAAACCATCTTCTACATGTGTTATTCTACATGTGTTGATAAGTCATACGTGGGAACCGACAATGCAATGAACATTACAATGGGTATACGATAAAGAAAACTAATTTAGGAACACACTATATTTAGACACAAAAAGTACAAGTTCAAATTGATAATTTGAACAGTTGAACTAACCTATACACTTGAGTGGACGGAACTTCCACATATGTTGGTTGTATTTCTTCAACCTCCACGTAGATGACGATAATATGGGCCTTAGTCTCCAACAACATAAACTCACAAACCTCATCATTGATGACATGTGTGGCAGTGTACTCACCATTATCACGAAGATGACATATAAGGTTAACATTGCGTATTGATGAAGTAAACTTTAATGCACACATAATTCGTAGTATAATGTCTTATGTTAGGAGTGGACAATTTGACCACCAATATACTTAATTAGGTGTGAATTCGGCAGTAATTTATAAGTCTCCGCCATAATACAACAACAAATATGATATACTACAAGAAGAATTTTTTTATGATTTATGGTTTAAAGAGTTCCTTGAATAAGAAATGGATTTGAGAAAATTGTGAATATCTTGTGTTTTCTTTAAATAACATGGGGCTCCTCAGGGAGGAAAGAGAAGAGATCGAGTCGTGGGAAATATATTTTAGAGGCTTAAGCTTAAATTAGCAGTGTTCAAACCCTGAGGCTCTAACAAAGAATTCCATTTGGTGAGCTATTTTTATATGTAAATTTTGTTGAGAATTTTTTAGTTAGATGAAAGATGTAACTCCTATTTTTCTAATTAAAAAATATGTCAAATAACCTGAGGTAAGTTTAATACCGATAAATTTCAAAGTTAATAAATATTATTTCCAATATATTTAAATAACATAAAATCATATATTTTAATACTCAGTTAAATTAAAAAGTAATAATTAAAATATTTATTCTGAAATACATAAAAGAATAATAATAATAATAATTAAGATATGTATATATAATTAACTGAACAATATTCCAAAAGATTGAGACATTATTTTTTGAGATTATGTTGATAAAAATTAAATAAGAATTTTTTATTTATTGTGTTTAATAGATATTCATAAAATACACGTGTTTTACAAACATAGAATTTTATTAATAAATAAAATGCATCATTTTGATTCTCGTTTGCTTTCATTAATGAATGCTCTTGTAAGGTAAATTTTCAACTTTAAATGAAATTATTTTCTTATATAAAAAAACAATTTTAATGCACGAAAAAAAAAATTCTCACGTGAAATTTGGCCATAAAATTATAGAGATATATTGTCTCTCATAACTGGAGAATAGAGGATTACAAAATAACGAAGTCTAAGCTTTGTTTCATGTAATTGTGATGGAGCTTACTATAAAAGTAGTGGAGAGATTATAATGGCCATCATACAATGTGCATCATGCAATAGTGGCAAGACTATGACAATCAAATGATGACGGTCGAGCGACAACAATCGAATGATAGTGAATGAGCAATGATGATAGGGCGGTGGTGGTCAAATAATGGTGGTGGCTCGATGATAGTCGACACGAACATTAAGCAGAGCTCAAGTTATTCAGTTCTCCAAACTCTCATCAAATGCATGTCCGAGGTCCCGCTTATGCAGACTGGGACAATTTATAATAGTGATATTTAATAAATTTGATCAAAATTTCATACCACTTGATATTATAATGCATATTTAATCATTTGATTTTAGAATGTTCATTCAAAGTTTTAAGTACCTTATTGAACTCAAAATTAAATGATCTTGGGCTTGTTGTATTTATATTGTTGAGGCATTCAATTTGATCGTAAGCATGCAATATTCGAAGACCATTTGATCATTCAATTAATATCCTTAAAATTTTAATTATAGTTTATGTGTTTGATTTGTGCTCGTTTGGTGTTGAATTATATTAGTTTTGATACTAATGAGTTCGTTTTATTGGGGTGTTCAATTCAATTATATGATTGTTTAAATTAGAGTTCAATGATCTTAATTTAATTTTATAAGTTCCCAACAAAATATTACATCGCGATTCATGCTTGATCGAATGAATGAAATCGGATGATCTCTTATGTTAGGTCGAAGGATAGTATTTATGTGATAATAGTTGAAGAAGTGTGGTAACTCAATTGTTGGGGATGGCAATCCAATGTTGGTGGACAATGTTCTGACAACATTATGCCAACGTTTACTAGCGATTGTTCGAGGACAGCGATCCTAGTGGGTTAAACAGCGGTGGTCTGACAATTTTTTATTGTGTGATGATCTGATACAAACTATTTTGGCTATGCTTCAAGCTATTATATACTACTTCGAATGCGGCCCCCAGTCGGTGGTCTGAAGAACAGTCAGGCGGTTTTTTATGATGACAATGGTTAGGCAATGTTTTTGGCAGCAATGGTTGACCAATGGTCTAACAAGGATGATTATGCGAATTTCGGAATGAGATGATCGGGTGCAAATAGATGCCGTGGAATCCAGGTGAATAATGTAGGGAGGAACGGGAGCATATATGGTAGAACAAATTGCAGCAGATAGGTTTTGATCCGAGAGTAACCACTGCAAGAATGCGGGATTTGACAAAGACGATGAAGATCCATCGGAATGAGAGAGAAAATGCGGAGGTTTGGGATTTTTCGAATCAAGAAACGATTCATACCATTAGCGCGAAAGACTTTGATGATTTGAGATCGCCAGATTGAGTAGTTTTCAGTGGAGAGCTGGATTTGCACAATGGATTTTAGGTTAGAAACCACAAATTTGAGAGTGGAGGAAAGCACCAGAGATTCTTGCGGAGTAGATTGGGCTTGTTCCTCCGTTTGAGATGAAGATACGGTCGCCATCCTCACAGTTCTTGAACGCCCGCTCTGATACCATGTAGAAACACATCAGTCTCTTCGGACAAAAGGAAATGTTGCAGAAACAATGCAGAGAAAGTAATATCATATATGTCTCTAACAAGTTACAAGATAGCCTTTAAATAGGCTTTACAGAATAAGACCAAGGCTAGTTAATTACATATTTACCACAAATCATATTTATTTATTTATATGAGATTTATCTATTAATAATTGTCAAGTGGTGACGATCAGGCAATGTTCCAATGACAACGATTTAGTAGTTTTTATGGAGTGTTTTGAGCTAAGATCTAGTCCAATAACACAGTATTCATATGGCGGTGGTCAAGTGGTGATTCGACGATGACAATCAATCCGTTTTTGACATATTTGATTTGCATATTTTAATTGAAATCCAAAATACTTCATCCGCCGACCATATTTGATTCTCTTAATCATAATAGATTATTTTCTCTGCATTTCAATTCAAATATGCAGTGAGATTTAGGTTTGTGTAAGTGGATTTCCTTGTGATAGTACCACTTCTAAACATTCATTGGCAAATTATCAACAAATAATGGTCTAGTCTGATGAATTTTGGAACAATTATATTATTATAATTATAATTATTCTGATGAATTTTAATCTATATGCTCACATCGATAAAAATATTCATACATTTAATCAAGAAGCAATTAAACGTGAGAGGCACGAAACCATTGGTTAGATGCGAAAACAATGAAAGGATTAATAAAAAAAAGCATAATGGGTTGTTTGCATGACAGGGAAACCATCACATGGCCCTTTAACCTTATCTGTATATTTATTATTCAAAAGTGACATTCAGCTCAAATCCACCTATTTTCTCCCCCTCTAAGCAGCTTCCCATGTTCTACATCTCCATGCAGAGCTGTATAGTTTATTTTGAATATATATATATATATATATATTGATACGTCATCATGAAATTATCTTGATCGGGCACAAATCTCGGCGAAAAAGTCAAGTTGGCTTCAAAAATCAAATTTGGAAACACCTAAACTCCGATTTCAGTGAGCTTATAGTCAAACTAATAGCGTCTCGGAAATCACTATTAGGGTTAACCTGAACCCGACCCGTTTTTACAAACGGGTTGATTTTCCAGACCCGCTTTGGGTCCGGGTCAACATGACACGACCCAAATGATCCGAAACCATGAAAAAAAACTAGTTTTCGGGTCCAAAAATGGGTCAGAAAATGGGCCAATCTTGAGTTGTCAGGTCAAAAAACGGATCAATTTCGGGTCAAAGTGTCAACCCGAATCCCGACCCGATTTTTGAAACGAGTCGAATTGTTGAAATTGACCTGTTTCGGGTTCAGGTTGACCCTAACCCGAAATTTTTGGGTCAGGTTTGAGTCAGATTTTTGAATGGTGTCAAAAATTGACACTCCTAAGTAGGGGGATTCGAACCCAGGATACATGGGGGTTCCCAACCGTACTCGATCGCCGACCACCCTAAGCCTCGGTGTGTCTTGTTTATATTTTAATTCAGAACATCTCTAAATCTGATATATACTTCGTGCCCCTTGCGTTTATTGAGTATATAGTTCTTTCCACTTATCTAATGATCAAAGAAAGAAGATTTATTTTCCTCATTGGTACACAATTTTTAAATTTTGCAAAATAAATATTTAAATTAAGATTTACAAAAGTAAAACAGGAAAATTACAAAATATGTTTTATGAGCTTTATAATTAATTATTGCGAATCTCGCTTTGATTGGGAGAGGAAGTTGGCATAACAGACATGAAATAGTCCGCGGGCACCAAAGCCAGGCTGTTCATATTAGTTGGAATATTTAACGCAAAGACATGCACAGTTGCATACACATCGAATGAATTGCATTTATCATAAAATAAATTTAAAATTTTAAAATATATTCTAATCGGTTTTAATCAGACAATTTTCACAAAATAATTTATAGCGATAGCTTTAACGAACACACAGCTCATATTGATCTACTTTTTTTTTGGAATAAGGTATGTAGCCGCTCTCATCCCCGAAAGGGTGCTTGATGGCTTGACCAGTTCTCGACTGACCAAGAAGAGACGCCCACCTCAGAAACCTTCTGACCACACTTGATTGGGCCCCACTTAAGAGGCACTATTGTTTGAGAGGAATCGGGCACTGGTTGGGGGGTTTCCAACCGTACTCGTCCACCAACCAAGCTATTTAATGTTGGGTCATATTGATCTGTTAATTGGGAGCTTTGACTTAATCAACCTAAATGTCAAAAAAAAAAAACCTCTAACGAACTGCTCTACAAGTGGGCCACTATATAAAGAAAACCGGCAAAGTTTGTCTCGGACAACTACCAAAAGAAGAGATCCCAAAAAACTGCCAAAATAAGAATATAAAAACAGCGTTAATTTCTCAACCTACCGTTACTTTTAAAGAGTTCATTTGGTGAAGAGCTAATTGTAAAACTAAGGTTTTTTTCCCTTTATAACTTAGTATTTAAAGCTCTTGAATTTCCATACTTACAAACATATTTCGTATTAACTCCTTTTTTAAAACAAAAATTTAATATCATGCTAACATATAAAAAGTTAAAAAATAACGCCTTTCAATGCACTTCATACTTTGTAAATATTCTTCCGCTTCGTTTGGGCAGCTTTAAAATTTTTAACGAAAAAAAAAAGTTTTTATAAATCAATAAGAAAGCTGTCCCAAACGAAACTTTAGTTTTACATGTTGATTAGATACTAAAATTTTGGATGATAAAATCTATCTTTGTATAAGCTCTACTAGTTGACTTGTTGATCTTAACTCTCAAGATATTTTTGGCTCGTGAATTAACTCATGCCAATTGCTCTTACAAGGGAGAAATTATTTTGTACGGACGTCGAACACAATTTATCATTCGGAGACTAACCAGAATGCGTCATGTCAGCAATACTAAGCCTGGTACCGAGCAGTACCGAGCAGGGGGTGACGTGGCACATTCTGGTTGGTCATTGGATAGTGTTCGGCGTCCGCACAGAATAATTTCTCTTTACAAATACCCAAAAATGCATATTCAAAAAAAGCAAACTATTATAGCAGTGTGTTCAACCAACCTAACAGTTTTCAGACCTAAACAAAGCACAAAATCCAAAAAAAGAGGGGGAATTACAGTAGTTTCATGCTTTTATCTTTGCTAGAATATTCTACAAACTAAACTCTCTATTCATATATGAGCAAAAAGAAGGCAGTTCTCACACAATGAGCTGCTGCTGCTTGCAGCTGCTACTCGACTCTTCTTCAGAAGGAAAACAATGCAATCTGGGGGGAATTGTAGGGGTAGCCAGATTCATCTCCTTGTCTAGAAAAGAACAGTAAGAACTGAAGATGACTGGCGTAACATTCAGGTTGAATCGCAACCCGAACAAGAAATCTACCTCCAAATAGTTCATCTCATCCAGACTGATCCCTCCCACCCTTGCAAAATATGCATTGTTGTAACATCTGTAACAAAAAAGACCATTGATTACACATTTTTCATATAGTTTTCTTCGATGGTGAAATTAAAATTCTAAGTAAGAAAGGGGTGAAAAAGTTTCCCCAAATTTAGAGGAGACAAAGTTACAATAGAATTCAAGAAAAAAATTTCCATGATGTCAAATCTAAGAGGGACGATAGCTATCTAGCCATCCTGATTCCACCATCAATTTTGTTCAATCTATCTTTGCAGTCAAGAAGCCCCAAATTCACCACCTAAGATCATCTTCAACCGAACTCAATACTACTCTATGTCGTCAGCCATTTGCTCCATTTGAACTCCAAATCGCACGTCAAATTCCGGTAGGTGAACAGTACGACGCCAATATTGGCATCGGACTATTCACCTATTCCAAAGAAATTCGCTGTGGGATTTGCCGAAGAAGTGCGCGAAAGAGGAGAAAAACACCCCAAAGATGATTGACTTCGCAGGAAGCACATAAAAGAAGAAGAAATGTCGTTCGACTGAAGAAAGAATGACTGCTTTTGAAGTGGAAAATGAGTTTTTTGGTTGGAGATGCCCTAACATACAGCTAATGGCTAACTAATTAATGAACCATTGATTATTATTCATTTGAAAAGCTAGCTTTGTTAAAGTGACGTTTACTCGGTTACCAAAATGATTTGTTATCAAATCACGTCATGACGAAAAATTGGATGGGAATATTATGTGTTAAATGTGATGTAATTTAGCATATGAAGTTTTATTATATGACTTCAAGGCATCTTTTTTATATTTTATAAGGCAACAATCAAGACAATTACACAGTTACCTTCCACATAAAATTTTGCTTTATGTGGAAGACAACTTCCTAAGTAGTAAGACAATTGTTTTTATTAGTAAATAACATATTTCTCTATTGCAGAAAATAATTGTATTTGTTATTGACTCGTAAATAGAGAAGAAAAGTTGCTTATATAATGGAAATAACTTGTAGCTTGAGATAATGAGGAGTTTTGTTTTTCAAGTAAGAGTCATTAATTGCAGGATATTCGCCATGAAGAGAGTTAGATGAAAGGAACTCGAGACTTGTAAGTCATAATCACTATAGTTCTTGGAGAAAAATGTTAGACGGCAGGTTTTAAAGATGACGATGATCCTTAAATTACAGTAATTAAGCAGATTTATCTCACCAGAAACATTTAATGGCTTATGAGTTTGTTACAAGAATTTCCAACCTACTCTTTGATGTCAAGTTTGGCGAAAAGAAAAGGAAATTAGTGTAAGTAATAAATAAAAACTAGAAAGGAAAACAATTGATTGAATGCTTCTTAATTGGTGTTTTCATAGAAATGAAAAAACCCTAACATAGGAGAAGACGAGTTCGAAACCCGAGAATCCTCAATTAAGCAAAAACCATTAGAAATTCTACCCAAAATAGAAACTAAAAACCGAAACGAATTGGTAAAAAAACACCTCATTATGAGAATTTCGGGAAATTTCTGCCAAAACCCATTGTAAATTCTGCGTGTGATGGTTAAAATTACACAATCTAGTAACAAAACGGAGACGAATTATGAAAAAGAGAAGAACATGGATCAAGAAAAACCCCTAAAATTCATATAGAACCTGAAATGAAATAGAGAAATGAAGAACTCACCGATCCTCCATGAACTTGACAGAAGTAAGAACGGCTGTGATGAGAAATCGATGAACACTGAAGGAATCAATAGCGATTGAAGGATGAAAATTAAGGAAGCGATCTAGGTAGATGTAGGCAACGACGTAGCATGAAGGGCTGCAGTGAGCGAACTGGAAGATGCGGTCAAGATAGCATCTGATCGTTATTTCTGGCTTCTCGAGGGCGTAGAAAGCCACAGCATAGCGAGGCGGCGGTGGTGACGGAGGGAGTTGGCAGCGGCTGGAAGCTAGTGCATCGTTCTGATCAGTGACGCGCTGGAGGAGAGTGGAAATGGTGGAGACGATGCGAGGGACTTTGGAGAGGCCTTCTCCGGTGAGGAAGGACTCCCCCATTGTCGTTTTCCTGCTTTGTTCTCCTTGGTGAGAGCGGAAGAAGAGAGTTGTGGAGCAGAATATAATGGAAACAGGGGAGGCTTCTCTGTTTCTAAAAGTAGACGGAGGAGCTGGAAGACAGAAGAGGTCATATAAGCATTTCTTTAAACTAGATGGGAAAATACCGCATAAATTTAAGTAATTATTAATTTATATATCTACAGCTAAAAAATCGGAGGCCCATTAAAGCACCGAAAATATGATTTTCAAACTTTACTTTTTTTTAATGGCCAAGCTATTAAGCTTAAAAAAAAAAAAAACAGAATATTTTGATTTAATTCCATCATGATTAAATTTGTAGTTTAGGGAGTTTTATTTTTATTTGAATAATTTAAGTTTTCAGTTTTGATACATCTAAAAATTATCCTGATCGGAAAAATCAAGTTACAAACTTTTAAAATTAAATTTGGGATCGTCTGACCTACGATTTCAGCAAACTTATAGTCGAACTGAACGTCTTGAGACTATGAACCTAACGACACCAAATTCGAGTAAATACGAGACCAAATGAGTCCAAAAGGGCCCGAAGCGTCATTGGGAGGTTCAAACCATAAATTGGATTACCAAACTATTTCCAAAATGTGACATGCTTATTGACGAATCGAGTGGCTCGACGAGACGAATCCAACGAGCTCAAGATCACGAAATTCCAACATCATTAGGACATTCAAATGTCTAGTCAACGATCCACGATCAAGGGATTCAACATCGGCCGTTCATCCAAACAATTCCCTCATTTACCTTTGATCCTCCTCCTATTTATGGGTCATGTCACTCTAGAAAATCTATAAATTGACCTCTTATTCCTCTTAGAAAGGGACCCCAAGCGAAAACAAGAGAGCAAGAGAGAGATCAGAGATCGCTCTTGCCCCTAGCTCCTCCTCAACTAGAGTCCAGAGTTCCGTCGGACCACCACATGACGCCCGAAGTTCTATTGGACCACCACCTAACTCCCGGAGTTCCGTCGGACCATCACATGACGCCGAAGTTCCATCGGACCACCAACTAAAACCCGGAGTTCCATCGCTAGCTCTGTGGCTTCGCTGCAGCGCCCTCTCTGCTATTATTCATTTCTAGAGAGCGAGCGTTCGACGCTTAAGGCCAATATGGTACTTAAGGCCTTTTCTCATCTTTTTCTCTCCTCTCTTTCTCGCTATTAATATGATGAGAAAATTTATGGATATGATCCCAAGTGCAATTTCTACCCACACATCTTAACTTATTCTATTGAGTATTGATTGAAAATTTTGGCAATTAATAAAAAAAATTTAGATTCAAGTATTGCATATATAATATATGTATAAATTTATTTTAATTGCCTAAATCTAAAAAAAAAAAGAGAGAATAGCCATTTAATTCTCTTACAGTGCATTTATTTTCAAACAATTATTCACAATCATTTAATCATGTGCACTTCTCTTATAGAGAAAAGTTGACTTTTGTATCTTTAATTATAGCTGGATTAGCGTCGTGTTTTTTTTTCTCTTTGAGATTTTTTAATTTGCATTAAATACAAGCAAATTAATATAATAATACATAATAAATTTTAAAATAATTAAGCTCACATTTTATAAAAGGTCAAGTATATATTTTATGAAAGTAAATAGATAAGCGATTTAATGTATAGATCTATTTATGAGCATATGATTAGGGATGTCAATTCGGGTCAGCGGGTTGGGTTCGGGTCGAATCCGGAACTGACCCGGTACTGTTCGGGTCAACCCGAACCTTATCCGTTTTTAAAAACGGGTCAGGTTTCCGGACCCGAACCCGACCTGATTCGGGTCCGGGTCAATCCGGGTCAACCCGACCCGACACAAATGACCCAAAGTTGAACAAATCTCGGGTTTTCGGGTCAAATATGATTTTTCGTGTCACTTTCAAGTCAATTTCGGGTTGCTGGGTCAACCCGAACTCGACCCGATTTTTAAAACGGGTTGATTTGTTCAACCCGAACCTGACCCGTTTCAGGTTCGGGTTGACCCGAACCAGACCCGTTTCGGGTTCGGGTTGACCCGAACCCGGATTTTTCCGGATCGGATTCGGGTCGTGTAAAAAATTGACACCCCAACATACGATCGATCCTTAAAAATATTATCATAATTTATTTAATTATCTGAATATACAATCCTAAATAAGTTATTGATATTAGTCGACTGTACTATTAACCTAATTGTAGGTAAGGGTCTATTTTTCAAACCTATTAAGCATATAGGAGCATGGCTAGTTATGAAGAATCTTAGCATGCCGGATAAGTCTGATATGCCCTCGGATGGAGACGCTTATGATACTCCATTACGTATCAAATTCATATTTGCAATATTTATTTAATGGATCAATGAGTCTATGTAGATACACTGAAGGATGGCTAGCTAGCATTGGACCACATTAGGCCAGTCCCATCAACCCTCGATTGCCTATTTGAGCCAACTTTGACTTAAGGATGGAGTCTGATTCGGAAGAGATTATTACGTGCGGATGTCGAACGTGTTTGAAGGCGAATGAGGAAGTGTCACGTCATGCAGTGCATCGTGCATTGGCTGATGTGGCGCTTCCTCATTTGCATCCGGGTGTGCTCGGCGTCTACACGAAATAATTTTTACTAATTCTGATTCTTAATGATTTGATTGACCAGTCATGCAATAGGTGTCACGTTAACCCTCGATTGGCTATCTGAGCCAACTTTGACTTAAGTTGGATGGAGTCTGATTCGGGAGAGATTATTACGTGCGGATGTCGAATGTGTTTGAAGTCGAATGAGGAGGTGTCACGTCATGCAATACATCGTGCATTGGCTCATGTGACGCTTTCTCATTTGCATCCGACTGTGCTCGGCGTCAACACGAAATAATTTTTACTAATTCTGATTCTTAATGATTTGATTGATGAGTATAAAAAATTTGATTAAAAAAGCTTAAATATCCTCTCTAAATTTATAAATTGGCATTAATTCTACACATTCAATGATTAGGAAAGATAATTATGACTGCCTCATGGAGTGCGTGTATTAAAGATTGACATAGATTGTGTCAAAATTTAAGATATTCTCTTGTATATTTAATAAAGTTGGAGGAAGAGTGCCTTCACTATTTTATTTCTATTTTTGTATTTTTTGGATAGAATTCATGAAAGAGTCTACGCGTTAATATAAATTAAAAGATACAAGCCCTTAAAGGACCAAAAGCCCTATAAAAATACAGTATTTGAAGAAAAAACTAAGGTTTATGATCAATTTATTACAATCAAAACAACAAACAAATTAAAAGCAAGTAAACAAACAAAGAGACAAAAGACAACCAAACACAAGGACACTAATAAAGAGAGCAAAAACTTTCGAAAGCATAGCAGCATCACAACTTAAGAGACTGAGAAGTCACGAGAAGACCGCCCAAACACCTGCAAGACAAAACAACCTCCAAAAAGATTAAGAACATAACAAAATAAGGAAAGACAACCCAAAACAACCCCAAAGAGGAAAGGCTGGGAAAGACCAAGAGGCAAACCAAACACCATAAGACAAACCCACAATCGAGCAACCAAAAGAAAACCACAACCAACCACCAACCAAACTCCACCCGAAGCCACAACCAAAAGACCGAACCCACCAAGAGGCCAAACCACCACAATCAAGAGAAACCCTACGAAGGAAAACTAGAAACTACAACCAAGAGATCAAACCAATAGACGAACAAAACCACCACAACTGAGAGACCAACCAAACAATATAACAAGGCACAAGCAACCAAATAAAATTATTTTTTTTTCCCTTCTCTTTAGTGGAGGAAGAGTGCCTCCATTGAAGATTTATAAAGTCGAAGATGAGTAAATCATTATTTTTGAAGATTAATTTATAAAAAGACAGAGATAGAGAGGGAAGAGAGAAGCCATCACATTAGAAATTTTATAGTGATTTGAAATACTCTCATATTCTTCTGGGTTAGATTATTAATTGAAGGTTGAATCTATTCAACAAATCATTGATTATGAATCAACTTGAACTTTGTAACTTCGAGCTTATTAAATCAAATGTTGCCTAAAGCCTTGAGCTACTTAGATTACATAGGTTCATCATAAAGCATTTAATGGTGTATAAGGCTTCATTTAGGATAGCTTTTTTATTGCTTCTTAAAACACCATTTTAATTTTTGTATAAAAAAAGCAATTTAAAGAAGCAATAAAAAAATAGTCCCAAACGAAGTCTAAGGCTTTGTTTGGGACGACTTTCTTACTGCTTCTTAAAGCAGCTTTTTAATTCAAAAGTTTTAATTTTTGAACTACAAAGTTATTTTAAAAAGCAGAAAGAAAGTTGTCCCAAACGAAGCGTAAATCATACTTGTATATTATATATACCGTTCATTTATTTCAATGAATATAGCATTATCACCGATTCATTATTTAATTTTTATTTATAACAATTTCAATTGATAAATCTAAATTTAAAAGATTGGGGGCGTGACCATCTTACGATTTGTACGACCAATTAAAAAAGGAAGTCTCAATAAAATTTTAAGTATTTGAATAAATGGGGCACTACTTGGAAGAAGATATGACAAGTCTAGTGGGCCGAGTTCGATCGCTTACTTTGTCAAGGTCTTAATTTATAAATTAAGAATATTGGTTGAGCAATATTGATATTTTGAAAAAAAAAGTAGATATTTATTTTGCTAATTATTGAAGATAATAAATCTAATTATTTTCATCTTTTGTCTTAC
Source organism: Dendrobium catenatum (assembly GCF_001605985.2). NCBI lineage: Eukaryota > Viridiplantae > Streptophyta > Magnoliopsida > Asparagales > Orchidaceae > Dendrobium > Dendrobium catenatum. Next base: position 2,875,340 of record NW_021318876.1, read on the forward strand.
ATTGAGAGACTATTAATATATTTTAGTTTAGTTGACTTTAATTTTATAATTATTGAAGATGCTTAACATAATTGTTCTCTTATTTTGTCCTACAAAATTGGAGACGATTAATACTTTTTTTTGGCTTAGTTGACATTAATTTTAAAAATTACATAGTTTCTTTAACGAATTTGATAAGAATCCTTTTACCTATAAATATCAAGTAAAATGATTGTGTATTCAAATAAAATTTAATAAAAAATTTTGTGCTTCTTATTATGTTAATAGGAAATTCATCCTTTATTAAAATTACTATTATTATTAGATTTTAATGATAATTAGTTTATGAAAATTTTAATAATGTAAATTAAAATATATTCGCAAATTACAAAATAATTTTTGTTCAAACTTTTTTTTTTCGCATATTATATTTGTAAACGAAAATTTTCTCTAAATACTAAGATTTAATTACATCGATATATTAATATGATCTTCTAACCATTGTCTCTCGCTTAAATTTATTTGAAATTGTTTTATTATATTAGCAATAAAACCTCAAAAGAAAAATTAAAGCTTTTTGCACAGTAATTTTTTTAAAAACTAAAATTGATGTTAGCTAATAAGTTTGCATAGTATGTCCATATAATATTCATAAATATAAATTATTATAAAATATTTTTTAAAATTTTATTAAAAGCATGAATTTTAATATTCTTAAAAATATATCCCTTGTATTTTACATATTATACTCACTTATTTCTAAAAAAAAAATACCATTTCATTTATATCATTTCGACATATAAAAAATTAATTTTTAATAAAAATAAATTTTAATTAATTAATCCATATTTTTAAGGCAATAGTATAACATATTATTTGAATGTATTAAGCTATAACTTAATTACTTCTTCCTCTTCTTCGTTCCTTTGATTGGAATCATAAGCTTTTTAAATATTATTGAAAATTAATTTTTGATTTTCAATGATTATTGAATTGAAAATTTATATTCTATCTTCTTGAATGATGTATCATATATATTCTCCACACATTAAAGTGTGAAAATAGATAATTATTCAAAAGGTTGGTTGGATTTAAGAATCTTCATGGAGAAGTTGCTTCAATTTTAATTTTGAATCTTCAACATTACTCTTGTTTTATCCAAGCATGAGTTGGGCATCTCATGCATGATTTATGCAAATTAATATACACAATAATTCATTAATAAATATATCATTATAAACTTCCTCATTCAATATTAATATATCAATGGAGTTATCATGGAAGTAAATTCTCTCAAAATAGAAATCATAACTTATAAAAATATATTAGATAAATATGAGTTGCCCTAAATTAATAGGCCAATTCTTGGGGAAAATTGTCAACACAATGAATTTTTTGAGGGGAAAAAGAATAAGTTGAAGTCGACCTCTTGAATGTGGTTATTAATAGTTTAGCTTTAGAGAGAACTTATTAAGGAGTGATTTTTGGGGGAAAGTCTTAATCACAATATAAAGGGGGTCAACCTCCTTACTGGGGCTATCGAGAATCGTGCTATTGGGAGAATTCATCAAGAACAAGCGAGTTTTAAAAAAGGAGGGAATTAGTTAAGGATGACTGGATGATCTAAGTAAAAATACTTGATAAAAGAGGGAAATATATAACTAAATTCCCTTAGGAAGTCTACATGCCAAGCCCTAGAGAAAATGAACTAAAGGGGCTAGTTAAGGTTAGAAGGGTGTCAACCCAGGGAAGAGATGATTAGGTCATTATATTCTTAAAAAGGACAAGTTTACCTAAGCAAAGTATAAGTCCACATTTTGGGCTAAAGTTGATTGGAGAGAGTTAGAATAAGGCTTTGGACAAATGTTTGAGGCTAGAGGAACATATTTTGGTCCTATGATAATATTCAAGATTCTTTAAAGAGCTATGTTGACTATGCCAATATTTTGAGAAAAAAATACTAAAAGATTTCTATTCTTATCAAATTGGTTCACTTAATCTCATGACGGGAGGTACGGATATAGATAATAAATTTCAAATTAAGATGTCTCACTATGCAAAAAAGAACGATCAACACAAAGATCCAAAACTCAAAGTGGATAACATCCAATATGAGAAAAGTAAATGTACATTATGTTGTGGTTTAAGTGTTGATAATAAGAGTTTGAATTTTGATAATAAGGCACGTCTTAGAAGGACAACAATAAATAGCGAGGTAGACTACAATCTCATGGAAAGTGCTAACACTTATATCTTAACAAAAGATAGTCTCAATCTTGCCTAAGTGGATGCTAGTATTATAATAGTTTTAGGAAAAAATGGTGAGCAAAATTAAAAGAGAGAGAGAGAGAGGATAAGATATATATCATTTATGAAGCAATAATACTTAGTACAAGTCCTCAAAACCCCTTAGCCTCTTAAAAATGAAACCATATTCCCCTTTCCATGGTACAATTCTTGATACTTATTATAACAAGTCCATACATAAAATCATAATTTCCTAATCACACATCCAATCAACCTAAAATCACTACCATTAGTAAGATAAAATCATGAAATTCAAATCTAGAGTTCTATTAATTATATACCAAAGAAATCTTTTCTTCTGCTATCATAAATTTTTTAGTTAAAGCTTAAAATGTTTGACCATCTTTCTTTCTCTTCCACAAACACCAAACCTTCCAAGTCCACTCCAATAGCATTGGGAGTCGCTTAAGAACCTCCCCATCAATTATTTGGAGTTAAAATTTTATCTTCAATGAATCTATATTATATAAGGGCAACTCAAATGTTGCATCCGAAGATACTTATGTCACAATTCATAATCTATATTGGAAGAATTATATATGTATTTCATTTTAATCATTTAACTAGAGCTTACAAATGAATAGAGAAAAAAAAAATGATTGCATTTTTGTCTTGTCCAGAGCCTCATATCATAGGATATTTATTCTTTCTTGAAAATATGTAAAACTACGTAATGAACACATAGACCAACAAATAACTAAAATTTTAAAACTGAAACTAATGTAAGATAAAAGATAATAATATGCTATAAATCATATAATGAACACATAGACCATCAAATAATTTTGAAATTCTTGATTGGCCTCAGGTTTGACATGCTTTAAGGCTTCAAACTTAGTAATCTTTTGAGCCTTAACGACCATTTTTCTGACTCTATGAAGGTAGTTCTTACTGGCAAAGGTGGTGCTAGAGTTTTACCCATTTTCAAATATATATGACCTCTCATCTGTTGTTATCAGTTTCCATTTCTTATCCCCCCCCCATAATAATAATAGTAATATTATTATTATTATTTATGTTATCATCTAATTAATTAAAATTTTGCCCACCCTAAAAAATGAAGTTGGATCCGCCCCTGATTATATATATCAATTTATCATTCTATAATTCATAACATTTTAATTCGTTGCATCATCAGTCACAGTAGCAGTAACACTCAACAATACTAATGCCAATAATAATATTAGTATCATGATCAATAACGTTAAATAATATTCATGACAATAAACAATATTAGTGCCAGTTACAATATCAGTATAATGTTCGTAGCAGTGTTGATATTAGTATTTAGATATTCAATGAGTGTATCGTAAAGGAATCATGCTCCTGCACTTATAACTCTCAATCAATACACTCCTTATAATTCCCATTGAATCACGTAAATCAGTCGCCCCAACTCCTTATAACTTCTAATTAATCTCCAGCTCTTTATAACTCTCAATCAGTGAATCATGTGGATTAGTAGGATATCATATGGAGCTATCATATCATGTATCTGATATCATTCGACACTTCATTTAAATGAAGTACTAATATCATTCTGAAGTATTTGATAAGATTTTATTGCATTCAAATATATTTATAATTATTATTGTATTTGTTCTTTCATCTCATTTAATTTTTTGCTTAAAGTTTTATAACAATACTAACACAAAATATTATCACGGATGAATTTCAACCAAAATCTCTAAAACTCACGATAAAACAAAGTCTACAAGAGGTACGACAACACATATAAATAATATGGCCTCACGATAAAACAAATATATAAACTCTTCAAAATGCTCAAAGGAATGCTTTACCTCCAATAAGTATATATGCACACAGAACTGATTATATCACATTATCACTTCATTAGGTGCATCGATAAAGCTTTTTCTCGAATAATAGTGAATTAGTCAGCCCCAAATTTGAGTGATCCACCTATGACCTTGACTCCAAATAAAATTTTATAACTTTTTTTGGGGTGTATGAAAATACTCAAAATGGCATCAGCCACCAATCACATTAGAAAATACTCAAAATGCCCTAAGTATTTTGAGAAAGTCAAGCTTCGTTTGGGGCGGTTTTTTTGTTGATTTTTAAAATTATTTTTTTGTGCAAAATTTTTAATTTTTATATTAAATTTTTTAAAAAAAGCATTAAGAAAGCTGTCCCAAACAAGGCCTTAGGTTTCGATTTGGGGCATTTTTTTGCCGTTTTACTTTTCAGATCGCAACCATAACTTCTACCATGTTATTTTAAATTTGTTTTTTTTTGTACCAATAAGTTGTTTTCTATAATAGTTTTATGCTTCGTTTGAGATGACTTTCTTACAACTTTCTAAAACAGCTTTCTACGATAAAGATTTATAGTTGAAAAAAAATTTGGTATTAGAAAACTGTTTTAAAAAACAATAAAAAAAACCTTCCCAAACGAAGTCCTAAAAATTTACTTTTTTTTTTTTGTGATGAGAAAGCACTGTCCTTAGGCCAGTGAAACCCCGGTTGACCTATCATGCAACCCACACCAATTTACATGAGCCAACACTTAAGGATTTCACTGCTTGCCAAGGGATTCGAACCAGGGACCTAGGCTTTGCCCAACCGGCTCTTCACTACTCGGACAATCAACGGTGGGTTTTACTTTAAATTTACAAAGTAGTAATAAATTTATTCTATACAAACTTGTTATGAAAATGAACAAGGATGAAAGTTAGAAGGAACACCACTCACCCAACTAGTAGCACTGGCCGACAGATATATATTTTCATGCCTCAACTAAAAAGGCTCCACAACAAGAGGATATACTGAATGATTCTCATTCAATAATGAAATTTTGTTAGCAGAAAACAAAAATGACAAATGATCATAAATCCAACATATGGGGGCAGCAGTGGTTGGGATTGGTGAACCATAAAGTAGCAAAAAGTGCAAACATCACCCCAGCAAAATTGCTTTTTATGAAAACGACTAAGTAGTTACACTCAATGCCAATTTGTTTTAGTGTAATTATGATAAAATAATCCAAATTTTGAGTTTAGAAGATAAAAAATAAATAATGCAAAATAATTAATTACATTAAAACTATTTTTTTTTTCCATTTGTATAATTGTGTTTGGTTTGAAGGAGTTAAAGAGAATACAAACTTCTTTTATTTTATAATTATAGATTGAGTGGTTACTTTTACAACAATTCATATATATTTATATTTATCTAAAAAATGAGCTGATTGATAATTCATTACTCAATCATAGTAAAAGATTACAAGAAAATTTCTCATATCATCATTATGGCAAGCATATTGTTGAATTCAAATTTATTCATAGCTCGTAGGCAATATCCGTATTTTACTTGCAAGATTTGATACAAATAGTAGAGAGAGAGAGAGAGAGAGAGAGAGAGAGAGAGAGAGAGAGAAGCTCTGGGATTTCAGTGCTCGAAAGTAGAGATACTGAGACCAATAAGTTGTCGTGTCTCATTAGGCTTTCCATCTGACCTTTTATTTGTGGGTTGGAGTAAAAAGAATACTATATAAAAATTTTACACTAAGATGTACATACCAAATAAAATCTTGTCATCAACAGTTTTTTGGGACATGTAAGTCAATTAAGACAGACTCACACACACATCGTATACACAAGACTCGAATTCATGACCTTTTAGTTGGTAGTATAAGCTCTCAACTAACAGACCAAACTGAACTGTATTTGCCATCAAAAATAGATATGTAAATTATATATCGTTAATTACATGAGACATACATTACAACTTTTTAAAATATAAGTTGAGCCAGTGATTGATCTTTTCCAATCTAGTTGGCTCGTAAAATCAAACTCTTTTAGCTAGCTTGGTTGACTCAAAGTTAGCAATAGCATGAGCAACTTAGGAGATGCACTTGTAATAATGAAGTAAACACAATTTTTAAAGGATTCATATTATGATTATTCGATAAGTATTACGCTGGCTGTCGACTACCGAACACAACTCTCTATTTTTTTCATCCAAGATTTGAGAGCTGACAACGACAGTGTTTAAACTTAATTCCTTCAATAATTTCATTGCATATCTTTCTATTCCTTCATACCATGGCATGGGCCAAATGTTTTATGCTTCCAACTTCATTTCTATTGCATGAGCCTCAGTCACATAAACCTTATTTAAATTGAGGAATTCTCAATATCAAATTCTGGCAACCAACATGTGATTGAAACCCCATAAAGCTAGGCAAAGCAAATGGGAGAAAGTCAGCTACCACATGAGCATCACATGAGCTGTTTATTCCATAAATCAGTATAAATATTTTCCACATCATGAGCACATTGTATGAGACTATAAGCATCTAAGCAATTTAATGTTTGGTTTGCCGACAGCTTTTTTAGTGTTTTATAAAATAGTATTTTAATCCAAATGAAGCCTATGGAACAACTTTCTTACCACTTCTTGAAGCTGCTTTTTAGTTAAAAATTTTATAAGCTGCTTTATAAAGCAATAAAAAAAGTCTCCTTGTGACGGCTTTCTTTCTGCTTCTTAAAGCAGTTTTCTAAAATTTTTGTACTAGGAAATTGTTTTAAGAATCAATAAGAAGGCCGTCCCAAACAAAGCCTAAATATACTCTTTCTAATCCACAAATTATTTAGCTAAATTGTGTATTCATAATCTTTTGATGTTATTGTTGTGTGCTAGAAATTTTATAACGCGGTAGAGTGATAAACAAATAGACAAAAGAAGTTAAAAAGAAATGCAAAGGGTTTTCATGAAAAGTTAGGGAAAGGAAACAAATCATAAAATCTGGCTTGACCAATTGAAATAATCTAATATGCACAAAAATTTGACCTTCTCCCTAAGGGGTTTTTCATGAATATTCTCTGACATCAGACGGTCAAGTCAAGCCCTTTTATATAAAAGAAAGATTGCTCTTATTATCTTTTGACTTCCTATTGACTTTATACTATTGAACTCAACCCCTTTCATTTAGGAGGGAGATTTAATTACCTTCAAGTCATATTAGTACCCCCTCCCCTCGCCCTTATTTTTTTTCCATTTGGGAGAAAGATCATCTTGACCTAGCCTAGTCATCCGTTGAACTCCAGTCAACCAGTCTATCCTACTCTATTTAAAAGAAAGACTATTATAACCACCTTCCATTGCTCTGATTAAGAACATTTGATGATGATGTTAAGAACTTCCATCATTTCAAAGGAACATACATGCTAATTTCTTTCTGACTGGCCGCCCTAACATTACATCATATGTTGTGAAATTATTATTTGTCCATTTGAATGATACTTTCATATACAACAACAACAACATCAAGCCTTTATCCCACTACGTGGGGTCTCCATTGTGTCCTATTTCTAATCCATTGAATGATACTTTCATATAAATATTTTATTTTCAAGAAATATTATATATAGGCACACATTCCTTTGATAACATTTTTTATTCATTGACTAAATGTTCTAGATAAATATTTATTTTACCCTTCATATTCTTTGGATTAGAAATAATTATTGTAAGTATAATTAGCCAATATAAATATGATAAAGCAGATTGATTATATTAAGTAAAATCATCAACAAATAAGTCAACTCTAACATTTCATGTCTCTAAAGCAAAATTAGGATATGTGTGATCAAAATACTTCCAAGTTTTAGTATCTTATGGATGATATAACCACCAATTTTTCTAAATTTATATGATGTCAACTTATATGCTCATATATAACATTTTTAAATCATAGATTAGTACATTCAAAATTAAGAAAATATTTGTTTCCTAGTCAAAATGATTAAAATAATCGTAAGAAATATTATAATTTCTTTTAATGCTTACAACATAAAATTTATAGTTATTCCACTTATTCGTATAATCACGACAAAGAGTATTAAGATACATGTGACATGTCATAAAATTATTGAGCTTCACTATTTATATTCTTCTCAATTGTTTGTTTATAAAAAAGTTTTTTTTATTTTACAAGCCAACTACAATAAATATCATATCTTGATTTATTTTTTATTTTTTATTTTTAAATATCATATCTTGATGTTTATATACACCTTCATCATTTAACTATATATATATATATATAATATTATGGAAATAAACACAAGCTTATTGTGATTCATAATCTTCATGTGATATTAAAATCATTAACTAGGTTCAAAGCATTTTTTTGTATATTTAGGCTTTGTTTGGAATGTCTTTTTTATTGCTTATTAAAATAGAATTTTAGTACAAAAATTGTACAAAATTTTAATTTTTGTACTAAAATTCTGTCTTTAAAAAACAATAAAAAAGTCGTCCTAAACGAAGCCTTACACACACTTCATCAAGGGTTTATAAATTTTTTATTATGACACTAAGGCTCCATTTTTAATGCTTTATAAAATGACTTTTTAGTACAAAAAATCATGATTCACTTTCTTTTTTGTTTTTAAAAGCTGTTTTAGAAAATAATAATAAAAAAAAATATCACAACGAGAGAAATTATTACGCACGGTCATCGGATCGTTTGGAGGCAAATCAGGATGCGACATGTCTTGATTGACCTCTGAATGACGTCCGATGACCGCACATAATAATTTCTCCACAAACAAAGCCTTAGAATAAGAATTCCTAAGTTTTTCCTATGTAATCATTATGCTACATTGACATGCAAAAAAATAAAAATGCTACATTGACATGCAACTAAAATAAACTTTGTTAAGAAAATTCATTTATTAATCCTTTTCACTATAAAGAAGTCTATTGTATATCTAAGATTAACAAACCAAATATCTAAAATAAACTTTGTGAGAAGCACAAATTTTTTTAAAGCCATTGTAAAAATTATTTTGTTAGTACAAATTTTTTTGAAAGCAACAAAAATAATAGCCAAATAGAAACTATGATTGCGATCGAAAAAGTAAAACAATAGAAAAGTAATCCCAACAAGATCGTAAAATGAGCAAAAATCTCATAGAAATCACTAAAATTATCACCAAGTATGAATAAAAAATATCCCCAAAATGCAAGTTGATCTTTCAAGTGAAACTCAATTTTTTTCATAGAGTCAAGAGACGAGACATTAAATCTCCCAACATTTCTTCAATTTATCAGATTTGGTAAGATTTACTTTTCTAATTTTATAATAATTAGTAAATGAGCTATTCATAAAGTCATCAAAATATCTACAATATATTTTATATCAGACATAGCATTTGCACCAACAAGACAGTATAAGTTTTTCGAGAAAAACCTACTGCGAAGAAAACCAACTCGTTAGACCACTTTTTGGAATATTGAAAGAGCAATATTCTTCAACTTTTATAAGACATTTGAGCTATTAAGACCAACTCACACACTCACATCACACACGTTATCTTTGAATCAAAGACCTCTTAATTATTAGCCAATACCTCTAACCAACAGACCAAGATGAGTTGCGTAATATATTATTTAACTCGCTTTACATTACAATCAGTTGCCGTACTAATCAAAGCAATCATGCGTAGTTCGATAAGTTCGATAAGTTAAGAAAAGAATGAAGTGAAATATTATAATTACTTTGAATGCTTGTCAATCTATCAACAACATAAAATTTATAGTTATTCTTATAATCACGACAAAGAGTATTAAGATACATGTGACATGTCATAAAATTATTGAGCTTCACTATTTAGATTCTTCTCAATTGTTTGTTTATAAAAAAGTTTCTTTTATTTTACAAGCCAACTACAATAAATATCATATCTTGATTTATTTTTTATTTTTTATTTTTTATTTTTAAATATCATATCTTGATGTTTATATGCACCTTCATCATTTAACTAATTTAGGCTTTGTTTGTAATGTCTTTTTTATTGCTTACTAAAATAGAATTTTAGTACAAAAATTGTACAAAATTTTAATTTTTGTACTAAAATTCTGCCTTTAAAAAACAATAAAAAAGTTGTTCTAAACGAAGCCTTACACACACTTCATCAAGGGTTTATAATTTTTTTTATTATGACACTAAGGCTCCATTTTTAATGCTTTATAAAATGGCTTTTTAGTACAAAAATTCATGATTCACTTTCTTTTTTGTTTTTAAAAGCTGTTTTAGAAAATAATAAATAAAATATCACAACGAGAGAAATTATTACGTACGGTCATCGAATCGTTCGGAGGTAAATCAGGATGCAGCACGTCTTGATTGGCCTCTGAATGACGTCCGATGACCGCACATTATAATTTCTCCAGAAACAAAACCTTAGAATAAGAATGCCTAAGTTTTTCCTCTGTAATCATTATGCTACATTGACATGCAAAAAAAATAAAAATGCTACATTGACATGCAACTAAAATAAACAAATAAACTTTGGTAAGAAAATTCATTTATTAATCCTTTTCACTATAAAGAAGTCTATTGTATATCTAAGATTAACAAACCATTCATGTTGTGTAATTAAGAGAATATCAAAAAAGAATCTAACTATTAACATTGCTATTGTGTTGTTACGGTATATCATCACCTCTTAAACCGATCATCAGAAACCACCGTCACTTTTTAGTTATTCGAAATATATGTTTAAATAACCTTCACTTCAAAGCATATTAAGGCATCATTTTTTATTGTTTTTTGATGTTTTTTAAAGCAACTTTCAAGTACAAAAATTTCAACTTTTGTAATAAAAAATTGTTTAAAAAAAAAAAAGTAAAAAAGCCTTCTCAAATGAAGCCTAAGACCATCTCCAACCGTTCGGCAAACAGCCGAATGCAGGCCCTCAAATGTCTCAACCGAACGCTATTTCTTCCGCTATTTGATTGCAGTTGAACAGTGCAACACCAATATTGGTGTCGCACTGTTCACTTGCGCCATTTCTTTCTCTCTACCGAACTCGTCCGAGAAAGGTGCGAAAAAAAAGAACGATGATTTGGGGGCAAAATAGCGTTCCACTGGAGATGAATATCAGCACTTTTTGATTTTACTGCATTTTGCAGTGAAAAATGAGAGTTTCGGTTGGAGATGCCCTAAGACTTCGTTTTGGATCAACTTTCTTAATGTATTGCTTTTCAAATCGCAACTGCAATTTCTGTATGACTACTGTTTTTTTTTGCTGCTTTCTCAATACTTTTATACTTGGAAGTTATTTTTAACATTAGTTTTCAAAAAAGTTATTTTGTTCGCAACAATTTTATAACTACATTTACAAAGTACTGTAGCATAACCAAACGCACCCTAAATCTCTAATTGAAATTTGAAGATCTTAGAGCCAATTTTAGCTAGTGGGCTAGTTGAGAAAGTTGATCTATGCATGATATGTTATCGCTACCCTACTTCAATTTTTGATAGTTTTACTTCTCATGATTTTTGCATGTTTTATAAAAAATAAATTTATTAAAACTCAAGATATTTCAACATTTGTTATATCTTTTGAAATTCTATTCATTTTTTATTAGCTTATTAATATGATATTTATAATATAATTCATTGCATGTATTATTACCATTCAACTTTATATGAATACCCTATAATATTAATAGAGCACAATATTTGATATGTTTATATACTAAAGTGCTAGACTTGGTTTCATTTGCGATAGTTTTTTTATTGCTTTTCATTTTAGACCACATTTAAAATTTTTGTTTGGCCACTATTTTTAGCAGTTTTTTTAAAAAAAATTGTACTAAAAAAATATTTTTTACAATAGTTTTAAAAAATAATTATCTCTACAACAGTTTTATAAAAAAAAATAAAAAAATTGTTCAAAATTAAGCCTTAATATCATATGTTTATGATTATTATTGCTAAATTAACTCAAATACAAATAATTTATTTTTTATTATGGGATAATATATAATCATGCTCTTTTTTTATTAATTAATTTTTAATTAACATCCTTTATAATTTCTTCTCATTTTTTTCGTAATAATAATAATAATAATAATAATAATTTTTATTTTCTAAAATGGAAAGAGTGAATTTACACATAAAGTTAACAAGATGCAGTGCTCAAACTCGGAACACTTGCAAATTATAAAGGATCAGTTTAATTCCTAAAATTAGCAAAAAAAATATATTTAATAGAAAATTTAAAAAGAACAAATTTGTTAAATAAATCAGAATATTATTATTTTATTTGACAAATTTTTTTTTATATTAAATATGCTTATTTGCTATTTTTATTTTTGAAATATTTAGATCATTTAAAATAAATTCATACACATAGACATGCACAAATACTCGAACCAACAGCCTAAGATAAGCCATGTATCAGTTGCTAATTTTAAGAATTAAACCGCTCCTTTATTAAATAAACCCCTGTGCATTTCCCGCCGAGGTGCCTAAGGGCTTGGCTTGCGATTCCATCGCCGCAGATCGGTGACACTCCGATGCAACGAGCTCTCTCCGTCGTCGACAGCGGCTCCGCTTAGGTCTCTCATCAAATGGCCGAGACTGACTCTTCGGACCATGTCACGGCCGCCAGCACCGACGTCAACCGAGATGACCTCCAGGCTCCGCCCTACGCGGACGAATCGATCGTCATCTGCACTCTACCGGAAACGCCCTGCTCCTCCGCCTCCACTTCCTCACAAACGGGACGAACCCCAGATCCGCCGAGCTGCAAAGGCTCCCAACCTTTTCCTGTGAGGAAGAAGAGAATTGCAGTGTTTAGGAGGAGGGCGAAGGGTGCCAAGATCAGATATTCAGATTCCGACGAAGAAAAGCGGGATGATTTGTTGGGCAAAGAACGCCTCGAGGACCTCGAGGACAAAAGCGTAAACCCTAGCTCTGCTCCTGATACTTCTGGTGGCCCTGGTGATCGTAAGGACGGCGATGGTTCTACTGAATGTATGGTGTCTTTGGAGCAGCAGCAATTAGTTTTACTTGATGTCGTGAAAATGATGTGCACAAAGACTAATGAAAGGTTTGCGGACACGGATATTTTGGAGATCGCTGCCATGAAGGGAATCTATTTCCCTCCGCCAAGTTGGTGCAAGCCAGGAGGCAATGGAGCCAAGGTTCTTCGGTTTTCGGGAAATTTTGCATTTGTTCTTTTGGTAGCAATTATTGTTATTGGAATGATTTCTGATGGGCTTTTATCATTTGTTCTTACTTTGTTTGCAGGAACCTTAAAGAATGGAGTACGCTAATCGGAGAAGCAAACAATGTCTATATCTTTTGTGCTTCAGGTCGCTAGCTAGTTACTCATTTTTGGTTATCCTGATTGGTAAGGAGGAATATGGCACTATTTCTGTATGAAATGCTAATACTGGTGATGAAATTCTGTTTTATATTTAGAAAAAAGATAGTGATTAACATAAATTAAATTTTCTACTGGTTACAATTTTTCCATTTTTGCCTTCTTATTATGAGTGTTCTGCGTTTGGTTGATGTTTCTTGTCCTTTGTTATTGATGGGAATTATATCAAGAAGTGCTTTGGCTTTAATGTTTCAATAATAGGTTCTTTGCGTTGAAGATGGGTTGTGCTGTTTATTCCCAATTATTCCCCCTTTATTAGGATATTTTCTTTTTTCTGACCAGCAGAAAGCTATAGTCAACTCTTCCTTTACATAATAAATCAAACGTCTGAAAAAAAAAGTTCCAGCATTGTGTTCCTCTGGCTTAAACCCTAAGTCAGCTACAGCTGCCAATACAACATATAATGCTATGATTCTCCATTTCTTCTATTCTCTTGTATGCCATCCTGGTAAGTTTGGGTCAATGGATATTAAACTCAAACCCTGAGTGTTGTAAGTGTATATTATCAGAAGTTGTATTGATAAAGTGTGTCATTTTACTGACAGCTTAGATTGAAATTGCTTTCGTATGTTATGCTTTGAAACATTTTCCCATTAATGTGTCCAATCCTAACAAATTTGGGCTATTTTTCAATGATCCAATTTTTTTAAATCATTTAATGTTTTTTTTTCCAATTCCTTGTATAGTTTCACTCCACCATCATACTTCTTTATGAGTGCATGATTAATTTCTTTAACTTTTATAAAATTTCCACATCAATCTTCTTTCCATTTTATTCCACATCAAGTTTGGCTCAATTAAAGAATTTCAATTTGCCTCTCTATGTAACCATCTTGAAAGGTTATTAGTTCTCATCCATCATTTTATCCAAGGACCATAATTAAATTAGTTTACTTAAGGGAAAATTCTATAAGATGGTGGTGTGACTTGAAATGCTTTATGGTGCAGAATGTAGGCCATTAAAAGAGAAGCATAATATTAAGTTAAGTGTTGCAAAGATGAGGATGCTCAGGTGGATGAGTGGCTTTACTCTTAGAGACATGATACAAAACGAGCATATACGTGAAAGGGTTGGAGTAGCTCTAGTGGAATATAAGATTAGAGAGAGTCGACTTAGATGGTTTGGTCACATAAAATGGCGGCCTTCCGATGACCTGGTTAGGAGAGTAGATGTATTAGATTTGTCTTATGTTAAAAAAGGTAGAGGTAGTCCTAAAATGACTTGGTTAGAAATATTAGAAATGACCTTTCTTTATCAGATTTGAATGAGAATTTGACTCTTAACAGGACTCAATGGAGAAAAAAGGATTCATGTAGCCGATCCCACGTACTGGGATAAAGACTTAATGTTGTTGTTGTTGTAGTTTGTTTATGCACTTAATATATATATCAATGATTGCTAGCCTATGTTATGCGATCAAGCTCTCTCCTTGAATCTCATTACCATCTTTGCATGAAGTTTTTTCTATTCTTAGGGGCTATTTGGCTAAATGATTTTTTATTATGCTACATTTAAAATGCAAAGGTTTTTAAAATTTAGGTATTTGTTTGACTTAAAAGTAAATATGGAGTATTTTAAGGAGGAATTTTAAACTCATCCTTAGTATATATTTTAAAACCACCCAAATTAGGCGATTTTGAAATACATTGCGACATGCCACTGGTAAACTCCCTTCATGACCTTTTCTTCTCCTTCAGATGCTATCAAACCTTGCCCCGTGTGAGCTCTCCACATGATCTCTTCTCTTTCATACTCCGTCAGTCCCATTGATATGTTTCCCAACAAACTCCACTTGTGATTTCCCCTTCTTCGCACGTCGACAATCCTATTGATGTTTGCCCTGAGTGAGCTACTATTGTGTTTACTTCACATGCTTCCAATCATATCTATGTTTGCCTCAAATGAACTCCTATCACGATTCCATTACACTTACGCGATCTTGTTAATGCTTGTCGTGAGCTAGCTTTATCATGATTCCTTCACTTGCTGTTGATCCCTTCAATGCTTACTCTGTGCCCTGAGCAAGCTTAGTTTTAATTTTGCTAACTTAGCTTAGTTTTTCTTTCTTTTAAAATTTTAATTCTTATTTTTTTTAGTTTCAACCAAGCACAAAAAAAATCCCCTGAATTTCAAATACATTGCATTTAAAATATCTCTAAATTCTAAATATTTACAACCAAATATATTCTAAAACCCTAAATAAAAAAGATATTCGTGTGATTTAATCCACATATGTTAGTATTAAGTGTTCTTCTTTTCTTTAAATATGTGTTCTTTATAACATATAATAGGTTTTTGTAAAATCAAATATAGCTTCCCTAATTGTATTTGTATCACTATTTCTAATAAGGAATTTGAGGTTTTAGGATTTGTTTGGTATTGAATAGTTGAAAATATAGAGGGGTAAAAATGCCATTGATTGTTCCTCACTCATAGGCTTAAACTTTTGGGTTGAAAATACATTTGATTGCTTGTGTATATTGATTAACATTTTGTCTCCCTTTGATTTACTCTCTAATAAGTGGTATCAAAATTAATTATTCGATTGGGATTAAGTGGTTCATACTATTTGCAGTCATGGTAGATTTCTTTCATGAGTGAGCAAGGTTCAAGGTAGGTGACTTCCACAACATTTCCAAGTGGTTGGGTGAGATCTTGATGCTTGGTACTCAATAGTATTGGGAATATTATATTTGAAGAGTGTTAGAAAGGTTCATTGGATTGGTCCAGCCGGTCCTACGAAACCGGCTCGTGCGAAATAGGTGGAAGTCTCCGCCTTCTGTATGTCCAGCCGGTCCTACAAAACCGGCTCGTGCGAAACAGGTTTACGCAGGATCTGACTGCCCATGTTCTACAGAGCTATTTAGGAATGTTTTTGAAGGGAGTTGGGGGGAAATTTCGAAGTAGGGGCTGTTTTAGATATTTCCTTTTAAATTGTATACATTAAATAGTTTGTTTTCCTAGGGTTAGGGCATCTTGAATTGAACTGAAGTTTGAGATCCCTTAGGTTTCTTTCGGGCTCTAGTGGCATCTAGAGATTTGGGAGAGAGATCCTCCTCTCGAATTGAGAATCAATTATATCTTTGTATTTTTCGTTTCCCTTTTATCAAATAATACAAATCATCTACTGTTTTCGTGGTTTTGTGTGGATTTTTGTGGAGAATTCTCGTTGTTTTTCGAGGATTGATAAAAAATACTTGAGGAGTTTGAAGTGTTCACATGAGATGAAGATTATGAAGGCACATGAGATTTTAGATTTTCCTTATATCAGATTGTTAAAAGATATGTTTGTATGAAAATATCAGATTATTGGACCTTACAGTAATTGGCTTAGGGTAGGTTGAAAATAGGTTTGATCATTGATATATCTTCCCATACTTTGGCCTCCTTTCGTTCATTCCTTAACAATTCCATCACCACCTTCTATCATCTCATTGCCCATCCCGTTAGAACTTATATGGCTTTTAAATCACGTAAATAACTATCCTTTCTTTAGTAGATACATAGAGCAGTTCATCCTTCTCTTCCCAAATTTAATTTTTTAAACATCTTCTAGTTCAACTTTAGGAGCCACATTCGTAATTTTCTCATCGATAATTATCTTGATAGCAATCACCCTTAGCTTCAGTAGTTTTATGTTTGAACTCTTTATCCCCTTCTAGTCCAGTCCCGTTCCTTTTGTTAACTTTTCCAACAAAAAAGAACTTACAATCTTCAAATATTCTCAATTTTATTTAGTTTCTTATAACCAATTAATATTCCTACCCCATCCCTTCATTACATCATAAATCAAACTTATGAAGGAAAGGTGAGCATTTCGTTCATGCGGCTTAATCCCAGAGTCAGCTACAGCTGCTAATTCAGCTTAGTTTACCAAATGTTGCAACTCTCTTTTTCTCTTGCATTCCATCCATGTAAATTTGGGTTGAGGGTTGTGCAATTATAGTACATTTGGCCAGTTTTGACACACTAAAAAAAAAAAACCAAAAAACCAAATATTTTAACCCATTAGGCGTCGTTTAGCTGTTTTGAACTCTTTTTTAGTCTCCTTGTAAGGAGAAATTATTATGTGTGATGCCGAACATTGTCCAGAGACCAACCAGAATGCGCCACATCACCCTCTGCTTGGTGCCCGGCTCGGTACTGCTGACGTGGCGCATTTTGATTGGTCTCCGGATGATAAATTGTGTTCGGCATCCACACAAAATAATTTCTCTCTTGTAAGGTATTTTAGATGCGTTCAAGTAGAGCTGACTGGAATACTTGACAAATGAATTTCACTCAGATTTTTAAGGTTGCAGGCTAGAGAAGCAAACATTGTTTTCATTTTTGGGTTTCAAGAGGCTGGTTGTTCTCTTTTTTTTTTGTTTAATGATTATTAAATTGTGAAGCGTAATTTTTATTTTAGGAACAAAACGTTCTACTCAAATTTAGTTGTAGGTTGATTTTTGCAGTAAGGTTACCATATAAATTGGTAGGGTTCAAGGAGGGGATTTGGGTGGATCTCCTAAATGGCATCCAATCTTTTTGGGTTATTTCATTAAGGGTACTTCAAAATTTTCGTTATATTTTTGTGCTAAGTTAGATTTTTTTTTTTCCGGTTAAAGGAATTTTTTTTGGGACATTTAGGCCAATTAAGCTTGACTCACACACACATTGCATACACAAAATTTGAACCTAAAACCTCTTAGTTGGCAGATAAAGCTCCCAACTAACAGATATTATACTGTGTTAAGAAATTTTGAGATTCAGAATCTGATGGTAGCTTGCTTCAACTCTTACGATTTGTTAGCCCTCTTTCTTGCGTGCAAGGATTTAGTTATTTCTCAACATTATTTTGCTGATTTAGTATGGGCTGTCAAATCGGTGTAAGGGCTATTTTTTTATTGAATGTTGCATGAGTCCAATAATAATGTTGAGGTGATAGTGAATGAAAGTGGATTTGATGGCAGGTGATAATGTTGGTGTTGACGAGGAAGTGATTATGTGGCAGTTATAATGATAATTAAGGTTTTTAATAGGCGACTTAGTCTAATCAAGCATTTTTAGCTCTCGCTGAGCTCGAGCTCGAGCTTGTTTACTGAGCTCGATCTCTACTTGTTTGAAAATTATTATGCTCGAGTTCATCTCGTTTACTCGAGCTCATTAAGAAAGCTTGAGCTTCACTTGTGCAATAATTAAAATATTCAGTATATATTTTGTAATATTATTTAAAAATTAGATTTTAAATATATTGTAATCTAAACGAGCAGCTTGACAAGCTTGCAAGTTGAGTCTTGTTGAACTTGAGCTTGTATAATATGTGAGCTTGACTATAGGTTCGAGCTTGATAAATTCAACAGGTGAGCTTGTTAATGAGTATAGTTCAAGCTGGCTTAGCTCACTTACACTGCTAGATTTTAAATATATTTTAATTTAAACAAGCAGCTCATCAAGCTTGCGAGCCGAGCCTTATTGAGCTTGAGCTTGTATAATATATGAGCTTGATAAACTCAATTTGTGAGCTTGTTAATGAGTAGAGTTCAAGCTGGCTTAGTTCACTTACACTCCTAGTTGTGATAGGGGCAAACAATGATGGCAGCTTTTAGCATGAGATGGTCAAGACTTAAGAGTTCATATTTTGAAAATTAAAAAAAACTTATTGAGCTTGAGCTTGTATAATATATGAGCTTGATAAACTCAATTTGTGAGCTTGTTAATGAGTAGAGTTCAAGCTGGCTTAGTTCACTTACACTCCTAGTTGTGATAGGGGCAAACAATGATGGCAGCTTTTAGCATGAGATGGTCAAGACTTAAGAGTTCATATTTTGAAAATTAAAAAAAATATATATAAAATAATTAGCATTTTTAATAATTTGATTTTCTTTTAAAATAAAAAAATAAAAAATAATTATAAAATATTAATCAAATATAATTTTTATTATCAAGAGTGTTGTTAAATTGGTCCTAAGCTTTTACTGAGTTTTAAGCCAAGTTAAATGATTTGGGTGACAAAAAAAAAAATGAGTTCTAAATTTCGGATAAATTTAAAAATAAATTGTTTGCCTAAATTTTAGTTAAGTTTATTTATTTAATCCATCATGATATCTTAATTTATAATTAAGTAAAAATTATTTTGAATTAAGTTTATTTAAAATTCAATAAATTAAACTACTCTAAGCTTCATTAACTCGAGTTAAGATGAGCTTTAAGCTGTGTTTAACTTTCCTCATGTTTATACTAAACCGACTTGAGCTGAGCTTTAAAAAGCTTGCAAAAATAGCATTTGACCATTGGGTATAATTAAACCCTAGATTAAGGTTTTTTTT
>NW_021318876.1:2896479-3009741 GCF_001605985.2 Dendrobium catenatum
ATAATAATAATAATAATAATAATAATAATAATAATAATAATAATAATAATAATAATAATAATAATAATAATAATAATAATAATAATAATAATAATAATAATAATAATAATAATAATAATAATAATAATAATAATAATAATAATAATAATAATAATAATAATAATAATAATAATAATAATAATAATAATAATAATAATAATAATAATAATAATAATAATAATAATAATAATAATAATAATAATAATAATAATAATATAATAGATTCTATTTCACTTGATGTAATTAAAAATTAATATTTTTTTGAGAAAATTTAAACATTAATATTATATGAAAAAATACTTATAAGTAAAGATTATTTTTAAATCCAAGTAGACTAATTAAAAAAAAATTGTTCAAAATAAATTCAGCATCCAACAAAACAATTAAGGATGGATAATTAATATAAAAAAACCAATTCAAAATAATTAGGATAAGGTCATTATGATGATAGTGAAAATGACTTCTATCTCTTTTTTGTTTAATCAATAAACTACAATTAGACTATGCTAAAAAAAAAAAAAAACTAGTAACTAACCCATTATTTCACTCTCAGTGCCATTTTAAGACTTCTGAGCGAAAAAGATCGAGATTTCATTTGGAATAGCTTTCTTACTGTTTCTTAAAGTAAATTTTTAATACAAAAAATAAAAATTTTGTAGTATAAAGTCAGTTTAAGAACCAATAAGAAAACCGTGCCAAACTAAACCTAAAACATTTACCATTCAAGTCTCAACTGCGGCAAAAACTGCGAGCTTCTGAAGAAGAAAGAACTGGAATATGCAGGGAAGTCGATAAAAATCACATCAAAGACAGTTTAACCAAACATAAGCACTTATAACACTTCAAAAGTTTGATAATTAGCAATTATTTAAAAAGATCTACATATAGGCCAAAAAGTTAAAATTAAGGATTCATGTGCTTAATCTAAAAATAAATAAAATACACTTTGCAATATGAGGCCTGAAGGAACTTTTGTTTTGGTCTTTAATTTGTAAGATTATAGAATTTATAAAGTTTAAATTCCAAGGAAGAAATCAGGAAATCAAGAAATGAAATCTGCTGATGAATTAAAGAGAAGATAAAGAAGAAAGAGATGAGGATATTTTACAAAAGAAACGTTGAAGAGACGGTTCGAATCCCGCCAAGGGAGCAGCGCTCCCTTGGACCTCCAACATATCTAGAAAACATACAACGATGAACAAATAGGAGTTGAGAGGCAGCACCCTCGGAATAAATTTTGGTTATAAGGATATTTATGAACCCCCCCGAAAATTAAGGCTGAATCCGCCCTTGGGGATGATGTGTGCTACAATAAAGAAAAAAAGGGGATATTTCCAAGAGAATCAAAATCATGCACAAAATGCAGCTCATCTTGATAATGGTATGTACCCCGCAAAATCTAGCTCGTTTCAAAGCTTGCGTACTCGATATGTCCCCCCCCAACCCACACCACAAAAAAAAAAAAAAAAAACCATGTGCAAAGATTTCCTGTTGCTTTAAACTAATGGTTCAGATTAAAAAATTGAAATTTCATGGATATGATGGCCTCATGACACACATTTCACCATTTTATGATAGAAAATTTTGTGATATATCAGTAAGCTAATAAGGAAATCAAGAGCAGATACTGAGAAATGAGAAATACAATGAAGAGGCTACACCAATTACAAGGAAACATTCAGCTATCAAGTTAGGCAAACACCATCAGCAGAGCAGAGTAAAAGTACCTTTATACTAAATCAGAAGATGGAAAGCACCCATCTTCATAGGGGAAAGTTAATAGGTCTGATCACTTGACAGAAGAATACATCCCGATTTCCATCTATTTACAGTAAAACGCAGTTATTGTAGCAGCTGTGTTTTTTATTGTAGACAAAGAGATACAGGAGATACATCCTGTCAGGTGACCGGACCTAAAAATTTTCCCTTCATAGGAGAAATAAGAGAAGGGCTATACATCCATAGGATTAAGCTCATTTATGGTGATTCAGCTGCTGGCTGCTAAAACTAGAAGCTGGGTAGTTGCAGAGACTCTCTTCCTCAGTGGCAACACAACTCTCAGCCCGAGAGCTGTTCGACGATGTTTTTTCATTACAGGGATGATGAAGGAGGAGCTCTGCTTCTGGGAACGAAGAACTGCAACGCACGTTAAGCAGCAAGTCTTGATCAGAGCTGTCATCTGTGAATTGAAACTCTGAGCTTGGATATGGAGGCCATGCGAAGAGGCTTCGTGGACTGACGCAAGCTCCTTCATTGCCGACAAGGCCATCAGCATCAAGCATTTCCTTTGATTCTTTTTCTGTGGGATTCAGCACTGACGATTTTGTAGAAGGAGATTTGGTGTTGCTGGATCTGTACACTATTTTTGGGCTCCTCATGATTCGCTTGGAATCTGCATTGAACAGTCCAAGCAAAGCAACCACTTATCAGATAGCTCAATAATGTGTTAGGAAAGGAAGATATTTGTTCAAAATAACAAGGCATTGGGTATTATCACATGTTTTTTATTTTTATTTTTATTTTTTTTATTATTATTATTTTAATTTTCTAGTAGATTCTAAAGTCTACAAACTTGTTCCTACATTTATTTTGATTTGTTGCACATATCCATCATCTTAATTAAAATAATGAAATTACATAAATCACCAAGCTTCTTGATTTTGTTTCAAGGTGTGAGTGCTTCTTTGTCTCTCCTTTCTAGAGCCCAAAGGGATTTGCTAAGTGGATGTCTGAGTTCTTAAAATTTTACTTGTATAATTATTTCAAGAAATCAGTGCTTAACCACAGTGGAACTTTTGCTTCTAAAACGATTCTTGTACAAAAAAAAAAAAAAAACAATTTTGATGACTTTTTGGTTAAAAAAATCCAAGTGCATGTTGCAAATGCAGCTTGAATTAATTTTTTAAAGACGAGAATACACTATTTCTGGCCATCATCACATGCCTAGAGAATGAAAATAGTAAAACGAATGTGCACCAATATTATGAATAATAATTTTTATTTACCAAATAATTGTGGAAATACCACGTATTTCTACCTATCTAATTGAAAACTAGCCTTAATCGAAGGTTCTCTCTGGTTATCGTGAGGGATAATTAGCTATAGGAGTTTGTGCCTGTAGGAAACCATAACTCAGATCATAAAGTCCTTGTAAAATGAGAGCGAAATCTTTGTGTAGCGTCTTATCAATAACTCATTTGCCTTTCCAAAATTTACCACGGAATTTATTCTGTTAAAACTCCCACAAAAATCAGCGAGGAGGCTGGAGACAAATTTTCGGAGCTCACAATTATATGTCATAAGACTTAAGAATGATAGATTAATAACAATGTATAGGATAAAAGAATATCAACAAACTATATGAAAATAAATTTGAGTGATTTGAGCCAGCACAAGATGCATCAATATATAAGCAAATAACATTAATATGAGAGGAATAAGAAGAAAAATAGCTAGACAAAAGGGTACATAAATATAAGTTGTTCAAAAAGAATTACACAAAACAAAAGTAAGACCTCAAATATTGCTGAACTAGAACAAATGGAAAATTAGAATTCACCATGCTAAAAAATTTCGGTTATTCATCACCCAAAATTATTCTTTACCCACACATCCGCGTTTAATTCAGGCAGGTAACCAAGATTTACAGGAATAATGAAACTTTCTAACATTTTCCAGATATCTGACCTTGTTTTAGATCAATAAAAGCCCCTAAAGATCATTTTTTTACTCCATGGAAAAATTAGATCTAGGATCATATCAGAATCTTAAAAAAAGTTTCTTGCTTTCAACTGCTTGGAAAATCCAAGTATCGGAAAGGAAAATTAACTTGGTGAAAGTGGAAAAAAAGTAGAAATTTTCCACAAAGCGCAACAAGAAACTGAATAGCAGATGTGGGAGAAGTGAGAAGCAAACAAACCTTGCATATGCCCATTTTGAATCTGACGAGTCCTCTTGCTAGGTGCTAAGTTGTAACGCAGAAGAAAATTCGCACTGTTTTCTCCCCCATTTGCTACAGCACTCTGCTGGCGTTTTACATCCTATTGCAAATGGAATATTAAATCGTTAGAACGAATGATAATGATTTGAGGTTCTAAATTAAAGTTCACATTAACATAATAAATTGTAACCACCAATATAAATTCTCCATTTAGCTTTTGGAACAGCAAAATTTTTCTAACCAACAATTTGATACCTTCACTTTTCCGTAGTGATCCACCCATCCAGATTTCAAAGAATTAAGCAAAGCAAGTTTCAGAGCCCTGCATTCTCCAACACTCATGTGACAAAAGGAGAGATCAAAAACTCCATCTTGGAGAAGTTGCTGGAAGTAGGATAAGTTCTCCATGAACAGGGGACTAGAAAACATGCTTTTAAGGCTGCAAAAGTAAAAATGAGCCATTAATGTAGTTGCTTATGTGCATACATTGATAACTTGAAAAACAGAGGAAGACAAACCTTTCACAAGGCATAGCCGTATCAATAGAAGGAAGATATTTCATCAGTCGCTGCTGCTCATCATTTGTCAAATACTTCATGAAAACCTCAAGACTAACAACATCCTGTTAAGATAGATGCCAAATAAGATTATAAGAGAGATGAAAAGCTAAAAACAAACAACAGTGCTCAATAAGTTTCTAAGGGCACAATATTAGGTGAGGACACCAGAAAGAGAGAATCATCCGGATTTCTCTTTGTCTACAGTAAAAGCGCAATCAAAGCACATCTGCAACAGTAACTGCACTTTGATTGCGCTTTTACTGTAGACAGAGAAAAATCCGGATGATTCTCTCTGGCTTGAGGTATGAAAAGGTTATTATGAACTATAGAATTAGAGCTTACTTTAAGATCAACAAACCTCAGAGGTGAATCTCTATCTTCTAGCATGCTGAGGTTTTGTGGCGAAACACTTTCGCTGGAAATATATTAGTTAACTATAAACATGAATATCCTTGAAAAAAGTAGACTTTCAAACATTAATAACCATCACCAATAACTAGATGAAGAAGTAGTATCTATTTTAGTATTTATGATGGGGGTAAGGACAAGATAAATAAACAGAACAGAACCTTTTAGCATGTTCTTGTGACATATGAACTGTGGAGTTTTCAATTTTGTCAATGGCAGCATCAGAAGAACGAGTTCTTTTACTTTCACTAATTACAGGAAATGATGCAGATCTTGAATATGCCTCACTAATTAACTTATTGTCAGCTGGAAGTGAGCTTGCTTCTGATTCCTCCTCTATAGGTTTATAACTTGGATATCTAAGAAGAACACCTCCATGTCCTATCTCAACTGAACTCCTAGTTATATCACGTTCAAAAAGTAAATCTTCTTCTGAGGATCCAGAGAGGTTAGATGACTGTTGCTCATGCCAGAAGGAGCATAGGACCTTAGTAAGCTTTTCAACAGGAGAAGGTTTTGGGTGTTTAACACTTCTCTTCTTTGATGGTACTGGCACTAGTGAAGAATCCAAGGCATTCGACTGTGCTGAGCCTGAAAATGAAAAAAATATTTGAAGACATTCGAAGTCATCTTGCAAATGGATTAAAAGAAGAAAGACTATTTATGTTTGTGAAAGTTTAACATATTTAACCTCTGCCGCTTGCTAGTTGATGGTATTATAATCATAAATGAAAAAAATGTATATGAAAAACTAGATCACATGTAGAATCATTGCAAATAATTTTACTTTATTGATAAGGATTAATGTATTTTAATGGATGCTACACCAGAAATATGAGTATAAGCTCCACAAATAGTGCATGTTAGTGTATATAAGTAATAAGTAGCTATTTATCATTACATTATTAATTAATAAAACTATGATTGTCATCATCATTAGCCTTATTATAACTATTTAGAATTTTATTTATAAATCAACATTTTTTATTTGTTTCTATTGAGCGCTATCATGTGTTAATTTAATTTATTCGGAGCTATTAGAGCGGGATCCACTTTTTGGGGAATATGAGTCGAAGCAATAATAAGAATCTTTTCCGTGGATCATCTTTCACAATCCTTGGATAGATAGTTCTCTAATAGACCGAGGGATAAGTAATTCGACTCATTCACATGCAGATCATGAATGTTTGGAATCCATATTATGCAAGGAGACATTGCTTTTGCTAATTCGAATTGAAGGGTGATATCAAATCGGTCTATTTTCGGCGTCATATACATAGTTAGCACATTCGTCATAGTTAGCAGCTCCGTGTTAAATATATTCTTTACAAATAATTTTGGAGATGTTCTCTTAGGTCAAATCCTTTTCCTTCCTAATCCTCTAACACTAATTGATGCATGCATTTTCTACCTTTCATTATTTATGTCAAAACCTCCAAAATTTATTTTCAATTACATAATCTTCAATACATGAGAGCTCAACCATTCCTCTAATGGTGAGTTTAGAGGGAAGGGAAATAAAGACAAAGCCTAGTAGAGACTAGAGAGAATTGCTTCTCATTATATTGGTGTCAAGTTGCTACGTTTATCATTCCCATGAACACATGGTTCTTAATTTGCACTACAAACAGTTAAAAATGTTTTCTACCAGAGGATACATAAATTACCTTTGAATAATTAAAACATTATAAATATGACAAACACAACAAAAATATCAGAAACAAAGCTCTTAAAAAAAATATCTGACTGGAATAATAACAGAAGAATGGTCACAAAGATATCATCAAATATTAATAGTACAGAAACAGTATAAAACCTGTCAAATCACTTGCATCAGCAACACCAAAATTTGCACAGCTTTCTGAATATGAGATTGCTGATCCAGAGCTAGATCGATTGCTAGCATTTCCCTCAAAGGTTCTAACGTAGTTTTGGTCTAATTCAGAAAATCTCATTTCACATTCATTTTCCACTATACCATGCATCTGCTTTCTTTTATTCAATCTATGTTCTTTGGACTTCAAAGAAATATTTTTCATTTTGACAACCTTAGGCTCTTCCCATTCACTGAGTTCTCGGGCATGCAAAGGAGTGTAGTTTGCCAAAGAACCCTTTGTTCTCCATCTTGAGCCACATGCATTACATAATACCGGCTTTTCTGGGGGTCCATTTCGCCAAAGAGGAGTACCTGTTGCATCACTTAACTTTAGAAATAGACATAAGTGTAGTGATCATAAAATTGACAGAGCTAATATGAAAAGCAAAAGAAAATAATGTTAAATTCTCTGAAAGTTATCTTTCTATGCCAAGTTCTTATATCTGAAGAGGCAAAAAAATCCATAATTCTACAATATGGAATGCTCGAAGGTGCCATTCGGCCTTAAAAATTCATAGAAGGATTTTAAACTTAATAACATATATAATGCATAAAATTTGGAATGCACGATAAGATGATGATTATCTAGCTGAAATATAATGGAAACTGAAAGTTTAAAACAAGCTTAGTGCATGCCATATTATCAAAGGAGTGGTATCTTATCATGAAATTTAGATTCTATACAAGTTCAGACAATGAAAAACAAACAATGTAGTCATCACTTATAAAGTTTATTCAGATAAAATAGCCAACATCGCCATGTCATACATCCATGGTACTAAATTATGTTCTACGAGTATACACACAAGCAAAATATTCTAACTGTAGTTATGGAAGGCATCAACATCTTAGAGTATGAACATTTTAAAGACAAGCAAAAGATTCTAACTGTAGTTATGGAAGGCAATAAGGCATCAACATCTTAAAGTATGAACATTTTAAAGGAAAAAGATGGGACCAAAGGAATTCTCACTCTATACGAACAAGCTTTTGAATTGCCAGGTACAAGGGGCTTTTACAAATGGTATGTCTACTATAGCATGCTGGGTTAATACTATGGCAAAAGGCTCGTTCTTTTCATCTTGTGCTCTTTCAATGGTACAATACATAAGCCTAAGCTCCAGGTTAACACTACAAAACTGTTTTAATACTCCAATCAGTTGGGTATGTGAAAGTAAAACACTGTAACGAAACAAATAAAAAAAAAAGAAATACAGGGGAAGGTAAAGGACACCGAGATTTAATGTGAAAAAATCCGAAATCGAGAAAAAATCATGGAGCCACACCACACCAAGAAATCCACTATGAAACTTGGGAGAAATAAGTACAAATCTCTCTTATCTCTTGCTCTCTCCTTGCTTCTCTCCTTGCTTACACTATTCTCACACTCAAAACAAAAAGAGAAAGACAATGTAAATAACACCAATGGATGCCACCCTTAAGAAAAACGAGAAAGAAAACTGTTAAGTCCACCTAGGAGCATTATGGCACCAGTTTGGAGCATTACTGTGCTCAACCTCTATCATTTGGTTCGCACTGTGGAGCTCTACTCTCTGTCTTTTCTCCAAGCAAACTTTGCAACACCATGGAGCTCGGGTACGCAGTGCCAAAGTGACGCACATAAAAAAATGGGTGCAAAACACCCAAACACAAGCAGGGGGAGGACCTCCCGCACCCCCCAACGAGCACGATAAATTGACTTGAGATCCGAGGCAACAATATAATCTGATTGATCAACACAATCAAATTCCACAGGGACGAACACAATCATAAATAAAGAGGAGAAGTGGAAGGCCCTGGCCAATTGATGGATCTTTCCCCTCCACAAGGCACAAGTAACTCATCCTCGAGTACCAAAGTCTAAGAAAACATAAAATTCAATGCTGAAATAATTTTTGTTCATAAAGAAAATTTGAAAATTACATCAATACCTCCAAACATTACTTGGTTTTTTTCCTCAAATCAAATCTCATTAGATAATATAGACAATCCATTTTTCAAGGAAATGAATAAACTTGTTGGCTACAAACAGAATGCTTTGAGCATACTGTAGATTGCATTGATCATAGAATAGGATACAAAAAAAGCATGAATGAAAGGAAAATGTAAAAGATTGAAGTTTTGGAATCTGAAAGGGCTCTACTGATGAACGCTAAAATGTAAACATTGTCTCTTTTTTTTTTTCAGGGACTTCAAGATTAGATTTCAATCACACAAAGGAAGGTCTCACTATGTAACAGCTGATTAGTTCAGTAGATAATAAAATGAATATAAACTAGAGTTTTTGGCACCAAAAAGTAGCAATGCTGAGTTCTCCTACAGCCCTTGTTTATTCCATGATAGAATTGAAGTACATGGGATGTGAAGACCAATGATTAGCAGTAATTAACACACAACATGAGCTGAAAATTCAGTTTATGAGACTTCACGTTACAAATATTGGACATCTCAGATTAAATAGCCTGTTAGTAGTGTGAGAAAATAGTGCAAGTCATGTTCTGAACAAGATAATCATTTAACACCAAAGGAAATAGAGAAATGGTCAAGCTTGTGCCTGCTCTTTAAGCATTATTTCAATTCAACAAGAAACTGCAGCTGCTAATTAGAACTTCTCCACTTTTAAGTCAATGAAATTGCCTAGCAATTCAGGCTTCGTTTGGGACGGCTTTTTTAATGCTTTTTAATGCAGCTTTCTAGTGCAAAAATTAAATTTTTTATACTAAAAAACTGCTTTAAGAAGTAGTGAGAAAGCGGTCCCAAACGAAACCTCAATATCTACCACATAAAAACCAATAACCTCAGCTGTGCAGAAAAGAGGACCAAGAGACATGTAAAATTCGACATGAATTTCACGTATTCAAGCGTGCTGTTCATGAAATTCTTGGCTCTACTCTTATCTCCAATCTAATTAGCATCCCAACAGAGAGAACAGGCCTTAAAATGACTAAGGGAAGCAAACCAAGGACCAACAAGTCAAATAAAGCGCCGTAAGCTTTTCCTATCCCTAAGTCGGCTCCATAATTTAGGTCCAATTTTGAAAACATGCAAAGAATGGAAGGTAAAATAAAATAAAAGAAGAAGAAGAAGAAGAAGAAGAAGAACAATAACAAAGTCAAAATCAAATTCAACAGACGGTTACTTTGCTTCTGAAACACCTAAACTTTCAAAAACGGCTAAAACCCGAAGCTTAAAATCTTCTAAATAACATTAATAATAGAAAGAAAAATCCTAACAAAAAAAAAAAGATAAAAAATAAATAAAAATATTCATTAGAGACATGAACAATAGCTCACATGTAACTCCACAATGACGGCAAGGTCCATGTTTTGCCATGCCAGAGACTTCGTTTCTCCCCCTTCGTATGAATTCCGGGAGAATTTAACAACCAAACAGATTAAAAACCCGTGTTTTTCACTTTTTCTACTAAAAATATCGAAAAATTCAAACCAGTTTCACTATATATTTTTAGAAAAGTATTCTCATGGCTTTTTTTAGGAAAAAAAGAAAAAAAATCAATAGGTCCTAAGGGCTCTTCTCTTCCAAAACTGAAGAATTAGATTCTCCTGTAAGCAGAACGAAAATTCCAAGTCTAACCCCTTGGCCTCTCAGTCCGCAGAACAAACAGGAAAGAGGCGAGAAGAAAGATAAAAGGACAGAAAAGATAGAAGTTTAATAAAGTGGAAGAAGAAGAAGAAGAAGAAATGGAGTAATGAAAAACTACAAAATTTACAGATTTAGATTATTTTTCTTCAGAGGGGAATATGTTCAATCCAATAGAAGAAGAAGATCATTGGAGGAATCAAATTAAGGTGGGGGAAAAGAAGAGATGGTTAATTAGTGGAGACTGGAGAGACCCCATTTTTCTTTCTTTCTTTCTTTTAATTTGGCTGAGAGTATAAATAATTAAATATATATATATATAAAGAATTTTATTTATTATACCATAAATTATAATAATTTATTTATCACTATTTCAAAATACCAATTTTATTATTTGATTCTTTAAATCAAGATAAAATTAGTCTTTTCATAAATTATTTCTATTTTCCATTTAAAAAATAAATAAATGAAAACGATATTTTTAAATGGTCGAAAACCATTTTGCTCCTTTATAATGCTCTCAAAATTATTTTAATTTTTATCTCCACATAAAAGTTATCATACAAAATACTACTTTGAAATTTTTTTTATCTTTTCTATTAATTAAACTTTGTAAGAAAATATATTTCTTATTAAAAAACTAAGTTTTTCTGATTTTAATAATTTTGTCCATTATGGTAAATTTGAAAACTGGATAAATCAGTTATATCAGATTTTTTTTTTTTGTGTAAATGTTTAATTGCATATGATGCCCCTCAGGCTGCTTTAGGTGCATTTAACCTGGACTCCATTAGTAGTTTGAAAAGCCTGTGGGAAAAATTATTAAAGTAATACCCCCCGACTTTTCTGCTTATATTGCATTTCAAATTTTTTTGAAAATGTTAGCAACGCGTTTTGGTAAAACTATTTGGAAACCGAAAAACTATTAATAAAGAAAATTTTTAATGAAAATCGAGGGTTAGTATTGTAATAAATGTTATTTCTGAATTTTACAAAAAAATCCATGATGTAAATCTTAATTAATATTTTATAGTATAGAAGAAAGGTCTGTATTTTCATATTTTATAATAATTTATATGTAAATTTTAAGAATTGGATGAGTCATGGTTGTAATTAACGCCAAAAGTAATTAAAATTGCAAAGTAAACCCTGAAGACTTCTTAGATAGTTTGGAGGTGAGAGAAAATTAATATGGCCTTTTTGAAAAAGCCTAACTGCAAATAAAAAAATACATGGGAGAAAATTGTAAGCTGCTGCATGTGGGAGAGAAAAAGTATATTATAATTTATAATACAATAGAAATAATAGTGGATAGAGAGTTGACCATTGACGGGAAATTCTATTGAGTTGTTGCAATAAATTTATTATTGAATATATAGTAAATATTTATGCTGCTTAAATGGGATTGATGGCGAGGTTAAAAAAGAAATTTTAATAATGTGGTGACTTAATTGAAAAAATGGCTTTAAGATTTGTGGAGCTTTATTTCTTTGTTTTTTATTGAACGCTCCTTCTCATATATTTATTTTAATTTTTAAGGCATTTATTATCATGTGAATTTATTTAATCAAAATATCTTGAGGTTAAATAAGTAATTTTCCTAAATTTTATCCATTTATTAATATATAATGATCCATATGGTTATGGACATAGAAAATTTTATCTCAAAAATACAAGTCTTATATGATTTTAATGTATTTTTTAAGGACTAAAATTAATTAATTAATTAATTTTTGTACATTACTATCTTTAATGATAAATTAATATGTATATTGATTTAAGATATGTCGAATATAAAAAATTGTTAATATAAAGTAACTGTTCTTCAACAACCCTTAATTATCTATATGGTTATGAGTGTTACATAAAATGCTATACATTAATAAAAAAAAAGTACAACAATACATACATGTATAACGCTACAAACTACTATACGCAAATGTCACCTCCTAATTTATCGAAGGAGGATGAGATCAAAAGATTTTGGCGAGTTGCTTATGGTGAGCTTAGTGACATCGAGTATATCAAGGTGAATGGCTTGGGCGAGTCTATGAGGTGATCGCTAATATGATAGGGGCTGGCTACTAGCGAGTTGGTTGGCAGGGCTAATGATCTTTATGAAAGCTTCGAGATCAGCTGAGAAAAAAAAGGTGAGTGAGATATAGTTGCAAAAGGAGAGAGTTTCGACTGGAACGATTGTGATGACGTAGATTCAATGAAAGGTAAGGTTTGGATATAAATAATATATTTATTTATTTTTAGTTTGTATGGGTTGTAATTTCATGAATGTGTTGATTTTATTATTATTATTATTATAGATGTGATGTTTTATTTTTAAAAATCACATATTGCATTTACGCTTTGGAATATTCTATATAAGTAACCTTTATATAAAAATTTATTTGAAAAAAAAATGAATCAAAATATTCTGATTAAAAGCAATATTATTTATTTTGTATGAGGAGCTCTTAATATAATTTCTTAAGGATTTCCCACCTAAGACTTATTAGGTTTCATTTGAGACAATTATTTTAAATTTTAATGCTTTAAAAAATAATTGTACAAAAATTTTTAATTTAAGAAATCTTTGTATTAAACAGTTGTTTTAAAAAATAGTAAGAAAATTATCTCAAATATTTTACCCACATATACCCACCCACTTTCCATGCTTTTTGAACACAGTCTGGCACGGACTAATGGTTTTGAGGCTTGTTGCCCTTTGCTATGATTGTAAACATTCAAGTTGCATATCAAAATTTATCGTAGTCGTAGCGTGGTTAAATGCTGCACACTACATAGTGAGGATTGCAATAACATAAGATGTACAGTTATTAGTAATGTAAATCGATTTATCCATAGATGTTGAGTATTCACCCATACCCACTCACAAGGCCATAAGCGTACCCATACCCACTCATATCCATTGGGTATGGGGGTATTTGGGTGGGTGTGATATGGGTACCCAATGCAGGGCTCTGCAGTCAAATGATTGTCCGACCCTTACCTATAGCCGACGCCTCTGCAGTCAGCGAACTCAAGATGTGGACCCTCGTCGATCGAAACCTTGTCTCTGCGCTTCTGTCTACTATCTCTCCCTCAATTCTGCCCTACGTGATCTCTCTCGGCACGGCTCACGACGTGTGGCTCACCCTCGAGCGACGGCTACAACCGACGAACCGTTCAAGAGTAATCCAGCTCAAAAATGAGCTTCATCAAATTCAAATGCGTGATCGTACCATGAGGCAATACCTTGATCAAGTCAAGATTCTCGTCGACAACATTGCCGCGGCCGGATCCACCATTGATACCGAGGACATCATCATCTATATCCTTAATGGGCTTCCCGCTGCCTATAACGCCTTCACAACAGCAATTCGAGCGTCCCTCCAACCTATCGCTCTCGACGATCTTTACTCTTTGCTCTGCAGCGAAGAAATCAACCTACAACATCGGCAGCTCAAAGAAACCTCCAACCCGGAAGTTCTTGCAATGCTCTCCAATCGAAACTACTCAGGACAGTGGAAACCGAACAAACAACGCGGCAAGAACCCCGTTCAGAGAACTCAACAGCAGATCGACCCAACATCCGCAGCCAAGAACTCGTCCACGCGACCCAGCTGTCAGATCTGTGGGAAAACAGGTCACACGGCGATCAACTGCTGGCACCGTTGTAACCTCAACTATGCGCCACCATCCAATCCTAAAGCACTTACCGTTCAGCAGCAATTCTCTACCACGAACGACTGGATAGTGGACTCCGGCGCGTCCTCCCACCTCACGGCGGATGTCTCAAATCTCCAGCAGCCACAGCCTTATTCCGGCAGCGACACCGTCTCCTTAGCCAATGGCCAAAATCTTCCGATACATCACTCGGGTCAAGGCATTCTACCCCTGCCCGAGTCAAACCGTAAGCTTAAATTACATAACATTTTACACGTCCCAAAATTATCTCACAATCTTCTCTCTGTCTCTCAGTTGGCCTCAGACAATGATGTTTCCGTCTGCTTTCACGCTAACGAATTTTTCATAAAGGATCGCCCTCAAAATCAAGTTCTTCTTCACGGTCGCAAACACAACGGCTTATACCGCCTCAAAGCTCATACCGCACCTGAAAGAACCGCCCTCACTGCTACCAATTCGTCAGACGTGCCATGGCATTCGCGTTTGGGACATCCCTCACACGCCGTTCTTCAAACTTTAGCTAAATCTGTTTCTAGTATTTCGAATTGTAGCTCTTCTCTTACTCCTTGTATTTCTTGCAATATATCAAAGTCTCACAAATTACCTTTTTCAAAAAGCAATTCCTCTAGCACAAAAATTTTTCAATTAGTGCATTCAGATATCTGGGGACCGGCTCCGATCCCCTCTACGAACGGCTCTCGCTATTTTATACTTTTTATAGACGATTTTTCAAGATTTTGTTGGTTGTATCTTCTGAATTCTAAAGACGAAGCATTAAATAAATTTCAGCAATTCTACAATCTCATCTCGAACACCTTCAACGCTTCTGTGACCACCCTTCGCACGGACGGCGGCGGCGAATTCCTGAACCATTCATTCCGCAGCTTTCTCCTGCACAAAGGAATCCAACATCACATTACCTGCCCGCACACGCCAGAACAGAATGGCGTCGCCGAACGAAAGAACAGACACCTACTGGACATCACACGTACTCTGCTTCACGCAGCCAATCTTCCGAATCAATTCTGGGCGGAGGCCGTTTCAACAGCCAACTACCTTATAAATCGCCTGCCCAGCTCTGCCATTGCCAACATCACTCCTTATCAGCGCCTTCACGGTCGTCCGGCCAACTACGACCATCTCCGCACATTTGGCTGTCTCTGCTTTCCCTGGACTCGCCCGTATGCGCAACACAAGCTCGCACCTCGCTCTCAGACGTGCGTTTTTCTGGGCTACTCCTCGCAACATAAGGGATATCGTTGTCTTGATACCAACACCAAGCGTGTTTACATATCGCGACATGTGAAGTTCTATGAGAACCAATTCCCATACAAGCTGAACTCAACGCCAACTGTCACACCCGCTACAGACTCCTACACCTCTCCTCTCATCTTACTGCCCAACTCCACAATTCAGCAACCTCTGCCGGCTACTGCTCAACCCACCTCAATACCGTCTCTGGCACAACAAACATCACACTCTCCGGTCATCCAACCTCTAGAACCCGTTGCTCAGTCCTCGGACTTACCTCCTGCATTGCATCCCATGCAGACCAGGTCACGCTCTGGTATCACGAAACCAAAACCAATTTTCGATTTGTCTGTTACAGCCACCTCAGCGCACTCTCCGACGTCTTACGCTCAAGCCTCCAAATTCGAGCACTGGAGACAGGCTATGTCTTCGGAATACCTTGCGCTGCAGCAACAGGGGACATGGTCCCTGGTTCCGCCACCGTCCGACACACCTATAATCGGGTGCAAATGGACCTTTAAGACCAAACTGAAACCGAACGGATCCATAGATCGCTACAAGGCTCGTCTAGTCGCCTTAGGCTGCTCCCAACAATTCGGCATTAACTATACCGAGACATTCAGCCCCGTAGCAAAAATGGTCACAATTCGGCTGCTTCTCACCGTCGCCACCAACAATCATTGGCCCGTCACTCAACTCGACGTTTCCAATGCTTTCCTGCACGGGGACTTGCCGGAAGAAGTGTACATGCGTCAGCCTCCCGGGTTTACTGATAATCAACATCCCAACTTCGTGTGCAAGCTTCACAAATCCATCTACGGACTCAAGCAATCTCCCCGTCAATGGTTCCAGAAATTCACCTCCTACCTTCAAACTCTCGGCTTCATTCACAGCAAAGCCGACCCCTCGCTGTTCATCCTCTCTACCAACGGCACTACTCTATTCATTCTAATCTACGTGGACGACATTTTGATCACCGGGAATAACCACAACAAACTTCAAGACGTTCTCCACCAGCTCAACTCGTCCTTCCGTCTCAAGCAGCTCGGCGACGTGTCACTATTCCTCGGGATTCAGGTGATCAAACACTCCAATTCTTATTTTCTATCTCAGAGTCACTATGCACATGAACTTCTTCAAACCGCAGGTTTCTCCGACTGCAAACCCGCTCGAACACCGATGGCGTCGAAACCCACCATTCATCAGGACGATCAAGACTTCCATGACCCAACACTCTATCGCAAACTGGCCGGGTCCTTGCAGTATCTAACAATAACACGCCCGGACATAGCTTTCGCCGCCAATACTATCTGTCAACGGATGCATAAACCCAGAAATTGCGATTTCAACACCATCAAACGGCTGCTCAGGTACATCAAAGGAACTATCACCTTCGGATTACCAATCACCTGCGGCGACCTCAAGCTTCGCGCATACACGGATGCCGACTGGGCGGCTGATCCCTCCGATCGCAAATCCACAACGGGATCGTGTGTCTTCCTCGGTCCCAACCTTCTTTCTTGGACCGTAAAAAAACAGCACACCGTCGCAAAGTCGTCCACGGAAGCGGAATATCGCGCTCTATCTTCAGTCACGTCCGACATACTGTGGCTTCGCCGGCTTGCCGCCGAGTTCCAGATACCGCAAACCACTCCGACGATCATCTCTTGCGACAACACCTCCGCCATTGCACTCTCAAACAACCCGATCTTTCATGCTCGAACCAAGCACATCGAGATAGATCATCACTTCATAAGCGGGCACATTCAAAATGGCGAGATTCAGATCGAACATGTCAGCTCAGCCGACCAACTTGCCGACGCTCTCACAAAATCGCTCCCGCTCAAACAGTTTCAATGATATCCAAAGCTCCCAAAACAGATCAAAGATAATTGCTTATTTTGACAAAAAAAGCTATCTTAAAAAATTTGAGCGTTGACTGCAGCTCGACAAGTCCTATTTTTTCTTCCATTGGCTCCTTCGAAAACCAAAGAATTTCAAAGAGTTTTCTCTTCGATCTCCAAATCTAAATAAATTTTAATTGCTCTATATTAAATAAATAAATAAATAATTATATAATATTATCTGTATATTAAGCGGGAAGATATATTGGATTATGTGCTAATCTTCTTATTAAAAATCTCTTAATGACATCAACATGGAATTCATTGGTCAAAACCATTAATGGTTTGGATTGCACGTCGATGGCCCAAACTTGAAGGAACTAATTATTTTTGGACAACTGTGGAAGGAGCTGGTAATTATTATCATTCACCTTTGCCATTGAAGCAAATTACAGGACAATTTTTATTTAGAGATTAGTTCATTAATTATGATGATTAGGAAAGATTAACATTTAATCTGAAAATTTAAAACTTTGAGTTCCGTTTGCCCCATTTGATAAATGAGTCAGGTTTAGGTCCAAAATTCCAACTTGCTTAATGTACAGGCATAGCTTGGGTTGACCCGCAAACTCAATTTTGACCTTAAAGTGAGTTGTTTATTTTTTTATTGACGTGCTCTTCTTATTTTTTAGCAATTAGCCTAAACTTTATAGTTGACTAGTTACAAACCTTTTTTTAATCAAAACAGGATATCGAATTGGATTCGGATCATCTAGGTCGCCATCAATTCAAGTTTGAGTCGATTGGATTCATATCAAATCAATTTTCAATCAAACCTTAATTCGACCTATTAACCCGTTTTGACAACAATTATATTTACCAAAAAATTATTGTGTGTACACTGGACAACATTCATAGACCAACTAGAATGCGCCATGTCACTTTTTGGCTCGGTACCTCTGTGTACCGGGTGACGTGGCGCAAAGTGTCAATTTTTGACACGACCCAAATCCGACCCGGAAAAATCCGGGTTAGGGTCAACCCAGACCAGAAACAGGTCGGGTTCGGGTTCAACAAATCAACTCGTTTTAAAAATCGGGTCTGGTTCGGGTTGACCCAGCAACCCAAAATTGACCTGAAAATGATCTGAAATTGACACGTAAACTCTTATTAACACGGAAACTCGAGATTGACCCATTTTTTACCCGATTTTGACCATAAAATCTAAGATTGACCCAATTTTTGACCTGAAAACTAGCAATTTTAGGACAACTTCGGGTCATTCGTGTCGGGTCGGGTTTGTGTCAGGAAACCTGACCAGTTTTTAAAAACGGGTCGAGTTCGGGTTGACCCGAATAGTGCCGGATTAGTTCTGGTTTGACCCGAACCCGACCCGTTGACCCGAATTGACACCCCTACATGACGCGTTCTGATTGATCTCCAAATCATCTGGCGTCATCACAAAAAAAATTCTCTATATTTACCACTCACTGCTTATAAACGATTACCCTCTTCTTTACAGTAAAATTTGAAAATTATTATTTACGATGCTTCCGTTTGCTTGCTTTCTTGTTGTAGATTGTAGTCATTATATATATATAAAATAGGACAAATCTCTCCTTAATTTATGGTTATATCTCTCTCTCTCTCTCCATCCTGTAGAAGTAGCGCTAGCTTGACTAAGACAAGCATGCTTGTTGGCTAAGGCATTAAGATTTTCTTCGTAGAATTTCTTCTATATGGTCCAATGAATAAGTTAATGCCACCCAAAGGGTTTAGGTAAATCTAATTATAAATTAATTAATTGAGCAATATGATCGTGAGGGGTCCTATACTATGACTTCATTAGTTGACAATAGTTATGGCTCATCTTCTCAAGCAATTGAGTAATGACACAGATCTCCTGAAGTTTAGGTTTAGGGGCCTATCTATTTTTAAGCCATCCTTTCAAAAATAAAGAAAATTAGGTTGGGGGTGAATTTAAATTTTATTTAATGATGTATTAATTTTAAAAAAAATATATTTTATTTTTTAAATATTATTGTAAGTTATGGTAATTGTAAGTTGGTGAAATGACAACAACGATGAGTCAGTCAAGCATTTAGTGATCTCTATGAGGATTTGATTTTGTGCTTGATCTGTTGGTTATGAGCTTAGACTATTAACTAAGACGTCTTGAGATCGAAGCTGGTATATATGTTGTGTATGAGACTTCATTGGGACGACTTTCTTATTGCTTCTTAAAATAGTTTTTTAGTAAAAAAACTTTATTTTTTTTGTACTAGAAAGATGGTTTAAGAAGCAGTAAGAAAGACATTCCAAACGAAGCCTGAGTTAGCATTTAATTTGCTAAAAAGTCTAAAGAAAAAAGTTATACGTCTTGATTCTATGTTATAAAATAAAGAATTTGTAAAGTGTAAGTCAAGTTATCAAATTAGACAATTTAATGGGGCATGATCGAGGGGCAAGGCAGTGGAGGCACTTGCCATTGCCCCAACTTTAAGTCCACCGATGGCAATGCGAACCTGATATGAGATTAAGGTTTTGTTTGGGACGGTTTTTTTTATTGTTTTTTAAAATAGTTTTTTAGCACAAAAAATTTAATTTTTATACTAAAAAGTTATTTTAAGAAGCTGAAAGAAAGCCGTCCTAAACAAAGCCTAAAAGTAAGACTTTGATCTCCTCACAATGAATAAGATTGCAAGAGAATGAATAACATAGCAAGAGTAAGCTATCTAATACAATATAATTAACCATGAGTCCACTAAGGATCTTATGGAAACAATGCATCATATATTTAAAAATTTCTTAAACTAAATTTTTTTGTATTAAAAAATTATTTTAGAAAGCAATAAAAAGTTGTTTCTCGTTTGGGATAGCTTTCGTACTGCTTCTGTCCCAAACAAAACTTTAGTCTTGAACAATTGATGATTGGAGGCTTGGAGCAAAGGGAAGCTATGTCTATATATAGTAGTTGGAGATATTTCCTATAGTCTTCATTGCAAACAAACTGGTTTGGCTGAGAGCTTTTCCTGATTGAGAGACAATCCAAACTTTTGGGATAATCCTTAACAACTAAGAGTTCTTTTGGGACGGCTCTTTTATTATTTTTTAAAATAAAGTTTTAGTACAAGAATGTTGTTTTAAAAAGTAATAAAAAGTCGTTTTGGGACGGCTTTTTTTACTGCTTCTTAAAACAATTTTTTCGTACAATAATATTAATTTTTATACTGGAAAGCTGCTTTAAGTAGCAAAAAAATGTCCCAAATGAAGCCTAAATATGCAAAATAATCTTTTTTTTTTTAATTTAATTTTACTTTAATCACATAAGTTGACTCCATATAACTCAAGAACTTGCCTCATCAAGCTTCAAAAATGTACTTGATTAGGCTAAGTTCATATTAGGGTGTAAATTTGGGTTTCTCCGTCATATTTGTGTCTAACTCAAAATTGACTTGACCCAAACAAAACTGATATATCATGCGGGTCAAATGTTTGAATTGAATTAGACTCGACTCAAACCCACCTAACCAAAAAATCAGCCTATTTGACTCATTTATATATAAATTATGCTATTTATTTAGACTAGTACTACCTACCCATTTAACTCAAATATTACCCATTTAACTCGAAAATGGTCCATTTTAGGCCTCGTTTGATTAGGCTTTTTTTCTCCGTTTCCGTTTGAATAAGCCGAAATTAATTAGTATTTACTGTTTGGAATCAAAGCTTAACAATAATTCCTTTTTAATAAACATCATTTTTTTGGCGGTTATAAAATTCTTTTCGTATCTGCTTCTTCGGTCACAAAACGGAGTTTCGGTCACAAAATGTCTTTTATAATAAAATCTCAAAAGCAAAACTCCTAAACAAACAATTTAAAATTACTTTCAAGTATTAATAAGCACTTTTAAAAATATTAGTCAAACATATCTAATTATTGAAACTCCATTTTATTGAACGGCTTTTTCTCAACCTCCTTTTCTAAAAGTCATTTTTATGAAAGCATAAACCGAATCAAACGAAGCCTTAATCTCAACCCAAATTAGAACAATTTCAAGTCAATTAAAGATTTTCAAGCAAACCTAAACCAAACCCAAGAATGTATCGCGTAAATTTTAGATGCAAACCTAAATGAAATTATTATCGGGTTCGGAACAACTCAAACCTAAAATTTTCTAGTTAGATTTGAGTTGGGTTGTCGGGTTAGACCATTTATTGACACACTAACTTCATATATACAGAGATGAGGATGCTTAAGTAGATGAGTGACTTTACACTTAGAGACATAATGCAAAAAGAGTATATACGTGAAAATGTTAGAGTAGCTCCAATGACAGATAAAATTAGAGAGAGTTGTCTTAGATGATTTGGTCACATAAAACGCATGTCTTTCGATGACTCGATTAGGAGAGCAAATGTATTTGATCTAGTCTATGTTAAGAAAGATAGAGGTAGGTCAAAAATGACTTGATTAGAAAAAGACTTAACGTTGTTGTTGTAGTAATTTAATGACTTACATCTACCACAAAAAAAAAAAATCTTTGATGATAGTTTTTGAATATATGATTAAGGATTCATAAAATAGCCCTAAATACTTTGGATAAGGTTAATGCCCATTCAAATTCACGAGTCATTAATTTACACTAATATGGTTCCTGCGCATGGCTTTTCTACCACGATCGAGTGCTAATATGATATAATACAAATTTAGTGAAGTCTAAAGTTTATATTATTAAAGCCTTATGTAACACTCATTATGAATAGACGAAGAAGATGGATTTGTATAACTAAGCATAAATAATTAGTATAAGGCTAATCATGATGTTGATAATGTTGACCGTGAAATTTTAGCTGCATGTGGGATTGAATAGTTCTCTATCTTGGGGATGGAAGCAAACACCGTAATAAATCAAGAAATTCACTAAGAAATGGAAAGAAATAAGTGCATATCTCTCTTCTCTCTTAGTCTCTTATTGCTTCTCTTAAACCATTCTCACACTCTAACAAAAGAAAAAGTCAAGTTAATAACACCAAGGGATGCCACCCTTCAGAAAAATGAGAAAAAAAAACTGTCTAATCTGCGTTGTGGCGTCAATTTGAAGCGCTGCGACACTCAAGACTCTGTCAACATGATGTTGCGGCGCTCAAATCTGCAATGTTGTGGCACTACACAACATTGTGGTGCCGAATTTAGAGCGATGTGGTGCTCTGCTCTCTGTCGTTTCTCCTAACAAACTCTAGAGTGCTGGTGAACGAAGCATCGGGGTGCTCGGGTACATAGCGCCGAAGCTTTGTATACAACACTCGAACCCAAGCAGGGTGTAAACTCCCCACATCCCACAACGAGCTCGAGAAATCGAATTAAGGTCTGAGGAAACAACAAAATCCAATTGATAGACACAATTAGATTCCACACAACGTCGGGTCGTGGTCTGGCGGAACTCAGACGTCCAGTGGTGTTCCGGCAAAACTCCGTGTGTCACATGGTGGTCCGGCGGAACTCCGGATGGTGGTCGAAGAAGAGCTAGGGGGCAAGAGTGATCTTTGATCTCTCTCTTGCTCTCTTGCTTGAGGCCCCTTTTCATGAGAAAGGGGGGCT
Organism: Dendrobium catenatum; assembly: GCF_001605985.2. Classification (NCBI taxonomy): domain Eukaryota; kingdom Viridiplantae; phylum Streptophyta; class Magnoliopsida; order Asparagales; family Orchidaceae; genus Dendrobium; species Dendrobium catenatum. The sequence continues at coordinate 2,919,281 of NW_021318876.1, forward strand.
CTATTTATAGACTTTTTAGAGTAGCATGGCCCGTAAATATGAGGAAGATCAAGGGTAAACGAGGAGCGATTTGGATGGACGACCGATGTTGAATCCCTTGATATTGGACCAGTTATTGGACATTTGAATGTCTTAGTGATATTAGAATTTAGCGCTCTTGAGCTCGTTTGATTCGTCTCATCGAGCCGCTTGATTTGACTATAAGAATGTCACATTAGGAAACCATTTGGTAATCCAAATTGTGGTTTGAACCATCCAACAACACTTTGAGTCCATTTGAACTCATTTGGGCTCAGATTGAGTCGATTTTGGTGTCGTTGGCTTCATAATTCCAAGACACTTAGTTTGACTATAAGTTTGTTGAAATCAGAGTTCGGATGGTCCCAATTTTAATTTTGGAAGTTTTCAACTTCATTTTGCCTCAGGATTCGTGCTTGATCAAGATAATTTTTTTTATGATATATCAATATCTATTATAAAATAATTTAAAAACGAAGTGAGATATCGGAATTTTTATGTGAAGAACTGAAAAAAAAATCACGAGATCTATCCCAATTGATATGATTCAGCTTGTGTTGATAAAACATAATAGACATAAATTGTATGTATTAGAATACATGCTGGCAAGTTGGAATAGCTTAGTGCAATGAGAGTTGTTTTCAAAAGATTGTTTGCTTCATATTTAATAATGCCTTTTTAGTCGTTCACCTTTGAGAAGTGGAGGCCAAAGACCAAAAGTCTAAAATAAATCTTGTTGCTGACATTGAGAGTTAGAGTTGTTGTCGACATCAAGTGTTGACTCTATAAGTGACGATATGCATTGATGTTATTAACAACGACAAGTGACGAAGATAACTTACATAATTATATCTAGGCGATGATGGGAAGAAGATTGCAATGAGATGATAGTGATTGAGAGACCATAGTTGAATGATGGTGGTTAGAGGATTAAACATGGGTGACGGTGGTCAGGGGATCATAATCGAGTGATATCGATCAAATGATCAAGTAGAGGAGACGATACTCAGAAGATTGTAATCAATTCAATTGATAGCGGTCAAAGTATTGTAGTCAAGTAATGGTGATTGGATGATCATACTTAGACAATAGTGGTTGGAGGATCATAGTTGGGTGACAGTGCTTAAATGATTATCATACGATGGTGATCATTAGATCATAGTCAAGCGTTTATAGTTGGAGAACTGTAGTCAAGCAATGATGGTTGGATGATCTTTGTCGAGCAACGGTGATTGAAAGATTTTAATTGAGGGATAGTAGTCGAAAGATTAGAGTTGGGTGATAGTACCAAAGGATCAAAATATGGGAACAATTGTTAAAGGCTAGTTAGTTGATGGTTAGAGGACCATAGTTCGTGTGGTGGCAGTAAAAGGATTGTAATCAAGCGACAATTATCAGAGGTTTGTGGTCACTTGATATCGATTGGAGGACCATTATCTAGTGACAATGATTGAAGTACCCTCATCATATAAGGCAGTGGTTAGATGACCGTGATTGGGCAATAGTGATTTGAAGTATGTAATTGGATGACGATTGTTAGAGGATAATATTAGATGATTTTGATCAGAGGATTGTCAAGTGATGATGGTTGATGATCATAGTTAAGAAACACTACTTGGGAGACCTTAATCAGGCAATACTATTTGGAGGACTATAGTTGTGTCATATAGGTTGGAGCACTATAGCAAGGAGACCATGATTAGTGGACCATAGTTGGGTGACGTAGTTGAAGGAGTGTTGTTGAGTGATTGTGTTGGTCGATAGGTCGAGCGATGTATGATGGTAGCAGTTGAGTAATTATCTGATAGTGTTGATTTGGCGATAACGCTTTTATGAGAAGCTATTTTTTTCAACTAGAATTGTTAGTGTGTGATAATTTTAAAAAAATAATTATTTAATTTTAAGAAAATAATATATTTATAATATTTACAAAAAACTTAATTTTTTCCTAAATATTTTTATAATTATCTTTATAATATATTATAGTCATCCCAAATAGGCCTTCATTCTAAACTTTATTTTCTTTAAATCATCTCTCTAATTAGATAAAAAAATATTTATGTTATGAGTATCCTTAATTATTGAAATAAAATAACGTCAGGATATCCCCATTGAAATGATCACAAAGCGACCGAGCGAGCGAGAGAGAGAGAGAGAGAGAGAGAGAGAGAGAGAGAGAGAGAGTGAGTAAAGTGCAAATACCGAGTTTTTTGAAAAAATACTGAGTTTTTCAAAAAATTCGGTATTTGCACTTTTTGACCTATTTTTGCCTAAAACCGAATCTTCCTCTACATTCGGTGAAAGGACCTAATAATTGCTCGAGCGAGCGAGAGAGAGAGAGAGAGAGAGAGAGAGAGAGAGAGAGAGAGAGAGTGGGTGTGGACGCCTGATGTGAAGGAGAGCCCACAGTTGGCGTGGAGCCAGGTTAGTTGCAGGCAACATGTTCGACGTAATTTCCATGAGCCAACCCCTCTTTTGTCTTAATTTCCACGTGGATGAACTGCACTGTTAAGCCTCCACATGCGGCCATTATTTTTATTTAGTTTATCAATTCGCTGCTCTAAAAATAAATCCTAATTCTATATCATTCATATACTGTGTAGGCAGATATTCTAATACATAAAACAAATGTGATAACTTTGGCAGTATTTACTTTATCGTAAGGCAAAGCAAAGGCCTAAGCCCTAAGGATTGTTAGTTGTTTGATTCAGCGATATTTTTTATGTGATATTAAATTATTAGAAAATAACAGTTAATAATCCTGATGATGACTCCGTTATAATTTTTTAAATGATATTTCATTCTGTCGAATTCATTGATGCAAACATGTGAAAATATCGAGCAATTATATATATCTATATGTTAAAATTTTAAATGAAGTTATAATTTTTAAATGAAATAACAAAAACCAAATAAATAAATATATATGTTTTAATGCCCATAGTAAGTTGCTTTGCCAAAGATTATGAATCTAAAATGTCCCTCCTCAAATTAATTTTGTTCAAATGAAGGCGACCAAATACTTTTTTTTTATTTGTGACGAGGAACCTCTCCCGCTTTGTGGCGAGTAAATCCCGGTAGACCTAACAGGCAACCCACACCATTTACCTGACTTTTTTAAATGAAGATTATGAGTAGCCCTACAATGGGGATTAAATTCAATAAAATGAGAATAATCGGCCACATAATTTGGAGATCTGCTTCTTAAAGCAGCTTTTTAGTATAATTTTTTTAATTTTTAGACTATCAAGCTATTTTAGGAAGCAATAAAAAAGCCGTCTCAAACGAAGCCTAAGACTTCGTTTGGTACGGCTTACTTCCTGCTTCTTGAAGTAATTTTCTAGTTTAAAAATTAAATTTTTTTATACTAGAAATCTGCTTTAAGAAACATTAAGAAAGCAGTCCCAAACGAAGCATAAAATAACTTTTTAGTATAAAACTTTTTAGAATTATAAATTTTTGTACTAAAAAAGTTTTAAAAATCAGTAAAAATTTATCTCAAATGAAACCTAAATTAAATATAAAGATGATTTAAAGAAAAAAGAGAAAAAATATATATAAGGAGAATATAAGAGATAGTTTTAGAAGACTATTAAGATAGAGTTTCATTAAAATATTACATCCACTACTAAAAATATGATATTTCAACAGCGAAAAATGGCAGCAGTTTTGAAATCGCTGCTGTAGCGAACTTTAAACAGTGGTTATACATCAGCACTCATAAAACAACTGTTAAACCCTTTCCAGCGAACGCAAATACAACGGATTTGCAGCAGTTTTTAAACCACTACAAATAAATTAGCATGTGCTTAAACCGTTGCAGTAGATCCTAAAAAGTGCTGTGAAAGCCTGATTTTTTAGTGGTGATCATATTTGCACTTAACCAGTAGTGACTTAATTTTATTTATGTGGTAGCTATTTAGCGAGTAGTTTGGCTTATAAACATTGGTACTTGGGAACTTCAGATTTCGAACATAGAGTGAGCGTAATTGTGGCTTTCTTTTAACGAGATTAGCTAGTTGATGAGTTAGTGCTCAAAATAAGTTGCATTGCCAAAGATTATGAATCTAAAATGTCACTCGAATTAGTTTTGTTCAAATGATGGCGACCAAAAACTTTTTAAATGAAGATTGTGTGTAGCCCTAAAATAGGAATTAGATTCATCAAAATGAGGATAATCGACCATTTTTATGGAGAAAAATCGAAGCCTCCAAAAACTTCAAATGTCACTCTTAATTAGGCCGGCCTCTTACAAAATAATTTTGTTTTGCATATTTCTAGAAAATAAATAAGGATTAAGGAGAAAAAAATAGTGTTCCCTTCTAGATATTCCATAGATTAAAAAAAAATGAAACTTTTTTAAAAATAAAAATGGTGAATATATATAATTCAAAGCATTGTCATAAAAAATTTTTTAAAGGAATTTTAAAATTTAAGTATTCTTTTAAAAGAAAATTCAAATTATTACCTCAAAATCATGTGTTGTCATGCTTGTCGCACTTGTGCCAATACTCCACCATCATTAGCTAATAGCTTGAACCTACCTAAGATCATTTAGATCCATTTTTTAGCCTAATTTGGCCTTTCAATTATTTCTTTGGTCTTATAATTATTATTTCATCATTGTGGACTCAATTTTAATGCTTTTGAGCCTTAATAGGCGGGAATTTTTTAATTGATGGCTCTAAGGGCATTTCCAACCGAACTGCAACCGCTTGAAAGGTGTCCCTGGCCAGCTCTAGCCGAACCGCAAATTTTTTGCTATTTGGCTACGGGTGAACAGTGGGACGCCAATATTGGCGTTGTACTGTTCATCTCCGCAATTTTTGACTCTTTACCAAACTTGGCGCAGGAAAGAAGAGATGACCGTTACCTGCAAAAGTGTGAAAAATGGAGTTTGATTGGAGATGAATCGTGGCATTTTGGAGTGAAAAATGATATTTTCGATTGGAGATAGCTCTAAGTGGAGGCTCATATTAATATTTGCAGAGTTATTTGACTTATTTCATCTGTTCTCTTATTGGAATTATGATTTTATTTCATTTTTTTTGTATTCATTTTTTTATTCATATATATATTTTTTACGTTTGAAAATGCAACTGATATGTCACTAGAAAATCTATCAGCTCATGCATTGGTCATAATGCAATTTTATGTCTCCCAATAATCGGTTTAATCTTGATTAGGAGCGTGGATTAATCTGTTTAAACCAAAAATCAAATCGAACTGAACTTATTTAGTTGATTTGGTTTGACTTATCAAAGGATAGTTCAATTTTTGGTATGGAAGAGGGGTCTCATGAAATTATTGCGTCCTCCCACCTGACGTAGAGATGCGTCCTCCCAGAGCTAAAATCGCCCTAAAAAACGAGAAATACCAAGCAAATACCGAGCAATACCAAACAATAACGAGGAATATCATTATGTGAAGACCAATACCGAGTTATACCGAGCAATACCGAGCAATACAAAAAATACCTAGTTTTTCCTAGAAAAAACTCGGTTTTTGCTTGGTATTGCTCGGTATAGCTCGACATAACTCGGTATTGGTCTTCACATGATGATATTCCTCGTTATTACCAAATAATTCCTAGCAATACCGAGCAAAAACTAAGTTTTTTGGCGGTGGGAGGACGCATCTCTACGTCAGGTGGGAGGATGCAATAATTTTTCCTCATGAGGACTTGTGAAGCTCAACATTCAAATGATGATGATGCGCCATATTATAGAAAAATATATGATCATTAAAAACATGCAAAAATCAAATAATACAAAATGAGTTAAGAATCACTTAAATTTAAATTCATTAAGATATTTAAAAAACGGGTCGGGTTCGGGTTGCCGGGTCAACCCGCCAACCCGTTTAACTTAAAAAAATTTCAAATTTCCCGCCTCTGCCCACTGCCCACCGCGCTGCCCGCCGGTCCCCATACACCAAACTTGCAGCCAAACACGGATCATCCTAACGTACCAGTAAGGATTGTTTGAGATGACTTTCTAACTACTTTTTAAAGCAGCTTTTTAACACAAAAAAATTTAATTCAAAAGAATTTTATACTAAAAAATTATTTTAAAAAATAGTAAGAAAGTCATCACAAATAAAACCTAAGACTCATCCAACCATCATCATAAGAAATATCTTCTATAATTCTATCTATTATATTGTATTAATATATTCACTAATTATGTCATATTTCCACAGTGCTTGAACAACAGAACAACGAGTAGGCTCCAACCAAAAAAAGCTAAAAGAAGTGCTCACCCTGTCACTTCTTTAGCAATGGATAAGTAATTATCTGACTTATCCGCTGAGAGTAAACTATTATTGAGAAAGAAGAATTAGCAATAAAAACCTTCACTTATTGAAGAAGTTTTTGTACCTTTTCTCATCATTTCTCTCAATAAATACTTTTTAAATAATTTAATAAAAATTATACAGAATATTTTTATGTATGAAATTTATTTAAAAAAAAAAAGATAAAAAAAATCGTGTGAAAGAAGCCTTATATATATCTATATACTATGAGAAAAACAAGGGTTTATTTGATAATGTTTTGTTATATTGTTATTATATAAACGTGCAGCTTATGATAAAAAATTACGATATATTAAATAAAAAATAAAATATTTCAAAATTATTATCAAATAAAGCATTGAACTGAGCCTTTAATAAAGCATTGAACTGAGCCTTTAAGGGGTAGTATTTGGATAGCTTTTTTCACATTGCTTTTTGATTGTTATTTTCTTGCCAGTTTTTGAGATTTCAAGTGAGAATAGTCTTTTTTATAATTAGATCCACTAAAATATGATATTTACAAGAAAATTATCATTTATTTTTTTTCAAATGAAAGAAATTATAGCAACCACAATTAATTTCTTAAAAAATATTTTCATTTTAACAATTTTACAATTAATTTTACAAATAATTATAATATCCTAAAATAAACCCTAAGGGTGTTTGGGAGGGTTGCAATTTTTATAAAATTGATTGTGAAGCTGTCGTGGGAATGAAATATAACTGTTATGGTTATAACAAATGGCTTTCCGCTTCAGAACTTTCTGAAAAATAGTCAGAAATTAGCAAGAAAATAGTAGCAAAACAAAATTGTATTTAATGTCTAAAAAGCAAAACAATAAAAGAGCAAACAATTTTTTTAGCACAAACTTGTAGTAAAAAAAATTTATACTGAAAAATTATTTAAATACAAATTTTTGTACTAAAAAGTTGCTTTAGACATCAACAAGAAAGTTGTCCCAAATAAAGTCTAAAGCTTCATTTGAGACAACATTAGATCATTGCTTTTTCGCTGATTTCAAGAGATTTTTATACTAAAAAGCAGCTTCACAAAGCAGTAACAAAGCTATTCCAAATGAAGCCTAAGTTAATCAAAATTGTTGGCCAATTCTTAGCATCCACTGGTGAGAAAACTGTCAACTGATAAATTGTTATGTGTTGATGCAACTCTATATCCGGACTCCACACGTAATAATTTCTCAACTCCTAATTAGGGGATATGAATCTCATAGAATTAGTGCACATTTGCAAAAAGTTGAATCAGCTTCAACTAATTTCAGGTCTAACAGTAATGACAGTAATTAAGGAAATAGTTAAGGAAACTCATGCAAATTAAAGTCAAATTTGATCAGCCAGCTTGAAAACTAAGCATAATTAGGACTTAAGCATCATTTGTGATTAATTTAACGCACATCAGAGACCTCCATTCATTGAAACTCACGCATATATTTTCTTCATTTAACTATGAATACAAATTATAATAGGATATTCTGAGATAAATTATCTTAGGATAGATTTGAAATCATTAGATCTACTTTGAGATTGATGTTGTATATTAAAATTTTATATTGCAATAATATCAAAGTAAATCTAATAATATTTGAACTCATTCTAATGTAATTTGTAAGAGGATAATCTGATATATATGATTTTTTATCTTAGCTGAGATCAATTTTATTACAATTAATCAAATATGTAGTTGAACCACACTTTAATCATGCTCTCTCCTTACTTAGAATACTATTCACGCACTTTTAATTTCAACTTTGAAAGGTACAAAAACAACAATGAGTCTTTATCCGACCATGCGAGGTCGGTCATTTTGCTGTTAAAAGCAGGTTTTGGGTCGGGTTCGGGTCGAACTCGAATTTGACCAGGCACTTTTTAACCTGACTCGAGGGTTTTTTTGGATCCAAACTCGACCTACTCCGGGTCCGGGTCAACCTGAACCCAACCCGCTTCTTTTATGTTTTATTAAAATTTTTTTATTTAACTTTTTTCTTAAAGTTTTACTTAAAGCAATTTAAAATAAACCAATCTTAATTCAGTTTGGGTAATATGGTTTATTATTTTTTGGAAATAGCATTTACTTATTTCATATCAATCTTCTAAAATCCTCCTAAATAAATTAAAAACGGGTCAAAACGGATTGATTTTGAGTTTCCGGGTCAACCCGAACCCGACCCAGTTTTACAAACAGGTCGAAAATCCCTATCCCAACCTTGTTCGACTTCAGGTCTAGTTTTCAGGTCGTGTCAAATATTGACACCCCTAGTTTCTATATTCTTATACAACTCAAATTGGTCTATTAGTTGGGAGCTCTAGTTACTCATCAAGAGGTCTTGAATTCGAGTCTTGCGTATGTGAAGTGTATGAATTTGCCTAAATTCTTCTAAGGGCATCTCCAACCGAATCAAACGTCATTCGCCTACACATGTTTGCACTTGCCGCAAGTCTCCACCTGTACGCTAAGCAAAAACACATTTTATGTTTTATCTTCGCTGTGTGCAGTGCGATGTCAATATTGAGATCGCACTGTTTAAAATATAAAAATGACGTTCAATTTGTTGTTCGATTGGACAGTCACGACTACTCTAAATGGAAGAATGCCGTTATATGCCTAAATATATATATATATATATATATATATATATATATATTTAGGCATATAACGGCATTCTTCCATTTAGAGTAGTCGTGACTGTCCAATCGAACAACAAATTGAACGTCATTTTTATATTTTAAACAGTGCGATCTCAATATTGACATCGCACTGCACACAGCGAAGATAAAACATAAAATGTGTTTTTGCTTAGCGTACAGGTGGAGACTTGCGGCAAGTGCAAACATGTGTAGGCGAATGACGTTTGATTCGGTTGGAGATGCCCTTAGAAGAATTTAGGCAAATTCATACACTTCACATACGCAAGACTCGAATTCAAGACCTCTTGATTAGTAACTAGAGCTCCCAACTAATAGACCAATTTGAGTTGTATAAGAATATAGAAACTAGGGGTGTCAATATTTGACACGACCTGAAAACTAGACCTGAAGTCGAACAAGGTTGGGATAGGGATTTTCGACCTGTTTGTAAAACTGGGTCGGGTTCGGGTTGACCCGGAAACTCAAAATCAATCCGTTTTGACCCGTTTTTAATTAACTTAGTTAATTAAAACTTCTGTAATTAATCATTTTGATAGCAATAAATAGTAAGAAAATAAGTTGATAAAGACTAATTTATAATTTTATTAAGTAATAATTTATATATAATTAAATTGTAATAAATATAAAATATTTATATGAGGTATGTTCATAAATTTTATAATCAAACATTAATCGAGTTTATTCATTAGCACTATATTGAACAAGAATTGAGCTTATTTACAAGCTATAAATGACATTGTTCGTGAACATAAATGAGTCGAGCATATACTTGTTTAAGTTTATTTATTTAAGCATCGAGTATTTAAAAAATATTCAACCTTAATTATTTAATTAAATGATCACGAGCAAGCTTTAATTGAGTCGAGCCACGAGTAGCCTGTTAACGCCCTGTTCCTTTGCAAACTACGACGAATTATTGCATCTGGTCACCTGACATCCGGACAACCAATTCGGATGTGCCACGTCACTCAAATACATCGGAGCCAGATGTATTTTGCTGATGTTACGCGTCTGAATTGATATCCGAAAGAATCCAAACACCGGACACAATAATTTGCCGCAAACTACAATGAAGTTCACCAAAGCCCATATTTATGAAAAAGATCAACTATCAATAAAGCAAACAATACCTAACTTTTAAGTCTATTTGGATTTCCTTTTATGTTATGCAATGTCAAATCAATCACTAAAGATAACAGCAAAATTCCAAAAAAAAAAAATTAAAAGATTAGTGGCGATAATTTCAATGTAAAGATTTCAGTGATGAGAACATTCTGTTGATTTGGCAAATTTCACCCTCAATAAAATAGTGAAATAATAATCGTTTCATTAATTAATCCAACAAATTTAAATATATTTATAAATAATAAATTTGTAAATGAGCAAGATTTGATAACTTAGGTTTCGTTTGGAACAGCTTTTTCATTTTTTTTTTTGTAAAGTTATTTTTTAGTATAAAAATACATTAAAAGCATGAAAAAAACAGTTATCTAAAGCTATTCTCAAAGGAAGTCTTAGGTTTCGTTTGAGATGTTTTTTTTATTGCTTTCTAAAATAGAGTTTTAGTACAAAAATAAAAAATTTTGTATTAAAACTCAGTTTTAGAAAGCAATAAAAAAGCCGTTACAAACGAAGCCTTAGACTTAGGGTTCGTTTGGGACAGCTTTTTTATTGCTTTCTAAAACGGAGTTTTAGTAAAAAAAAATTTATTTTTGTACTAAAACTCCGTTTTAGAAAGCAATAAAAAAGCCGTCCCAAACGAAGCCTTAGTTTGACACAACTTTTTTGTTGCTTTATTAAACAACCTTTTAATACACAAATTTTTTGAATTAGAAATTTTTATGCTAGAAAGTTGTTTTAGAAAGCAGTATGAAAGCTGTCCCAATAAGATAGCTTTTGGCCACTATTTGTTATGCTGATTCAAAAGAAAATATACTAAAAAGTTATTGTAGACGAAATCTTAATGTTATGCTTTTCTAATGCTTTGCAAAGGACTTTTCCTATGATTTTTTCCCTTAAATGATTCATTTACAAAAAAAATCATTCGTTTATTTATGTTCATGGAGTTTATAAATGTTAATCTATTTTACTTTTTATAATGAATATGTATCTTATATCTCATCAATAAGAGTTAATAAGTCTATAGGACCAACAATTAATCTCTTATAATTACCAATATTAGAATATCTATTTAACAGGGGATTATCATTAAGCTTTTGTTTGGAATGACTTTTTTACTGCTTCTTAAAACAATTTTTTAATACAAAAATTAAAATTTTTGTAAGTCTAAATAGCGAGAGATAAAATCATGGATAATATAAATGTCATAGTTGAAGTCTTGAAGGAGAGATTAATAATATTGTTGATTATCAATCGATATTTGTTATCTTATCATTTTTTATTTGAGCTATTTATTATCATTTATTTGTTATTAATTTTATCTTGGCCAAGATTTCTCAATCTTATGATTGTATCTTTAATTTTGACTATTTTGTATATATACTCTCATTTCCTTGGGGCAAAAAGACTCGACATTGTAGGATAAATTATTATGTATGCGGTCATCGGATGCTGTCCGGAGGCGAATCAGGATGCGTCGCATCACTTTTTTCTGTGTACCAGGTGATATATGTGGTACATTTTGATTTGCCTCCGAATGGTCCGGTAACCGCTCAAAATAATTTCTCACATTGTAGAGGGAAATTGTAGTGCCTGTGAAGGCTTCTATACCTCTTAGAGTTCCATCATTGAGTTGAGAGAAGAACCAATGTTCTTCTATAGGTGAAGAGATGATATATACCATGTTTCTTGACATTGTTGAATATGGAGAAGGAAAATAAGAGCACTATTAGCTCAACAAAAATTACTCAAAGCACTTGAACATCCTATTGCTTGGCTAGACATCTTCTTTTAAAGATCAGAAATATGATTTCCTGGAGACAGCAAATGGTAATTTTCTGTTTGTTTTCATCTTTCTGATTCTATTATTAGATTTGGTGATGAAGATAAAGATTCTTCTTTCAAGACTTTGAAGAGATTAGATGAGTTATTTGAAGTTAAATCTCTAACAAACAAAATTTCAAATGAATCCTTCTAAAGCTCTTGATCAAAATCTTGATGGATTTCTTAAAATGAAGAACTAAACGATGGAAATTAAGCTATTATAATTTTGAATTCATTGCCTGATTCTCTCAAGGAAGTGAAAAGAACCATCAAATATGGGAGAACTTCTATTACATTGGAAGAAGATTTGTCTGCTCTTTGGTCCAAAGGAATTAAGTGGAGCTAAAGAATGAGAAACAAGCTTCTTTTAATGATTAGGTTGCAGAACTCAAAGGTAATTTTTGGTTGAAAAAGAACATGGATAAAAATGGTACAAAGCTGTCTTCAAATGGAACTCAGAAATTAACTAATTAAGTTTTTTGTATAGAATAGTTTTTCTATTATTTTGATGATATGAAAGATAGTCCGTTAAGAAGTAATGTGTGTTTGAAAAATAGTTTTTTAAAAAGCTGTTTTTGAAGAAGCATTTTTAAAACTGTAATTCTGAAAAGAATTTTCAAAAGCAAAAGCAGAAAAATTTGTGCCCCTCAAACAAAGCCTAAGCTTTAATTTTTATATTAGAAAGTTGTTTTAAAAAGCAGTAAGAAAGTCATCCCAAACGAAGCCTTAAAGCAGATGAGCATGAATCCAAATCAATTTTAGAATGTATTCATGCAGATTTATTGGGGCTAAGGAAGAAAACTGCAACATAAAGTTCATAAATGGATGCATCACTGCATAATTTCCAAAGTTTTTTTATACAATAGTTGCTTTCTTCACTGTATATTTAGATTTTCAGATGAAATTTAGGCTTAAAATCATATGATTAGCATAGAATAATTGTCACTTGCTGTGCAAATTACTTTTCAATACTTTCAGTTTTAGTAGTTGTGAACCATCACATCTTCATTTAGGTTTCGTTTGAGACAGCTGATTTCTTACTGTTTTCTAAGACAATTTTTTAGTACAAAATTTTTTCGAACTAGAAACTTTTGTACTAAAAAGCTATTTTAGAAAGCGGCAAAAAAGTTATCCCAAACAACATTTTAGACATATACAGGCTTATTTATAAGCTCATCTGAAGTATTTTAATCCATTATTTAATCATCATACGGTCATTTTTGCTCTTGAAATCAAGAGAGTTCTCCATGCATGTCTAAATTTTAGACATATATGCTTGCTGATAAGCTTATTTACTGTATCATTGAAGCTCATATACAAGCTTGTTTATTTGTTTTGTTCATTTACATAAATATTTATTCATGCTCATTTAAACATTTATATTGCTTACTAGCTCATTAAGACATTGTAGTTCATATTGGTGGTTGAGATATTTGGATCCTAAGTAAGTAAAGAAACTCGGTCATCTAAATTTTTTTGCAAGTGCCATCATGTGGGTAATAGAACACTTGATCTATAAAAATGGTGCATAATTTGCAAGTTTATTAACTCTATATAAGGCAAGATACAAGAATTTAGAAAAGCTCTTGTGAGAGTTATGTTCAACTTATGTTAATAACTTCCCCTGAATAAAATTTGTTAGGATCTTGGGGGAAGATATATCCTTTCTTGAATATAGAGGGAGAGAGGAATTGGGCTTGGCTTGACAGGTTTGCTCGTGGAGTTAATGCAGGGAGCTGGACAGATCGCAGTAGGCCCACAGCTGGTTCTTTGATCATAAAATCTGACCAAGGTAGAGAATGTTGTGTATTGGTCCGGTTTTCGATTAGATTGTTCCTGCACGACATCATACCGATGTAAAATCCTTATAAATAGCATATAGGTTGATGTATATTCACATCTCCAAAAGATGAATAAAGGTCCCTGTTATATCCCTTCTCTCTCCCACTCTCTCTCTCTCTCTCTCTCTCTCTCTCTCTCATCCAAGATGAAAAAGAAGAACCTCTCTTCCTCCTCCAAGAAACATAACAAAATTTCATAGTAAAAATATAATTATGTAATTAAAAATGGACAAACTTGCATCATTTTAATAAGCTCCATCATTCATGATCCTATGTTTTAATTAGATTTTATATTCATTAAACCATGATGAATAAATTCTATGCAATTTGTTCCCATTTTGTATTTGAATGAATCATTATCATGAAGATCTTTGTAATCTATCCCAATCATTTTAATGACACATTGAAATATTTTTCTTAATCCTAAACAACTAGATTATCATCTAGATTGAATCATACATAGATTTATTTGAACTTTACTGAATAGTTTCTGTTAAAAATAGCTTTAGGCTTTCTTTTGAAGTATTTATGTATATCGGATTGAATAAAAAGCTACTTAAATTAAAAAATATTTTTATAATAAGCTATTTTATAATTACTAAAATGAAATTAGAAATGATTTCAACCTCTTTTCACATTTTTTTAATAAAATTTCAATAGATTTTGCCCTATAAAGCTGGCAAAGAACTTGTGTGTGATATCCAATATGTTGAAGTCTAATATTTTATTTGGGGGAATTTTCTTAATGCTTTATAAACCAACTTTCTAGTACAAAAAAATATAACGTATGATCACCGGACTATCACGAGGCGAATCAGAATGCGTCATGTCATCCGGTACATAGCAAAATGATGATGTTCTGCACCTTGATTCGCCTCTGGACAACGTCCAATGACTGCACATAATAATTTCTAATATATGAGATATGCTATTTGACAATCTCTGATATCTTATGAATTAAACAATGAGAATTCGCTGATGCGAGTAACTGTGTGAATCATGTAAAGACAACTCCTGTGTCAAATCACAAAACTTGTGAATACAAAAAATCTAAGACACGCAACTCACCTTGACCTATTGGTAGCTTAGGCTACCAATTAAAATGTCTTGGGTTCGAGTCTTGTGCTTGCGATGTGTATATGAGTCTGTTGTAATTGGTCTAACTTTCCCAAAAAAAAAAAAAATCTAAGACACTTAAAAATTTATAACATATAAAATTGGACAGACTAAGGTCATCTCCAACGAAAAAACTTATTTTCCAATTCTAAATACAATAATACTTCAAAATACAGTAACTCACTATTAGACCGGTCCAGCCGGTCCACGCGGGACCGGCCCAGGCGGAGAACGGGCGGAATTTCTCCGTCTCTTCCGTTAGCCGCACGCACGCGAGGCTTGAGAGCTCCTTTTAGGAAGGTTTTTGAATGGATTCTAGGAGGGAAATTGAATGTAGGGATTGTTTAGGGATTTCCTTCTGATTTGTATGCATTAAATAGTTGATTTTCCTAGGGTTTGAGTATCTTGAATTGGGCTGAAATTTGGGATCTCTTAGATTTAGGTTTTCTTTGGGCTCTTGGCGTTGCCAGAGATTTGGGAGAGATCGATCCTCCTCTCGAATTGAGGATCAAGTGTATCTTACTAATTTATTCATTATCTAGTGGAATACAAATCTTCATCTCCTATTCTAATTTTCTACTTTTCTTCAATTTGATTACTTGCGTAACTCAAATCTATGTAACATCACAGGTTGGCGATGTCATCGGACGATTCGAGAAGAAAGGTTTCTACCTGAAAGGTATTTCTTTTTTGGATGCATGCATCATCAAGTATTGTGTGGTTTTTTTGGCAAGGCGTGATCTTTTTGAATTTTAGGGTTGAAGCTTATAACCGTGGAGCGGTCCTTCGCTGAGAAGCACTACGAGGATTTATCAGCGAAGCCCTTTTTCGCTGGTTTGGTGGAGTACATCATATCTGGCCCTGTGGTGGCCATGGTTTGGGAGGGTAAGAATGTTGTTGTGACTGGTCGGAAGATGATTGGGGCTACCAATCCTTCTAACTCGGAACCCGGGACCATTCGCGGTGATTATGCAATTGAAGTTGGGAGGTAACATATATTTCATTTTCCTCTTGCTCTCATCTTATGTTCTGATTGAATATTTTTTCTGTTGAAAATTCTTTGAATTGGTTTATGGCCTTCTCCTAAAAGCACTTTTGTTGGACAGATTATCATGGCTGTTCTTGTTCTTTTTATTTTAAAACATTGCTTTGTTTACTTCTGTTATCTGTGTATGATTTGGTGCATCTTTCGTGTGTATTGTTTTGCTGGAAAGTTGTGTTCTTGCGGAGACCGATTTACCATCTTATACATGACAATGAGGGATCTAGCTAAGTACAGTGCTTAGATCTTTATTTGTAACATTGTGCATGATTTCTATATGTACCTAAAAAACATGAATAGCTAATACAGAGAGTTTTCTTAAGCGAGAAACAAAACGATTTTGATAGGAAATACTTGAATATTTCAGGTAAACCCTAACAAGATTGATAAAAACAGCTGAAAAAACTCAACAATTTTAATGGAAACAATAAAGAACAATAGATTTTATTGTACGAATCAAATCAACGGAAACAAACAAAGCAAAGATCCTCAATTCGGGAGGACGATTGTTCTCTCCCAATCTCTAGATGAATCTAGAGCCCAAGACATCAAGAAGAAACTCCAAGAGAACACAATAATCAAGCATAACCCTAACCCTAAACAACTCTTCCTATTTAATATATACATTCTTAATTTCAAATACCGAATTCAAGTTTTCCCTCCCTCCTAGCCGCCCCTACTTCTTTCCCAATTGGCTTGCCTAGTGCGCCCACTAGGCTTGGGCTGCAATCCCCCAAAAGGGGCTGTTTGGGCCGTCTCTTGTAGCAGAGAACAAGCCCTTGCAAGGCCGGCTTAACAAATTTCCTAGTTTTTACAGCTTTGTTTAAGTATATGGATGACGTATGGTAGGTTAGTTTTGACTCTCTAGATTCCAGATGATGCATTTGGTTGTTTGCTTAGCATGCTGAGCTTGGCTTCCTATACGATGAATTATAATGTTATTTAGAACCATATTGTTCTAGAGTTTACATTTAATTAATTTCAAGGAATTTTATTTGATGAAGTTAATCTACTTGATGTATGCAGGAAAGCCATCCCAAAATTAATCTTCTTGTGCATTGCTGGCTACTTCATCTGATTCTTCTCCTTCGATATTGATTTTTTTTAACCTTTCTATAAAATTGTTCCCGGCTTCTCTTTTACTATCAGAGTTCATTATAAATAAGAATGTCAAATAGGCTCTTCTTAAGTTCACTCTAAATGAACTTTCATGCCAGTTGTACATCTATGGGATCAATTACTTTTTCTTGATTTTCTTGGGGAAAAAAGGGAGATGATCCAAAATTTCGTCACAAGTTTTAAAACCTTTCGATCTACTTTTGAGTTTAGTGCAACATGAGAATTTATTGAATATCGGCACTTATATCAAAGCAAATCCAAGGGTTTAATAATGCATCATGAATAAATTTGGACAGGTATCTCATAACCCAAAATCTCTCCAGTTTTTTTCTACCTAATTTCTACTTGCTGCATCTTGATGTTTTGTCTGTATGTTCATATCCAGTGTACAGAGATCCATCCAAATTTTCTTAAGGTTCTGTACTAGCTGATTTTGTTCCTGTATGTAGTAGCAATGCACAGCTCTATTGAAATACCAAGTTGACAAAGCTGTTGTTTACCTCGAATGGTTGAAATACCTTGTTTCTTGTATTGATTGGGAGAAATAATTTAGGAGGAACTTGCTCTTTTAGCATCTATTAGTATGTTGACTCAGATGTTCTTGCCCCTACTATCTATTGCCCGGGAAAATAATGCATGCAAGCTCTTAGTTTTTTAATTTTGATGGATCTTACTGTTGATTTTTCGATGCTCCGCAACCTTTTGTTTGCTTTGTTTCAGCTTTTTCTGTAACTAGAACTACCATGTTTAGATCTTTGGTTAGAGATATTGCAAAGCACTGTATAGTAGGAGTATATGTTGATACGGATAAATTATTCTGTGCGGGAGCGGAACCCTGTCCAGATGCCTAAGCCTGCGTCTCGGTACTGCAGTACCGAGTGTCAGTACTGCCACCGACTAATGTGGCTCATTCTAATTGGTATTCAGACGTAGAGTTGCGTTCGGCGTCTGCCTAGAATAATCTCTCGTTTATATGCCACTAGTTTTTACTGCTTGTAAACACATCCAAACTTTATTTTATATTTGTTCGGAATTTGTTTTGAAATATATGCATAAAATCATCATAGTAATGATTTTTTTTTAATGTGACTTTTTTGTGTCTTCAGGAATGTTATTCATGGAAGTGATTCAGTTGAGAGTGCTAGGAAAGAGATTGCTTTGTGGTTCCCTGAAGGTCTGTCTAACTGGCAGAGCAACCTTCACCCCTGGATCTACGAGTAAGGCTGATGCTATCCATTCTGGCTTTGGGCTCCTGGAGCTTATATTTTGTTTACTAAATGGAGCTTTTGAGTTTTTGGGTCTTGTTGTGTTTGAAGCTTTTTTTTTTGTTGGCCTGTTTGGTTCGCACTTTCTATATCAAAGCTTTTAAAGCTGTGAGAGTATTATTTATGTATGAGTTTGATGTAATAACTTAAATATCATTTCTATTTAATATCGCTTTCCTTACATGTTTATGTTTAATTGCCTTGTAGATATATTTGATTGACTACTGAAAGCCTTAATATAAATCTATTTAGAGAGAGAGGACATGTAATTGTACAAAGCTGTGGCTTGAAAAGCTATGAAAGAGATTCCCTTTGTGGAATTTGCCTTGGTCAGTCTTGCTACGGTTAAAAGGAAAAATTATTAGGCGCGGAGTGTGCACCATCCGCACAAGCACTTGGTACCCAGCAATATCCAATAGTACTGAGTGCGGGTACTGCTAGGTATCCAATACTTGTGCGGACGGTTCTCCCTGTCCGCACTCCAAACCTAATAATCTCTCAATTCAAAGGCCTAAAAGGAGAAATAGATGCAAGTATTACTTCATTGAGAAAACCTTTAGGTCCCCATTAGCTGAGATTCTGCACCTAAAGTTTGGCAAGAAAACTGGTGATAAGTTGGACAGTGCAATTAAGGCTTCGTTTGATTTCCACCAGAATTTTATTCATTTTAAAACGAAAATATCGTAACGGAGAAGCGGAATTTTTTTACTTCTGAAATCGGTGTTATTTCAGAGTTATATGAAAAGGCCTTTTAAAAAAAATGACGCAAATAAATATTAAAATACTTATTTTTTCCCGATTGAAACCGCAAACAGAAAAATTTATGCGCTACCAAACGAAGTCTAAACCAGCTCACAGAGCTTTTTGGTTTCGTTTTAAAGAAATTATTAAACCTGATAAAGGAATTTTAGCTTTTTTTAAAAAAAAATTTTAGAAAGTAGGGGTAAAAATCCAAACAAACTCGATTTTGAAATGGATTTTTAATAAGAATTACACGTAAGACAAATCAATGTATATTTTTCTTATTATAACTTGTTAGAAAATTGTCGATAAAAACATTCATTTTTTTAATATTTATTATTATATATATACTGTGCGGTAAAATAATTTGTTAGCCCCTTTAAAAGAAGCTTAAGATTAAAGCTTCACTTTTAAATAAATTTAAATTCAAAATTAAAATAAGCTCTAATTTCTTCAATCAAAATTCTCATAAATAAAAGCGTATTTAATCTAACCGATTTATTGCTTTCCACATTTATTAAAAAATTATTCATTAGCAAAACAAAAACCAAAAACTCAATATAAAATTATGAATAAAAATAATTTGCAATTCCTTCAAACCAAATATACCATTTTAGGAAGCTTGACGAACTTCTTAAATATTATTAAAAACGTAACGTAAAGGACTTACAATTTCACTTCCACCAATGGGAAGTGGGAACCCTTTTCTTGTTGATTTTTTTTGTACACAAAAGGTTTCCTGGTTTACATCTTTTTTGAAATATTTCATACAAGGCTTCTTTGAGACTGTTTTCGTATTATTTTCTAAAACAATTTTTTTTTATAAAAAAAAAAATTATTTTGAGAACCTTGTAAAACACCGGATTATTTCATAATTATCTGAAGAATTAGAAAAAAATATATATTTTAACTGTAAACACGTTGCATTCAGCAAAAGATTTATCACAAGTATCATACACAATTATTATTATTACCAATTAAGATCTTAAATTGGTATCAGAATAACACCCACGGGCTAATCTCACCTATGATTAACCCAATCCATTTTATCCTAAGGGCAACTCCAATGGAACGGCGAACACTTGTTTGCCGTTCTTGCTTGTTCCAACCGACCGTCATTTTTGGCGCCATTTGATCGCGGATGAACAGTGCGACACCAATATTGGCGTTGCACTGTTCATCTGCGTCAAAAAATTGGTCTCTACCAAACTTGTGGAAGAAAGACGTCAAAGAAGAGCACAACGGTTGGAGATGCCCTAAGAGAGTTTTAATCAGAATAGTCTCAAAATTATTGAATCTGCTTTGAAACAAGTACAATATAAATTTATTTTATATTACCTATATCTTAAAGCAAATTCAACAGATTTTATATTCATCACGATTAAAATTTCTTGAGAATATTCTAGAATAAATTTTAGCCATTTGACATCTATAACTTGGAACAATAATCAAATTAAATAAGATGGAACATTGTGAAAACTCGCAAAATCAAATGAAGGCCAAACTCGCACACTAAATAAAAATGGAATAAAGCAACAGGCCAACTGACCTCTATTCAGAAAACCAATGACTGCAAAGCAGATGTCAGCAAAATTATTAAGCGTGGTTACCGACGTCGTCCGTTGGTCAATCAGGACACACCGCATCACCAATTTATGGAGTACTGTAACTGTGTGTACCATTGTGTATCGGATGTCATGATGCGGATTGGCCTCTTTGGACGCGCCGCATCACCAATTTATAGTGTACAGTGACTGTGTAACCACTGTATCAGATGACATGACGTGACCTGATTGACCTCCGGATGATCCAGTGACCACACGTGATAATTTTTCGATTTCGTAAGAGAAGACATATCATGCAAAAGCTGTATAAGCAAAGACAAGTGAAGCAGAATTAACTACCGAACGAGGAGCCTGAATGAAGGCATGTCATGCAAACGCTGTATATCTTCCCGCAAAAACTCACGCTCCAGCTGACGCCGTGTAGCTTTCAAAACCGCCTGCATCGGTGGTATAAAAGACTATAATTCTCGCAATAGATGATATGCTATGTTATATGGTTTCTCTTATGTGATGTCAACATATTGAACATGTTAGGTTAATTTATGCGGAGAGTGGAATAGAGATTCTCACATTGAAGTCCATGTAGGAAGCCTGCATGGTGAGCCATTGATGATCCATCATTTTAAAAGTAATGCAGTATAGTAAATCAAAGGCTCTCTTGTCTTCTGCAAAGAAATTAGAACTCATATTCAGAAACCTAAAAAAAAAAAATGGATGATCTACTTAAGTTCCTCATTTCAAACATCGATCAGGGAATTTTGGCATGCGAAAAAAAGGCAATAAATAGCATTGCAAGCAAGTTGTAAATCGACAACCGTCGGTTTACAAACATCAATTAGCAATATATGTTCATTCAACAAAAGTTGGATGATATCGGTCAACGAACGCTAATATAAATGAAGGGAGACAATATGCGTCGGAAAGCGGTCAACTTAATTGTTCTCCTTATAAGAAGTATTGAACATCGAATATCTTTAATTGGTGGACATTGAAAATTGGCGAATGTAGGAGATCAACATTGATTAATCTCAAATATTGGATGATCTTGCACGATGAAGCTTGGTACATATGAGAAGGCTAAGACGGTCTTTTAGTAAATCTATTAGAAAAAAAAGAGTAAAATTTTCTACGAGTCTAAGTACACTCAATTTCATAAAATATAAAAATAACAAAAATTGATGCTAATTTATGATTTCAAGGGGCTTATCCAATCCTTTATCCATAACTCTGTCCAAATACTCATTCTTATTAATAATGGAAACACAAAATTGTGACTAATCAGAAAATGACTAAAAACTTGTCCATAAGTGAGCCGTAACACAACTAAGACAGGTAGCCGATCACTAACGATGAAGTCCCCAGTCAGCAAACAAAAGATACTATTTCTAAGTTGTAAACATCATTAGTTCAATGGAGTTAAAGAGAAAAAAATATGATCGTCAAATTGTTAGAACAAAACTTGTAGCATAAGTTATATTTTATTGTCATGTAAAGATCATGGCAAATTGGGTTTAATTTTGATATGGATTTATTCATCTTGACAAGGGAGGCATGGAGAATGTTGTACGTTAGGATCAAATTTAGTGTTGGAGAAAAATGGTAATGAAACTCTATTTCTATAGTGAAATTATCTTTCCCGAGAGCAACCAATCGACTGACAATTTGGCCACTTGAAGAGGTTACAAAGCTTCTAGAAGTCTACATCTTCAAATATCTTGCTAGCGGTGCAAATCGGAGCACCTTATTGAAATCCAATAGCCCGAGACAATTGCTTGTAGCGAGAGCTTTCTATACATGGTCTCAACTGGCCTTCGCAGCTGCGGCAGAAGCGACACAGATAATAGCATTAGGCAGGTGGGGAATTGCATAGAAGAATAAGGAAGAAGGGCAAGATGTGGGGTTAGTGTTAAAATTTTTTTTTTTTTTCGAGGTCATTTGGACTTGGATTTGAATGATTTTGAGATTGTTGGATTCATCTCATCAAAACACATCATGATCATAAAATTGCTGAAATTGAACTACTTTTGAGCTCATTTTCAAAGCTTTTAATCAAAACCTTGGGTGATATTGGATCTAAAATTATGCATGCAAATTCATGTTGAATCAGGATGATTTTGTGAACCATGCCGAAACTTATTACTAAAATGCATGACCTCAAATCTACCTAAGGTCCTAAAATGCATATCAAGACTAGTTTTGCAACAAATCTAATTCAATTAGACATGTGAGGAAAACAGCCGCTCATGTTCTTTTTGCTGCGGATATCCGACGATGGACATTAATCAAAGGAAGAGACGAAGATCGACGGGATAGATCCCTCCATTTTATCTTAGTTTATTAATTGTATTTTTGATTTAATTATGAATTTTTCATTTTTACCCTTACTTAAGGGTCTTGTCTTATATAAGTACAAAGGGCAAAGTTGTCTTTTAATTTCTTTTAAGGCCTACATATAAAGGCCCTTGCTCTTGTCTAAGATAAATGATGGATTAATAAATAAATTATTTATACACTTTGTTCTTGAGAGCGATGAGCGTTCTTAAGAGAGTAGAAGTTCCTATGTGAGGGCAATGAAATACGCACCAGCCGCAGGATGTGTCCGGGCTCGTGGTTGAAGTCCTTGGTGAAGGGCAACGCAATACCCGTCAGTCTTTAGAAGAGTTCGAGACTCACGGTTTATTTTTCTTTCTCTAATCACTCACCTCCTTCTCCTTTAACCGCCGGCTAAATCTTCTCCTAGCCGCCGGCTTTCTACCTCCTATCCTCTTCCCCACCACCGGCCACCCACCCCCTTTCCTTTACAACCATCGGCCACCACCCTCCCCTTCTTCCAACCGCCGGTCTCCTCCCCATCTCCACCCTAATTAAAATCCCACCAAACCGTCACCTTCTCCACCAAGCTGCCACTTCCCTTAGCCCTCTCATCCTAATTTCCTTCTTTCCTATTTGGATTTGTTTTAATTTTGGAAAGCTTTTAAATTTAAATTCAAATGAATTTAAATTTCAAATCATTTCCTAAATTAGTTATCTTATTTTAGAAAAGTATTCCAATCAAACCTATTTCAATTCTAATAGAATTTGATTTAAATACTCATTCATAATTTAAGTTTCTTCACTTGGCAAGCTTTAAATCACCTAATTAAGAGGCTCATTAATGATCCCCTAATTAAGCCTCCAATCACACCAATTACTCCCACTTCTGGCAAAATTAATTTCAGCATTTTGAATTTGATTCCCACTTATTTTAAATTTAAAATTCTGAAATTGAATTTCCCTCCAAAAATCGCTGCCCAACCTAAACCCTACCCACTTCTCCTAGCCGCCTGCTTTAGCCCCACCCTTTTCCCTCCTAAATTTATTCTTTCCTACATTAAGTCGTTTTAATTTTGGTAAGTTTTTGAGTTCAAATTCGAAGGAATTTGAAATTTCAAATTCTTTCCTAAATTATTTAGTTTAGTTTTGGAAAGTTTTCCCTCAATCAAGGAATGATTAAATCTAAAATTGATTGGGAATCAATTCAAAATTCATACATTCATCGAACCTAGACATCTCTCTCCCCTTCTTTGGTCGGCCTCCATCTCTCTCTCCCTCCTAAATTAATTAATTCCCCAATTATACATCAACTTAGGAAAATTAACCCCCCCCTTTCGTTCTACATCACTTTTGCTAGCTGAATTCATGAAATTCCATATCAGCATCATGACTGAAGGCCAGAACATTGGTTTCCATTTACCATGCCAAAATAAGCTAATAGAAAAAGGAAAACTATAATCTAATAAATAATTTACGAACTAAAACAGAGTCAATGACCACAAACTGCATTACATACTACAAATCATTTCTCGAGACTCAAGCAGGAATCTATCGCAAATTAAAACCTACTTTTATATACCTGCGAGTATCTTTAAGAACAGCGCTCCCATCATTGTCCTTGGTTTTGCTGCAAGTTATAATTGTAATGGCATAAGTGATGCACATTGCATACAACAAAAACTTAATAAGATCATAAGCTTTAAATGGAGAAAATTCCTACAATACAAATTAATGAAAAATATTTTTGGCCTCTTAATAGTTAATCAAAAAGCTTGAGAAGATTTCCAAAAAAAAAAATTATCAAAACTTTCTCAGGAATTCCCAATTATTACGTAGGGAAAGTTTAACAATACAAACCAGCTTGGAGATCAAGCATTTGTATCAGCATGAATGTTATGTTCACACCAGCAACAGCAAAGGGATACTCCCACAAGGATCGGTTACCCACTCTCTTCCAGAGAAGATCTTGAAAGGATTTCTGAGTAAAAGAATACTTAATTAGTTCTCATAGATAAAGCCAAAGGTTTGAAAGATTGCACTTTTACATGCAAGACAATGGAGGCATATAGCAGGAAGTTATGTGGACAAAAGTGAAGGTCAACTAAGGCTATTAGTTGCAGACTTAGGAGCTCTCCAATTTGATTTAAAATAAGAGGCACATCATTCAAATTAATACTAGAGTTCTGTAACCGTTAGTCATCTCCAAGTTGGGGTCTAATAGAAACTTGGTAATATTTAAGATTTTAATTGCAAGAATTAAAATGAATCTCTCGGTATAGAATACTCTAAGAAACTTGTAATTTATTAATCCTATAGTAGGCAATAAAATCAAGCTGGCAGAACAGAAAAAGTAAAAAAGTAAAGAATGGAATAAAAAAGCCTTTTCTGATGGAAGCTAACAGACATGATAATTAATATTTAAGCACATTACAATAGAGTAGCTAACAATATAAGCTTCTTCTTCTGGTGGGAATACAACAAAGAGTTCGATATAATGTTCATAACCTACAAATATCAAGAAAAATAAATGTGACATACCTATTCATCAATTCATTTTCCAAAAAACACTTTATATTGATTACATTAAAAGGTAAACTGAAAAAAAAAGGTATAGCAAGCCAGTTGGCTATATTGAAGTTTCAACATAGAAAATGCATGTGCGAAAAAGTAAACAAAAACATTCAGAACTTTGCCTAGCAAAAACCAAGCAACCTATTCCAAAAAACATGGAAAATGGGCGCCTAAAAGCTTATTTGATGGAGATGTATAATTCTATACTTGCAGAAATGTCGAGCAATTTAATGATATAAACAATATTTTAGTTTAGTTCGATTTCATAGTTTTATTTAGTAGTTTTAGTTTCAGTCTACTTATAAAACACAGTGGTGATGATATGCCTATGAGAATGGAATTTACCGTCTTTATTTATGACGTTTTTGGTCTATGTAACCTCTTATCCAGTTCAATTTAAGTGGTTGACTTCATTGGTTTTGCTGTTGGATCCGTTGATGGATTCATAAAGAGCGTTTTGGTTTTGCAGGCTTTTGGTAGTGCTGTAGCCTTAAGCTCCTGTAGCGGGTTATTGGCAGTGTTGTCACCTTCCGCACCTATAGCTCAATGTAGTTCCTGTATAAGCCTTTTAATGGTGTATAGCCTTCAACTACTGTAACCCATGCAGATCCCTGCAGCAAGTATATTCTTGTACCAGTTATGATACATTGTGAGCAATGTCATCGATTTCGGTGTTACTTGGACTCGTCCTTTAATAGTTCTGAGTGTTTTAACAATCTAAGATCTATGTGCGAAGGATTTTAAATTGAAATGGCAACGGCACCCAACCCAAGGAAATTAGAAGGCCATAAAAATAAAATTTGACGCACATAATGGGAGCATTTCGTCTATGAAAAATCCAGATTTTGATTAATCAAAATCTATTCTGTTTGAGTTGAGTGTTGATTCATTTGAGCATGTTGCAAATGACTACCAATTTCTATAAAAGTCATATCTTTGTATCAATAGGACTAGATTCTCTCTTCATGATGAATTCTTTCCTTGGTTTCTTTTTTTTCTTATAATTTATAATCGGGTTTTACATGTGATTAAAAGGGGGTTTTAATGTGACTAATTTTAGTCAAATTCTTTTTTTTTTTTTTTTGAATCTTAATTGATATGTGGTTTTTATGATTATAATTTATCCTTGAATTTTTTTGGTTTAATCAATCATTAAATTAACATTTGGCACAAACTCTTCATATTTTCTTGATTGTATCAAAATTTAGCAGATACTTCTTAATTAATGGTCTTTCGAATTGCGAATTTTTGAATCTAGTTTCTGTGCTTTAATCTTATGTATAATTTAGTTGCATTAGGAATCATATAAATTAAGACGTCCTACATCATTTAGAAATCAACATTAACAACAAATCCAACTAATGGGAATACAAATATCAATTCAATCACTACTTAGAAGTGAACAGAAAAAGACAACACCAGTTCTTATAAGGCAATTAAACTTGAACATGGTCCTAACTCAACACCTGGGCTTTCTTATAACGTCAAAAGAAAAACAATTTTTGTCCGTCCTTTTATGATTTAATAATGGCAACTGCACCTCTCGAATTTTACATCTCAACCACTTGGAAATTATTTAAAGAAAAACAAGAATAGCCTATTAACTGACCTCAGGGCTGCTAAATTATAGACTGTTATATAGAAGCAATAACTTCAATCTATAAAATCATATAAGCTTTATTATCAATTTAATAAATTTCAAATGAGATATGTATGTGAGTGCACTAGGTATCTGAACAAATGATAGGTTAATGCTCAAGCATATCATTCTGTTCATGGCTGTTAAATCATAGACCCTTGATACAGGAAGCCATAACTTCCGTTATACTAAGTGCTTTGACCTACTATTTGAACTTCAGTTCATAAATCATGTAAGCATTATTATTTAGTTAATAGACTTTGAATGGCATATGTATGTGAACTCAGTATTTGAACAAATGATAGGTAAATGTTCAAGCAGATTATTTGCTACTTCACAGATCATTACATATACTATCCTGTATGACATAACCAGATAAAATGGGTAAAAATATCATCAATAAAAATGATCAGCCAACATAAGTTCACCCTAAGAAAAAGTGATGCATACCATGCAAAGAATGTGTTTCCAAACTAGTAAACCAATTCAAAAGTTTTGATAAGAATGTAACAATATTCACACGACCTTCTTTTAGGAAGAATATTGAAATGTTTCTAATCAGACGAAGAAAAAAAAAAGTACATTTTAAAACCTTATTCAGCTATTTCAAATAATAGCGCTTGAACTTACAGGGAAAGTTCTTGCAAAGAATAATAAATTCTCCAATGATATAAATCCTCCACCCCTGCAATCATGGGCATTGAATTTCATCAATATTGCCTACATATAAGCAACAAGTTGATTTAGAAGCAAGAAAGGTAAGAAGAGTTTCAATACCTAAAATCTGTAGATGGGTCTTTCCCTTGCCACCCCATCTCCTTCCATTGTTCAGATATCAAACCATGTAATTTAACATCAGGAAATGCTACATGCCATAGGGCTCTTAAGGCTTCCTACAATTTTCAAAAGTTTTAACGAAGGTTAAAAAAGCAAACCTTGAATTTCTGTTAAACATGGTCTATAAATATAGGGATCAAAATAATGCGGGTAAAGTACTGAAGTTGATTAGATTAATATAAGTACTCGATAAAAAGAACTTCACTAAAATAAATAAGTTGACATAATATGGCCAATTTCTTCCCTAGCCCTCGTTCTCATTGTTTTCCAAACATAAAACATGGAAATCAAATGTGTATCCTTCAATGATTTGATAGAAAAGACTTAGGTTTTGTTTAGATGCTAGGAATTTAAGTGAAAATAAACAAAAATAAATTGAAAATATCAATGGTTGTTGATTCATAATCAATCTGTAAATTATGAGCATCTCATATCATACAGAGCCTTTATGAGGAAGGAGTGAACCTAAGCAATACAACTATCATCATGATCCTTTGTTACATCCCAACTATGTGGGATTGACTCCAGGAATCCTTCACCAAATTCTTTTGCTGAGGGCTGCATATGCTAATAACTTCAGCTTATGCAAGAATTTTGCTCAAAGTTTCCAATCAAGTTCCTTTTCATCTTTCCCTTAACCGTCCTATACCTTCAACAGTCTTTTTTGCCCCCCTCGTTGATAATTCACTACTTTCCTTTGCACATGCACAACTATGTATAATTTTGATAACCACAACCTTGACTAACTGTCACCCTAACCACAACTCAAGCTCCAAAATTTAACAATCTATCATCCTAATTTTACAACACACTCATCTTACCTGACTCATTTATCGCACCACACCCTAGATTGTTACCAATTTTCATTTTGCCAAAAACTTGGATCCATACAAAACAACTAGCCCTTAATTCTATTTTATAAAACTAACTTTTAAACATTTTGATATTACATTATCACATTATATCATAAAGACACTTTTCTATTCTAAACATATAGTTGTGTTCCTACATTTTATATATTTTCCCATAGCCCTCTTCGTTAGTACAAAAAAAAAGGAGATAACCACACACATGTTTCACATGATCCTCCCAAATTATTACTTATACCACTATTAATTCCAAAATCATTGAGCCAGTACTCAACATATTGATATTTTATTCTACTAATCTTAAGCTGCTTATATTCTTAAAAGCACATCTATTTACTCAATATCCAAATTCTTATACGAAAAATTTGTAGCTTGAAAAGCCCATGATTAAAAGTTATTAAACTAAATATAGACAAGCTAAAACAAACATCAAATGAGGCCCATAATAAGAATCAATGAATAGAGAGTTCCAATAAGCCAAAACCAAAGTTATTAAGGTTGAGATTACAGTAATGTTGATGGTGTTACCAAGTACCATAAGAAAATACAAAAATGTTGCTTTAATCATTCAATATTAAAATATTAAATTCATAGACAGAAGATTATGTAAATAGAGACAAAGTTCGGTGAATATTAAAGTATGGCATTATGACCAATGCTAATAAATTAAAGACCGCTTTAATTTAGTCATATAATTATGTTGTCCCTAGTAGATGGATGTAAGTCTCTAGCCAAATCACACTTGCGTGGGCAATATATACAAACCCGTTACACTATTTTTGGAAATTGATATGCTTGAAAATGGCTGGTAGTGAAATTTGGAACAAAAATTATCATAGTTTTATAGAAACTCTCGATTGATCCTAACACTAATAACAGTAGTCCATATCGAGGTCTGATGAAAATGCATGGTAAAAATCAATCAAAGCAAATTCATATCGAAGTAAAAATCTGATGCTTGGTCCCATGCTATATGATATATGATAGATAAGATCCTCCATAAGCATACTATAAGACTATCATCAAGATGGAACAGGAATTATGAATTTCTATGGGATTTGACAAACAGGAGCAAACCCCATATAGAAATTAAAGTGAACCACATTTTATATACCAGAAGGGATGCCCAATTATTGGGGCGTGGTGAAAGATCCTATTCTGAGAAAGTTAAGCTCTCAAAGCTAAATTTAAAACGACTGCTTCTTAGTTTGGTGGTATAAATTTAAGAATATTTTTTTCCTACATGAAATATTAAAACAATTGTTGGGTAGAACTATTCACCTTTTTATAGAGAAGAAAAAGAACATCTTCAATACTAACTAAAATATACTTACAAGCACATTGCCTCATGCTAGAGATGACACACTGATACGAAAAAGAAGAAGAAGAAGTGTCCATAAAATTGATAACATAGCATTTGTATTATCAACAATACCAAGTTTCAGGATGAGTAGCTTAATTTTTGTCTGATACCTGGTGCTCTAGCTTTGAACAATCATAAGTAACATCTATACGATTTTGTAACCTTCGCAGACATTCTCCCTGAATCATAAATATAGCAAACATCAAAATTAGTCATTCTCCATATTCAGGGCAGTAAAAACACTCCACAGCACATATTGCAGACCATAAATTCATTAACATGTTAAAAAAAAGAATGCTATAAAAAGAAAAAAAATATAATAACTAATTGATCTGGCTAACAGGTTGTTCCTATTCATCACATAGATCAAATGTAAGAACCGGCCGTACCTAAACTAAACACGGATGAAACAAGTGAATCGAGCGGATAGGTCAAGCAAGCCACACACGGGCACGGGAGGATCTGGGAAAATTGGATTGTGCGATCGACCGAGGAAATGCATACGAGAGTGAAAAACAACGACTCCTCACGTAAGATAACTTAGTTTTGCTTCGTCCAGTTAAGCCAATTGAACGAAAGGAATAAACAGAAACCAACTGAGAGGAAAATGAAGGAGAATGAAGGTAGGTTTTTCAATCTTGTTCATTTTATGTGCAATTCTTTTGTGATTTAATCCTAAGAAAGAATCAATTGACTTAACTGAAGGCAGGGGAAGTAATTGAGAGATAAAGAGAAGGAAATTTGGAAAGAAGAAAATTTTAGAAAGGACGAAATAGCGAGTTTCTATTACTGACAACAAAGAAAAGAGTAAGTGATTTAAATTATTATTTTACATTCAAAATTATATAATATGTATAATTCATTTCTCTAATTGAAGAAATAATATGTGATTGTCAAATAGGAAGAAGAAATCTAGTGGTGAGAGTCTCGATTCAAAGAGGAAAAAAAGAAGGTTTATCGATGTAATTAATTTTGATAAATTTAGAGGGTTGCAGTAGATTATGAATTGTAATCAAGATATGTTAAATTAAAATAAATCAATATTATATAGATGATGTCGACACATTTGAGGCTGAGTATTTAGCCGACTTTGTGATGAGGACATCCGACCTTGAAGGGTCTACATGGCCGCTTCTTTTCTTCCACTATTTTTGGGCTATTTTATTGGATTCCGAATTTTGCAACCAAGTTCCATCAAGGACATCCAACCTTGAAGGGTCTACATGGCCGTCGATCTACGTCCACGATTACGCCACTTTACTTTTGATTAACATTATATTAGATTTATTATTGATGTATTAGTTTATGAATTTTATTGTACTTTTCCTTTTATGCCCCCACTTGAGGGCCCAGTCATGTGTATGCCCTAGGGGCAAGTTGGTCTTTGTATTTTTTATCATTGTATTGGATATTTAAAGCCTCCTCCTCTGTCTTTGAGGGTTAATGAATGATATTATGAAATTTCTATACTTATGTGTTTTGAGAGATCTTGAGAGTTCTTGAAGAGATTGAAGTCCCTAGGGGCTTCCCCCCAACACACACACACACAAGCTTTGTCGGCCACCTTTCCCCTCCTTCTCCTTGGGATCGTTGAGAAATCCTCTTTCTTACAAGGTGATTAGTCAAGGACAGCAAGGATCTTTCCTCCACCACATCAAGGCTTCCTTTTTCCTCATGAATGGAGGTCCTGAACAAGACCACGAATTTTAACTTCTAGTTGTATGGCTTGGCCTAAGCTCGTTTTACCCCTCTCATTTTCGTTGATTATCTAAAATCACTACAAGTTTAATACTTAATATTGCTATCATCTAAAAGCGGGCAATTTCGTATTTAATATTGCTTAAGCATTTTAGTCATACATCACTTTGACTTGACCCTAGAGTAGAAGCAGTTGATTATGTCTTCCTTGGTCTACCAATATTTCTCTGAGATGATCCAACATTCATCCTTGATTCTCTTGATGATCTTTACCCCAGCGTAGGGCAGCTCTTGATAATATGTTTAGGTTGATAACACCGGAAGCAAATATTTGTCCCATAAATACATTCTCCCTTGTATTGTTTTTCACACTTGTTGCAGTTATTCATGCTCGTCTACCTACCACTGGTGTTGGGTTTTTCCTTGTTCCAATTAGACCTTTCAGATTGAGAAAATGATCTAGCATGAGAATCCTGGGAAAATCCTGTAACATTTACATTCTTCCTTTTCTAAAAATCGCGCCTACTTTGGGCATTTTGGATATCAATTCAAATCATTCTAGCTCCCTTCACTAATACAAAATAATCTTCAATCCCTAGAAGAACAAGAGGTTGTTTGATAGTATCTTTCCACCAAGATAAAAATTGATGACATTTTTTTCTACAGTATGAACTAATTGAGGGGCATATCTGGATAAAGTAGTTACTTATGCTTCATACTGCATAACTGATATGTCTCCTTGCACCAGTCTAAGAAATTTATCCAGCATTTGCCTCCATGCAGAAAGAGACACAAACCAATATCCGAGCACCTGAGTAAACTCATCGCATTTAATATGGATGTTGTATATCCCTCTAAATTTATCCTGGTGCTGACCTCTTCACCACCTTTCAGCCTTGTCATCAAGTACAAATATTGTAGAAGATCCAAAGATGGTGCAGGATAGGCAACAAAAATATTATGATGCAAAGCACGGCCAGTTGAATTTATAGTTGGTGAATTTGTTTTTATTAAAGTCAATCCAATGAGAGGATTGCAGCACTTTAAAAAGACAAGAAAATTGAGTTCATGGTTTGTTAGTGATGAGGGCATCAGTAAAAGATTTTGACACATGTACCATCAGAGACACCGGAGATTAACAACTACGATCAGGAGCTTATATTTTTGAGTCATTTTATGTAGTAGTTTATTTTATTTTCATTCTTTAATGTTTTACCCTTATGGTGGTCATTTGATGTTGTAGCCCCGAGGGCATTTTAGTCTTTGTTTCTTTTCTTTTTGGTGAGACCTATATATAGGTCAATTCTATTGTGTTTGGGATGATGATAATTGACATGAAAAAAATTTCAGCTTTTGCTCATGATCTCTTTGCGAGTTCTAGAGGAGAGGAGTAGCCTAGGAGAGGCTCACACAGACTACCCAACATCCCCTTTCGTGGGAGCTCTTGGTTCTTTTTATTTTCTTTCTTTTCTTCCCGTTTCTCCTAGCCGCCGGCAACCCCAAATCCACCTCCTTACCACCGACCAGCAACCCCCATGCCTCCTTCCCTTAGCCGCCGGATCCGCCCTCCATCACCCGCCCGGCCCAAATCCCCCACCCCCTTTCCACCGAAGCCAACACCAAGCCGCCGGCCCCCATTGAGTCCCACCCGTCGACCAACCC
The DNA here is from genome assembly GCF_001605985.2 of Dendrobium catenatum. Lineage (NCBI taxonomy): Eukaryota > Viridiplantae > Streptophyta > Magnoliopsida > Asparagales > Orchidaceae > Dendrobium > Dendrobium catenatum. The sequence continues at coordinate 2,952,841 of NW_021318876.1, forward strand.
AAGGCCAAGCCTTGGAATTTGAATTTTCAAATTCAAGTAGGCTTTCATTGCTTTCCTAATTTGTCCCCTTATTATTTAGGAAGTTTCCTAATTTAAATTCAATTTTAAAATTTGAATTTCAAATCCCTCCCTAAATGATAAACCCAATTAGGAAACTATTCAACTCTAATCAAATATAAATTTAATTCAGAATTTGATTTAATTACTTATTCAATCACCCGGGCCCCACTTACATTGAACCTAGACACAAATTTAAACCCCCATAGGGCCGGCCCCCTCTCTCTCTCTCCACTTTGCTACCTAGGCAACATTTAATCCCTCCCTAAATTCCCTAGTAATAGCCGGCTCCATGAACCCTCAATTGGGTTGATTTAAATTTCAAATTGGCTCTCCCTCTCTAATGAAAATATAAAATTTAGACTTCAGATTTTCCCTCTCACCTTCTCCCCCAAACCACTTGGCTTAACCCAAAAGAAATCCTAACCCTAGCCGCCCTTCACCCTCCCCAAGTCATCTCCCATCATCCTCTCCCTTCCTCCTCACAAATCTCAAGCTTGCTCTTCTCCAACCGCCACCACCGTTATGCATGGCCGATCCGGAAGCCGACCATGACTTCTTATATGACGATCAAGGACGAACAAACGTTCTCAAATCTCATTTCTTCGACGTGAATCTAGACATGAATGCTTCCGTAGAAGATTATTTAAATCACATCCTTTTCACGTTGGTACCCTCCATCAAAGAGCACATTCCTACCGGGCGTTGGATACTCACCAGTCAACTCATGGATTCCCCGTCGCCGGCCACCTCTCCAACGAACTACACCTTGGGCGTCATCTGTCTTCTAGTGGCATTGCTAAGCTTGTTCTCAATCTTCCTCCACTAAAGTACTTCCACCACGAGTGTGAGTGAGGGACCCAATGTGAGCAAATCTATTTGTTAAACCATGGATTAGTGTTTCTTGTCATAACATTACTTTCTCTATTTTATGTTGATAACTTGTAAGCATCCTGTTAATCTAGTTGTAACCGCGTGCCTACATAATCTTTACTTGATAATTATAAAAGCCTAATTTGGGAGAACAAGAAGTCTATAACTAGTGAAGCTTTCATTACCAAATATTAACATCCCTAAGCAGTTCTTCTTTACTTGCATGGTTTCACATCAGTTAGACATTTTGAAATCATTGAAAGGATTGAGAATATACCTTACAGATTAGATATGTCAGTGCATATGCAAGGAAATCACAATGTTTTTCATATATATGTGCTTCAAAAATATATATCAGATGAGTCGTAAAGAATCCTGCCAAAATCAATTGAGTTGCAACCTATTTTGAAATATGTTGAAGAGCCCAAAAGATTATTGAAATATGATGTGAAACAACTAAAGAATCAGGAGATACCATTTGTAAGGATTTTATGGAAGAATGTAACTAAAAGAGATGTCACTTGGGAGAAAGAATAAGATCAGAGAGCTCAATATCCTCATTTATTTAATTAAGGTATGTTTATTTCATTTAAATTTCAAAGACAAATTTTTTATAAGAACCGGGGATTGTAAGAACTGGTTTGATTGGTTCACTTGAATTGGCCCTACCTAAGCTAAACATGAACGAAACAATCGAACCGAGCGGGCAAGTCGAGCGGACCGCACTCGAGCACGGGAGGATCTAGGTGAATCAGATTGTGCAATCGAGCAAGGAAACGTGTACAGGAGTGAAAAGCAGCGACTCCTCATGCAAGATAACTTTGTTTCACTTCCTCCAATTAGGCAAATTGAACGAAAGGAGCGAACAGAGACCGACTGAGAGGAAGAAGGAGAATGAAGATAGGTTTTTTAATCTTGTTCAATTTGTGTGGAATTCTTTTGTGATTTAACCCTGAAAAAGGATCAATTGTCTTAAGTGAAGGGAGAGGAAGGAATTGGGAGAGAAAGAGAAGGAAATTGGGAAAGAAAAAATTTTGGAAAGGACGAAACAACTTTCATTTCTAATGATGGAGAAGAAAGTGATTTAAATTATTATTATACATTCAAACTTATATAAGAAAATCTATATAATTCATTTCTCAAATTGAAGAAATTATTGTGTGGAATATAATTATGCTGATTAATTTGATTGTTCTGTTGGCTCGAACCTCAAGTTTCTTGTGCTCGCTTAAGGGCTGCGGGGGGTTTATCCCCTCCTTGGATTCGGGTGCTTTGAATCTGAAAAAGTTTTTTTTTTTGGTACAATGCCGCGACGTTGTGTACCCGAGCAACCAAGCGTTGAACGACAGAGAGCAAAGCGCCGCAACGATATAGATACGACGTTGTAGCGGTGCAAGACAAAGACTTGAGCGCCGCACCATGTCAAACTGTCGCTGCAGTGTGCGAGATTGACTGGACAGTTTTCTTTCTCATTTTACTGAAGGGTTGCGTCCCTTTGAGTTATTTTACTTGGCTTTCTCTTATATTTTCAGTTAGGGCAAATGTGAAAATGATGCATATGAAAGGAGAAGGAAGGAGATAGTGACAGAGATCTGTACTTATTTCTCCAAATTTTCATAATGGATTTCTTGGTGTGGTATGGTTCTGTGATTTTTCCCCCTATTTTGAGTTTTTCCCCCATTAAATCTTGGTATCCTTTACTTTTTCGTTGCTTTTACTTTCTTCCTTGTTTCGTTATTGTGGTGTTTACTCCTCATCATCCCCAACAGAAATAATATGTGAGACTGTCAAATAGGAAGAGGAAATCTAGTGGTGAGAGTCTCAATTCAAAGAGGAGAAAAAAGAAGGCTTATCGAGGTAATTAATTTTGATAAATTTAGAGGGTTGTAGTAGATTATAAATTGTAATTAAGATATGTTAAATTCGAAGAAATCAATATTATATAGATGATGTCGACGCATTTAAAAATGTTTTTAAATGATATCAAATTAATGCAATATCATCTTGACGACATTTAATTTTAGACATTGATTAGTAATAATTGATGTAAGTGGAATATTATTGGCAGTGAGCAGTGAAGGAATCAAATAATTGAGCTGAGATAAGTATAAAAAATTTATTTCAAAGATCGAGGGTTGGAAGGATCTTAACACAAAAGAAGTCGAAGTGGAAAATTACAATAGTTTTATAGCAATTATAATTTTCTTTTCTTTTATTGCAATAATTGCATGTTATAGCACTATGTTGACTAAATGGTTAGTGTATAAATAAATCAATTGAGAATAATAATTAAACTTCTATCCATCTTAATTAAGTTTATCATTTGTCCGTCCTAATCTTTCAACACTAAATTCACATGTCCAATGAATAAATGAATTTTCTAGCCTTTGTGATGAATGTCCAAATCATCTAAGTCTATTTCTCACTATCGTATCTTCAATACACTATACCTTATGGAAAACAAAATTAGGTTTTGATCAACTGCTTGGGAACATCCCTTATTAATAGTCCAATTATCAAAGCATACAAGCATATTTTATACACATATGATTAGCATATTCAGGTAAGTGACTCCCACATAATTTGAAAGTTGCATGTAAAAAGGGATCATTTTCTTACATAATCCAACCACGTCTAACACTTCGGTAAACCTAGTCATGCCCAACTATTACAAGCATATGGAAGAATGTTCTAATATTTTTCTAACATTTTTTGTGGCTTGTCCTATCAAAAGATGTGCACAGTAGTACCTGCAAGGGGGTAAGTTCAACCAATATTCGAGCATCCGTTTCTCTTCTCTGGGCGCAAACACAGGAAAGTCCCTTTCCAATCCATGCACTTGACCCTGTGACAAAGTACGCTATAGCATTTAATAAACTGGTAATGAATCAATGTTTACAATTCTCTGTATGAAGTACATGCCAACAATATAATCCAGAAACAGATAAATTAACTTCAGGGTGCTTAATTCAGAGAAAATCTTCCAACTTTCTGAGGGAATAGATGGTTAATATATGACGCACTCACTAGTAAGACACATATAAGCCAGTTATTGAAGAGTAATTTTGAAAGCATAAAATAGCAGTCTTACAAATTGAGTGCAATGTCAAGCAGGCATATGATAAACACCGTTTGCAAAAGACAATATCAAGGAAGCAAAGAAATCATTCTCACTACGAAGGAAATTTCCACAACAAATGTAAAACAAGAGAAAAGCGGACAAATTCTATAAAACTGATTCTCAGAGAATGTTCTTGCTTTTGAAAACAATAGATGATAAGCATAACAGCTTCTAGAAGCATGTTATGCGAATATAATCAGTACAGCATCGAATAGTTGTCATCTAATGGAGTGAAAAATTAAGCAAGCATATAACCATTCCTACATAAGAAGATACAAAAAAAATTAAACACCTGATAAATAAAGGTATACAAATAAGTTTGACATATCCAATTTCTGTTCGAATCTAGGTTTAATTGAAGTAACCTGAAAATATAAGTATTTGGATAAATCCTCACATATTTAGTGGAAGTTCAAAGTCATTGTAATTCAGGAATCTATCGAACTGAGATATATCATGGACTCGAATTTGTCCCAATTATACTTTATCAGCCCACCTTCACATGAAACCTGTACAGTTTAAATGTTTCTATCTCCTATGCTTACATGAAACTTTACTCCATCACACACACACACACACACACAAAACAAATAAATTATTCTATTCATCCCAAATGCGTCAAAGCCATCGTTCAATATGACAACTAAACCACGGGCATTGATTTACAATCTTCTATATAATAAGCCATACTTAAAAAGTAGGAAGGTAAGAACCATCCGTAATGAAAGATCTCAAAATGTTTGGGGATGCAAGGTGCGTTGTTGTGGATGGACAAGGTGTACATTAGGGCATTAAATTTCATAATTAGATTCCATAAAATAAATTATGAAAATAAACATACTATCTGCCCTTGTGCATTTATAGGATGTTATAGATTTCATAGGATAATTAATATTTTTCATCAGATTGTTTGTTCGTTCCTCAATAGTCAGAGGTTTTGGGGCATACGGTGGCATCCATTGACTATAGCAACCAATATCCGTCATTTACCACACTAATGTCAGTTGTTGCTCACACCAATGTTGGCCATTGCCAACACCATTGTTGTTGTTCACACCAATGTTGGCCATTGTCCGTAACATTGTTGTCGTCGCACAATATCAATGCCCGCCGGTCATCACCTGAAGCCATTCGATTAAAGACATTTGACAACATTCTCAAAATCATCCAGTCTCCCCTCTTATAAGGACTGAGCCAGCGCATTGCCGTCACTCAATATTCCCAATTAATAATCATTCGACGCCTGCCAAAAACTTGTTTATGTTAGCCACTAACATTATTAGCTCACCTTCCTAGTCACTTATTTCCCCTCCTATAAAGAGCACCACCTAATATTTGACATTCTCAAATGAACATCGTCTGAAATTTGTCAGCCATGGAAGTTTGATGCCCACCCTCCTAATCATCACTCTACTCCTCAATAAAGAGAACGATTGAGCAGACAATGACCACTGCTAGATGTCTAAAGTTCACAATTTATCATTGTTCAGTGTCTGTTAGTTGCTAATGTTTAACACATCAGCTTCTTGGTCATCAGTCTCCCCTAATAAAGCATGAATGATTGAACAAACCATCAAATATCACGTCACGTCCAATGTTAGATGATTGTCAACCACCAACATTAAGCAATCTCCTCTCTTATAAGGTAAACAATTAAGCAAAACCATCCATTGTCGCTGGACATCTAGTATTCTCATTCAAACATCATCAAACACTTGCTAATGTTAAATGCCTATCATCCACCGACATTTGATGCTAGCCCTCTTGATCGAAAGTCTCCCCTTATATATGGAGAACAACCAAGCAGATATTCGATCTTCATCACCTGTATTCCAAGTTGATTGTCATCCAATATCTGCCAATCTTGATGTTTATCACCAGCTGATGTTTGACACTAGCATTCATAATCATCAATCTCCGCCATACAAGGAGAATGGCTAAGTACACTTGTGATTGTCTCTCGATGTATGGAGTTCCTACTAGGTCGTCATAAGATGCATGGCAAGTATGATATATGTAAGCCATTCAGTCTAAAACCTGACTTCTTAGTCATCAAACTCCCCTCCAACAAGAATAAAGATCAATTAGACCATCGACCATCACCTGTCATCAAACACATGGTGATCTCCGATGTTTGTAAGTCGCACAAGTATAACACATGATTTCTTGACCGTCAAACTTCCCTCCTACAAGAATAATGATCAAGTAAACCATTGAACATTACCTACACCCGAAGTTCCCAATCAACCATAGTCTGAAGCCTGCCAAGATTTGATGTTTTTCAACCAGTGTCCTTTTGATTTTCAATCTCTCCAATAAAAAGGAGAGTGATTGACAGAATTACTAAAGGGACAACTAAGGATTAATGAATTTTCTCAGCCAACCATCATCCAAGATTTGCCAATATCTGGCATATATTAGCTGCTGACATCCAATGCCCATATTCTTGGCCATAAATCTGCCCCTATAAGAACTATTGAGTAGACCATCGACCATCTCCACATTTAATAATCCCTATTAACATTTATAATGCTCACCAATGTTCGACTTCAATCAACCACTAACATTCGATGCTTGCCTTCATGGTCTCCAACATCCCCTCCCAAAAATAGAGCAATCAAGCAAACTACTAACCACCTCCTGACATCCGACATTCCCATTTCACTATTGTCCGATGCCTGCCAATGTTTGATGTTGTCAACTACTGACAACCCATGCTAATTGTACCAAAAAATTCCATACATCTCAAAAAAATCAATCAAAACCCTATACATGGTAGGCATCTGTGCTCCACATGTCACAATTAAATAGTCCTACTCTCCAACTAACCTCAGGAGCATCCTTGGGGAACCCCTCAAGAGCATCCTCGATCATGTTCCTAAGGGAGATCTTCGAAAATATCTTCGCCCCAGGATCTAAGGGTCTCCACAAATACTCTCTTAGCCTTTTCCTTAGCCATGCTCTCAAAAAACCTTCGAAACAATCACTCAAATTGACCTTTTGGAAAAGCAATGTTTAAGGTTGAATTGGTGCATACAATATCTCGATATCAACTTGTAGGCCGAATTGTACTCTTTCATATCAACTTACTCATCGATGTCGCTTGCATTGACCAATGAAATCGAAGTACAATCCCTGTGTCATGGTATTTTCATCAGTGTTGGGGTCTTGATCCCCACTATCATTTCCTCGTCAGCATTGTTGTCCCCAAGATCTTTCTTCTAATAGTTATGACAACCTACTAAGCATAGAGACTTACATCCCATGATAACATGTTCTAATATAATGATCATGTAATTGATTATTTGCTCCACTAACAGTGCCACCTAGCAGGCATGCTTGCAGAACAACAAACTCACATCCAAATTCTTGTAAGGAAAGGTGTGAAGAGGGCAGAAGATTGGAAAACTTGACAAATTAGCTCATAGATAGATTACGCAAATAATGTTGATCATCATCGCCTTGATCCAAGCTAAGCTTGATAACTTCACTTCTCACTCAATCTTTTGAAAAATCTCTTTGTAGCTTGTTTATAGGAGTATTCTCCTCTCTTCTTCTAAAGGGATTCATTCTAATTTCTTCTTTTATTTTCTTTTGTGTGGCTTTTTCTACAAGGCTTCACTCTCTATAATCTACTCAAAGGCTAAATAAATCATCTCAATCGATCGTATAGTGGCTATGATGCACAGATAGATACGATGATAGGGATATGACAAGGACAGGAGAAAAGTCAATTATTGAAAATATAAGACACGGATACAGATTGGAGAGGGTATTATATTTTTTATATTTTACAAATACAACAATAATATTAAGCTTTTATCCCACTATGTGGGGTCGGCTACATGAATCTTTTTTTCTCCATTGTGATCCGTTAATAGTCAAATTCTTATTTAAATCAAATAAAGAAAGATCATTTCTAATATTTCATAATCAAGTCTTTTTAAGTCTACCTTTACCTTTCTTAAAATAAGTCAAATCTAATATATCTACTTTCCAAATCGGATCATTGAAAGGTTGTCGTTTTATGAGACCAAACCATCTAAGGCGACTCTCTCTTATCTTATCTTCCACTAGAGCTACTCTAACATTTTCACGTATATGCTCATTTCATTTCTTGTCTCTAAGAGTAAACCCACTCATCCACCCAAACATCCTCATCTCTGCAACACTTAACTTATCTTACAAATAGTTTATAAAAATTGAAAAAGTATCATATTAAAAATAATTTAGAAATAATGTCATTTAACTAGAATTTATGCTTAAAATGATTAATATTGGGATGTTGAGAGCCAGACGTTGATGTCGCATATTAGGCGTCAATTGAGAAGACGATAATGCAGTCGAGAGTCGGGCATCGATGTTATGCAGTGAGTATCGGGTATCAATGTCAAGTTGGCGTCTGTCGTCGATGTTGAGAGGATATTGGTCGTCGATGTTGAGAGTACGTTGGTCATCGATGTTAAAAAGACGTCGGGCAAAGATGAGCTGTCAAGTTGTGCGTGTAGAAATTGCTAGCGTCAAGCATCAATGTCAAGACAGTGTCAGACTTTGATGTTGAGATAATTTTGAAATATTGATGTAGTAATGACAATAGACGTTAATGTTGAGAATTGAGATAACATCGAACATTATTGTGAAACCAAAGTCGTGACCCGCCAAAGAGAAATGAAAATGAGAATATTGGATAAACGAGTTATTGAGTGCGGGCAATTGATTTGATGTTATGGATAGGAAATAAAAAAAAAATAAGTTTTTATATTTTAAATACAAGAAATTATATTTTAAAAAAAATCATAAAATATTTAAGACACACGTGTCGGACATGTGTGCCCAATTTGTATTCAATATTTTAAATGGGATTTTTACATACATAACACTTGAAACTATTATAATTACATATCAAACACTTAACTTTTGTATTTACTAATATACCACCTAAAATCACATTTTTCTTCTATTCTAGCACTCTGTTACTATCCCCGTCAAAATCTCTATTGGCCTGCCGCCTCCTCCCTGATTGACCTTCCGCCGCTGTTCTCCGACCAAGTTCTCGAGAACTAGGCGTGGAGCTTGTTGAAAAGGGAGGTGGTAAACTACAGAGGTCGCTCGGTTGGGACGGTAGCTGCAAACGAACCCACGGAAGTGGCGCTCAATTACGATCAGGTTTTCATTCGTGATTTTGTTATGTCTATGATTGGCTTCCTTTCAAGGGATATTCTGAGATTGTTCAGAATTTCATTCTTCACACGCTGCAGCTTCAGGTGAATTTCCCATCTACTTTTTAGATTTTTTCTTTGTTAAATTGGTGATATGTTATAGCCTCTTGAAATTTGTTGGACTTGAATGCCAGCGAAACACCAAGCATTACTTAAACTTCCATATGTTTGAATCTTTAATCTGCTCAATATGGTTGTTGATGGCAGGGGTGATGATCTTAATTGTGGTCTGATGATCTTCTAATCTGAAATCTAAAAGAAACTAGCCAATTGCTACCTCTTCCATTGGCAGAAAACATAGCATAGCCACAATACCCAAATTTGTTCTTTTTATTCCATTGGAAAAGCAAGACGGGAGAGAGAAATGGAGGAAATGGAAAAATATCCTGGATGGCGCAGTGGTCGCGGTGATATGCGAGACAAAGAGGGCAGAGAGCGCCGTTCATACAGTCAAGGAAATACATGTCGCACTCGTTCTTGTGAGCGTCGGCGTGGAGCTTGCATTGAACGAAGAAGCTCGTTGAGAGAAGAGGCCATAGCCATGGCGGCCATCAGCTATCGTTCTCTCCTCCTCCTCCCTGAAGGCGGTTCGAAGGAAGACACAAGGTTGATAGGGATTTTTAACAGGGGTAATAACAAAGTGTTAGAATAGATGAAAAGGAGGGTTTTAAGTGGTATATAAGTAAATACAAAAGTTTAGGTGTTGGATATGTATTTACAACAGTTTCAAGTGTTATGTATGTAAAAATCCCTTTTTTAATTGGATATGTTTTGGACATGTCCGACACGTGTCAGAGGCTAATCGTGTCGGACACTGCGCACCTCTTTGAGAAGAAGTGCATCATAGTATAATAGACATATGTCACTTGACTAAACCACTCTAAAAATTAATAATGTCCACCCTTTATCACAATTTTTCATCAAGTATTGTTTAAGAATTGTGTGCTTTCATTATCACTCCACAAACATTGGGAAAAATGACATCATTTTTAATAATCTACTCACGCTAATAAAATTATATTAGTTCAGCCAAGCCCTATGAGTTTTTTACTTTTTAAAAAAAAAAATCATTTTCAAAATATTTTCTCTTATGAGCAACTCTCAACTTATTTATGCACATAGAGGACTATAGTTTACGTCCCCCCCCCTCCCCCATCAAAAAAAACACTGCTTATTTATCCTAATTTGTTTGGTTCAACTCACGTTTATACTCCTCCCTCGCAACCTCGACCACAAATGCAGACGCGCTCGTCTCTTCCACATGCAAAGACGAACGTGTGACTCCTCTCGGCTCGCTACTTCCACGTGCACAGACGGACGCGCGACTTCTCTTGGCTCGTCCTCTTCTGTCTCTCCTCTTCTGCATGCACAGACTGAAGGTCTCGCTCCTCTTTCTCGGCTTGCTTTCAGACGAAACTACCTCTATCTCTCTCGACATGATTTCAATCTTCAGATAAAACTTCTAGGTAAATGGTAATTATTATTATTTTTTTATTTTGGTTGCTTATCAGTCAACCTAAGAAATATTTTTTTGTCTTTTAAGTTCTAAGGAATTTTCTTATCATATGTTACTTGCAAAGTTGCAATGTGATAATATAAGATGACTGTGAAAATTTTTTAATTGTTTTTCAATTTATTATGCTATTTGACATTGCATTTCCTATTTACCTTTCTTCAGTCTTTTTATGATAGGAGAGAAATTATTTGAAATTCATTGTATACGAAATAGTTTATTGAATGAATGTTTTGCATTAATGTTTTAAATTTATAGATTTTAGCGTCTATAAGATGTCATGTCTTTGGTATTATATAAGATGAAACTACAAGATATGAGAGACAATAAGTGGGCAGACTTCATCAGTAAAATAACTTCATTATGTAAGAAGCAGATAATAAATGTTGCACCTATGGATGATAAATGGGTTGCTCGCAATCGGCCTCATCATAAAACTCAAGATATAACAAATTCATATCATTTTCAGGTTGAAATTTTCTACACAGTTATTGATATACATCTTCAAGAGTTGAACAGTCATTTCACAGAAGCAAAATCCTAACAATGGATTTAATGCATCTGATAAAGCAATTGATTAGAATGATACAGTTTTATCCAATTGATTTTACTCTTTTTTTATCAGATAATTCTTGAAAATCAGTTAGACACTTACATTATAGATATGTGTTATGATGATCAGTTCTTTTCATTAAAAGAATAGGAAGTCTTACTCAGAAAATGATCCAAAATAGAAAGTATATAATAGGGGTGTCAATTTTTACCCGACCCGAAATCCGACCCAAACCCGACCCCAAAAAAATTCGGGTTCGGATCGACCCGTTTGTGAAACGGTTCGGGTTCAATAAACCGACCAGTTTCAAAAATCGGGTCAGGTATTGGTTGACCCGGGAACCCGAAAATGACCCGGAAATGAATATTATAAAAAATCAGCTGCAAAATAGAATTGGAGATCCATGGATGAATAATTTATTAATAGCTTGTATTGAGAAACAAATTTTAAATTATATTGACAATGAATTAATCGCTCAACTATTTTAGAATATGAAAAATAGATGTTATAAATTGTAAGTTGTTTATTATTTTATATTAAATATTATACCTTTCTAGATAATAATTACAACAACAACAACATCAAGTCTTTATCCCACTACGTGGGGTCGGCTACATGAATCCTTTTTCTCCATTGTGTCCTATTAAAAGTCAAATTCTCGTTTAAATCTAATAAAGAAAGGTCATTCCTAATATTTTCTAACCAAGTCTCTTTAGGTCTACCTCTACCTTTCTTAACATAAGTCACCATCACTCTGAACAATAGATCCAAGATATCTAAAACGTGTACTCTTATTAATGACTTGATCGCCCAAAGTCACAATCCCCTCACTAGGTCTATTACTACTAAAATTACACTCTATATATTCCGTTTTAGATCTACTCAAGCGAAAACCTTTAGACTCTAAGGTTGACCTCCATAATTCAAGTTTACCTTCAACTCCCTCTCTAGTCTTATCAACAAGAAAAATATCATCAGCAAAAAGCATACACCAAGCCCGATGAAAAAAATTGAAAGAAAAAATTTTAAAACTGTCTATGTCCGTCCCAAGCCCGATGAAAAAATTGAGGGAAAATTTAAAAAAATTAATTTAGCCCCCCATGAATAAATTTTCAGGCTCCGCCACTGAGTTCAATTCTAGTATATTAAAATCTTATTTATGAGCAAAAAAACAAACCTTGCATATAAAAAGGTCATAAACGGAGTTATTCTTATTTGATTCTAAATCTTCAGTCCAAACGAATGTAAAAAACATCACAATGATGCCATTTTTTCCCAACCCATACGAGAAAACTCCATAGATCATCCACCCACGGACCATCAGAAAATAGCAGAATCTCAAAAATCCAGACCCAATTTCTATTCATTTAAATTCAAAGCAGAGAACGCATGAGAGTTAATGCGAAGCATACCGGACGACGCGTTGCAATTGTTCACGTAATCCAGCCCCCGGATCGTTCTCACAGCCACAGAAGACTCTCGGTTCTCTTCCATTACCAACCCGTCTTTGTCCTAAGCGTCCAAAAGGCCCAATCATCAATCAGGCAGACCTCTCAAGCACGGATCTAACCTCGGAACTCCCCTCCATCCAACCCAAAAAGAACAGAAGCGAATTTCGAATCGCTAGAGCCCCAGCAGCCGCTGCGATCTCAAAACCATCCGATTAAAACAGCGGTTCTCTCAGAGAGGAAAAGGCGAGGTGTAATGAAACAAGGATCTCCGTTGTATGTCAGGGCGCCAGAAAAGAAAGAGGAGTCCCCGCCAACCGGATAAAGGAAGAGAATGGGGTAGAGAGGGCTTCTTCTGACCTCTAGGGTTTAGAAAGTCGGCAGAGAGATGCTGGAAGCGGCAGCTTGAGAGCCTCCCTTCTCCCTTCTCTCTCTTCTGTATTGTTTTCTCTGTCGACCACCCTTTTATTGGCCACCAACATCTACCTGGGCTTCTTTCCGGATATAGCTGGCCTCGCTTTCTTATAGCGGAAGCCATTTTGTAATTAGTACCTATTTTTTAATTATTTGCATTTTTGTCGATTTTTTTATTGTTAAGTTCCAATATTTTATTCATTTTGCAATTTGTTCAGGTGGTCGGTTTGTGAATTGCCATGCTTGGCGGGAATTTTTATGATAGATTCTAGGGAAATAACAGCAATATCAATTATCTAAATAATTACGATTAATGCCCTGCAGTGAATTGTAAATTTAAATGTTTAAATATTACACAATATTAAAATCCATTAATTTATATTTTTTAAATTATACATATTTTTGTGTCACAAGTTTTATTTTCTCTTTTTTCTTTTAGCGGTTAATTACGGCAAACATTTTGATATATTACCGAAAGAGAAAATTGTAATAATTTAAATTTGATTCATTCAATGTCTTTGTTCAAATTTAACGGTTAATATGTTAAATTTTTTTAAGGATTGAGGTTGGGTGGTTGTGTAAATTACACTTTAATTACTTCTAGAAGCATCTGTTCAATGAAAAATTTTGTTAAGGACTGAGGTTGGGTGATTAGTATTTAGCTATTTCTAGAAGCATCTATTCAATGAAAAAAATTGACTATAATTTGATGGCATTTAATTATTAAAAAATATTGATAATAATCTAAGAAGATATATTTTATATTGATATAACTAGTTGCTTGGTAAATATCATTAATTAAGAGTAGGTATGATAAAATGGTGTGTGTATATATAAAAGGATGTCATATCAAATAATATTAAACATTTTAATGTAGTAGCAAAATTATATATTTTAGACGATAAAATAAATATAAATCTATTCGATTTCAAATGAGTTATCTTGTTTAATGGAAATTAGGTATGAGAAAAAATCTTACGCATAAAAAAGTTTTATTATTTATTTATATTTGATAAATACATCAATATTAATCAGTCAAATAACTATATTTGTTAGAAGATGGTAGTTAGAGGATCATAGTCGAGCAACAGTGATCGAAGAAATATAGTGAAGCAATTGTGGTCTGAGGAATTTGGTTGGGCGATGGTAATTAGACTACTAGATTTGAACGATGATGGTTGGCTTGACTATGACCCTCCATGCACCTTCCCCGATTATAACCATTCGACTACTATTGCCCGAATTATGTCCCTCCAACCATTGTTATCCAACAACGATCCTCTAACCATTATCGTCGACTATGATCATCTAACCATTGTTGCCCTCGTATGATGATTTGACCACCATCGCTCGATTATGATCCTCCAACCATCATCCTTCAATTGTGATCTTGTAATCATGATCGTCCACTACATCTACGTACATTCGTTGGCTTCATCACCAATCATCACTAATATTGCTGGTGCAAGTCAATGCCCATCAGACTGATGCATGCTATCAATATTAACGCCTTTTTAAAGGAGCGTACGAGAACCATAAATTATGAAAAGGAGCGCATCCCAGCCAAAATTTAAAAAGGAGTGAAATCGCTATAAGGATTTGGCGTAGTCTTTTTATTGTGAAGAAAACATCAAAATTTTTTGGCCCAGTGAGTTGATGTTACAAAAATAGCCAAATAATTTAATGTAGGCATTGTTCACATACGATAAGAAACGTCAAAACGATTGGCACTGTTCACGAGCGAGGAGAGTTATGAGACAGAGAAATGGAGAGAAAGAGAGAGAGAGATGATAGGAGAGTGTTTTTAATATAATAAGATTTAAATATCATTATTTAAATATTATTTAATATTAGTTATTTAATTTATTAAATAATTAATTACAAAAAATTATTTAAATAAATAATATTTTAACAGAGACAAATACTATATATATATATATATATTAGGATGAACTTGAAAATTATTAATTTTGTTTTGAGATTAGAGTAATACAAAATTGTCATATAAAACACTAATCTCAAAGCCAATTCATTCATAATTTTTAAGTTTAACCCACTAACTTCAGCACCGATCATCGTCAAGAACATCAATACATATCATTGCTTGAAATAATGATTGATAAGTCAAACTCAACTTAAGGCTTCATTTGGGACAACTTTTTTATTGCTGTTTAAAACAGCTTTTTAATACAAAAAATTTTAGTTCAAGAAAATTTTATATTAAAAAGTCGTTTTAGAAAGTAGTAAGAAAGTCGTCCTAAATGAAGTCTAAATTGAACTCATCTCCACCACTTGCCCCTTCTTAATGATCATGGAAGTATTTATGATAATTATTCTCCAAAAAATTTTAGATTAATCACTCATTTATTAATAAATACTTAATCATTGCTAAAAACTCATTATGTTATGTTTTTTAATATGAGATTGCAAATTTTATAACGCCAAACTTTAAGTAAAAAAAAACATTCTAAAAATTGAAATTACAAATACATTTCATCTCATGTAAAAAAAAAATTGTGTGTGATCAATGGAGCATTATTCATTAAAATATTTGAAGCATAGCGGAGAAGCAATTGAAATTATTTCTTTGAAATCAAATGCATTGGCAATGAGAAGCACATGGGATAGCTTAAACCCACAGCAAGAGTCCCACACAAAAGAGAAATTTCTATAATTGGGGAGTGGGGGGATGCATAAAGGCCTATTGATAAAATGATGGCCAAACATTTAGAAAGTTCGGCTCCAAAGCATGCAATTAGGGGGAGAGATTATTACATGCGGAGTCCGGACTCAAGATATGTTCTGATTTTTATGAACACTATACATTTGATGTGTATTTATTGTGTACCCTCACAAATTCGGACAGTCCGGACTCTGCACGTAATAATATCTCCTAAAAGAATAGATGAAAAAGATGACTAACTAGTCTCTTTCAATTGATTAATAATACAACTTTGATGTCCCTGTGCCTTTCTCCCAAGATATTAATTTTTTATAATAAATTTTCACATATATTTTTCTTTTATTAAAAGGATTATCAAATAATGAGAAATAATTGAATGATTAAATCATAATTTAAAATATTATTTCAGAATTTTAATTGGGGTTTAAGTCAAGCTTAGCTAAAATAATGGTTATCTTTAGCTTAAGTTTATTTGCTCAATCAATCTACATGAATTATGCATAATAAATGGTGTTTACACCATAATTGATTAATTTTAAGTTAATTAAAGTATTTGAAGTATGTTAGAATTATATTAAGTAAATCTTATTAATAAAAGTTGCTCTTTATTACTATGAGTAATTAGTAATTAATTAATTATTTTATGACTAATTATCTCATTTTTATATTGAAACAAACTTAATGATTGGTATCAATAAAATTTCTAATTGATTAATTCTTATTTGATATAAATAAATAATAAGTTATTAATTTTTTGTTTATTAAGAAGTTCAAGCTCATCATGGTTATCACATAAAATATTAATGAACTTAGCGAAAATCTTAATAAATATTTAATTGGTCAAATGACATATTAATCAGCTATTGTTATTATTACTAACTAACTGATACAGAAATTAAATGCTTGTTTTATGCTTAATTTTATTTGTTTTAGACTAATTAATTGTTAACAACCTTTCATTTGGATGATTTTTTTTGTGTGTGGCTATGTTAAGCCTTTAGGCAAAGTGTTTAACAAGCTTAACTTAACTTGTAATTAAAATAACTTAAATACAAATCCTGGTTTAGGGAAATGTAATTTTGCCATTTCATGTTGTTATCATTTGCACTCTACAACCATATGAAGAATCAATTAAGGCAACATATGCAATAATCTTCCTCATCATTAGATTTATCCCAATTAGATGTTATAGATTTCTTCTAATATTATCTTAGGCCTATTGGATTCATATCCTTTGTGATTTCTATGATAGTTGTACCTAATGTGATGGCACCTATTACAATCAATTTATTTTTTTTCTAATTTTATACATATTCATCTCAATTAGGGGTGTCAATTTCGGGTCACGGGTCGGGTTCAGGTCGAACCCGACCTGACCCGGGTGGAAAACGGGTCAACCCTAACCCGACCCGGGTAGAGAAACGGGTCGAAAATCCGAACCCGACCCGTTTTTGAAACGGGTCGATTTCTGGAACCCGAACCCGACCCGTTTTGAAATCGGGTCGGGTCCAACCCGGCGGGTCCGGGTCGGGGTTTCGTGTCGTGTCAAAAATTGACACCCCTAATCTCAATATTTCTAGTTTACTATATTTAACTTAGACTTCATTTGTGACAACTTTTTTACTGCTTTCTAAAACAGCTTTTTAGTTTAAAAATTTCTTCAAGTTGAAATTTTCGAAGTAAAAATCTGTCATAGAAAGTAATAGAAACGCTTCTCAAGTAATATAAAAAATCCATCTTCTATTTTTCTTTCACCTTTTCATTAATTATAGTAATAAAACATGACGTCTATCATAGATCTTTTCGACATGAAATCAAACAGATAAAAAAACAATTTAATTTATTTTTTATTTTATTAATCTCTTTCATAATTCATTGCATGACTCATAAATTTGATTCATCAATCATTATCAAAATATTGAATATTTTTTCATGTTTGTAATTATTGCTATCATCATGTTTCTTTAGACATTTGATATCCATTTTAATCTTGAAAACATCATCAAAATATTTATTAATCAAAATCAACATTATCGCTTAAAATCACAATAATTGCTTTATCTTAATTAAGATCTTTACCATATGCATTTTCTTTAGAATTAAGTCCACTTTATTTTTTAAAATTAATTTATCATATTCAACATAATGGTTTTCATTAAGAACTTTAAAATAAATTAATCCCTTAAAAACTAATAATTTTTTTTTCAAAGTAGCACTTAGGTTTGGTTTGAGCAGCTTTCTTACTATTTTTTAAATCTATTTTCTAGTATACAAATTTATAATTCAATAAATTTTTGAACTAAAATCTGTTTTAAAAAACAATAAGAAAGTCATCCTAAAAGAAGCCATAGTTACATATATTCCTTATGTCATTATCTTTGCGTTGGATCATATTAACTACATTTTAAATCCATTTAACCTAATAAACAATGTTATATCCCATCACTTAAATTATTTTCTACTACTTTAACTTTATTTATTATCCGTTTAGAACAAATTTAACTTTTATACAAATCATGGTTAATCATGTATGATATATATTTTATTTTTCAAACGTAAAAGTGCATCTAAAGGCGAGCCTAAACCACTAAAGTTTCGTTTGATATGACTTTCTTACTGCTTCTAAAGTAACTTTTTAGTACAATAATCATGTATGATATATATTTTATTTTTCAAACGTAAAAGTGCATCTAAAGGCGAGCTTAAACCACTAAAGTTTTGTTTGATATGGCTTTCTTACTGCTTCTAAAACAACTTTTTAGTACAATAATTTTAAGAAGCTTCTTTAATGTGTAATATGCTTCTTTAATGCCTTAGCTTTCATTCTTTTACCCATTGCATCTTCTTTCCCATGTTTTCTCCCTTTCTCCATCAAGTAGACAATAACAAATCATTTACATGAACAATAAAGATGAGCCCACTTATAGCCACTGAAGTAGAAGGCTATATAACAAGAATTACATTAAAAGATAAATATATAAATGATATAGTATGGCTTAATAAAAATCTTATCATAAAAGAAAATATGTTAATTATATCTCATTAATTACATAATATGAATTAGAATCTTCAAGGTATAAGATGAGCCCACTTATTGCCACTGATTAGTCTGATTTGATTTGATTGACTTATGATATCAATATTTTTTAGTAAATTAGGTTGACTCAAACTTAGCATGAGCAATTTAGGATATATAATAACATTGATTCAGAAATATTATTAAAGATTGTTTGTAAGAGAATGCTATATAAAAGGAATGTACTTTATTTAAAATATTTTAGAATTGTCTAAATAAATGTAAGCATTTTTTTTTGTTTCAAACAAAATAAATACATTGTAAAGCCTAAACATTGTGGTGGTTGATAACTGATGTTGGAGATAGGCAATAGTAGATAATGAAGGTGGGTGATGAAGAACGACAATGGCGACGGCCGACGGTGACAACAGAGTGAGTGGTGACAAGTGATAAAGACAACACTAACGATGATTGACAAAATCAGTGGTAGCCAGCCTGCAATGGCCATGAGGACGAAGGCAACTGACATGCAAAAAAATAGCAATGAATTTACAATGTATTTGAAAATCCACTAAACCTATCAAATTTCAAATACGCCAAATTTGCATTAAAATGTACACCCAAAACTTTATACTTCATTTTATTTTACTTTAAATCAAATACCAATATTTTCAAAAACCCTACATTTAAAACACTTCAAACTGATCATCAAACCAGCAATTTCTGATAATCCAACAACAATCTCAGAAGTTAAAAGCTTCTCCATGTTTTCCACTCATCATCATGTCTTCCTAAAAACCACAACAGGCTCGAGCGTCTACCAGCAATGTGACCAACACTCTTACATGAGCTCTTAACTAAAAACTCCAATTTAGGAAATTCAATGCCTTGTTACATACAGGACCACCATACAAATTATAATTTACATAAACCTCCTAAATGAATCCAAAATTCACAACAGCTGCCATGACTAGCCGTTGAACTTATAGCTAAGATTCAGTGGATTATGGTGATCCTATTTGTTGTCTGCTGGAACAATGTGGTTTAACAGCAAGTGGGGATGAAGAGGGATGATAATAGCTTTCTCAAGAGTTGCTGCTTGAAGGATCTGAGGTAGTAACTACTTTCCTTAGGAGCCTCTGCTTTCTAATGCTCTCATGGCAGGGGGCAAAGAACTCGTGCATTAAAGCCTCCTCGGCGGAGAATCTGCGCCGTGGATTTACGGCGAGGCACTTGTCAACTAGATCAAAGAGTGATTCAGGGATGAGCTCAAGGAATTCCGGTCTCCTAGTGTTCTTCACACACCAGTCACTCAGCTCCATTGATTTCAGTGATCCGACCTCCAACAGATCCTGCAAGTAATCACCAATATAAGAGTATGCTACTAATCGGATGAGATGTGGGGAGATTTCTCAAAAAAGCTGAGAGTAGTTGATAAGAACTACCCCCACTTAAAAGTATAGAGGTGAGGGTTCAAATGGAGAGATTATTCTGTGCGCACACCGGACGGGAGAACCGTCCGATTCAGCGCTTGGTACCGAGCGCTCAGTACCGAGCACGGTACATTTTTTTGGGGCAACGTGGTGCATTTTTATTGGTCTCCAGAAGAATCCGAACCCGCACGTAATAATATTTCATTCAAATGACAAGCATATGAAATATTGGAATCGAATTATGGCAGCATTGAGGTGGGTCAAATAATTTGAATTCAAACAGAAAAACTAATATTACTGCTAAACTAAAAAAAATCAGCTTAAAAAGTTATAATACCACAGGAAAAGAAGACTCGCAATTGTGTAGCTTGGCAACTTCCCATAAATCCTCACTGCCTCTCAGCTTTGCAATTTCTTTAATGTTTCTGTGTAGCAGAAAGCAACATAAATTGAAGGTTTCACAAAGAAGAATGAAGTCAGCAAAAGTTTGCAAGGACCTTGTTGTGAATTTTAATATTTAAATGAGAATTTGAAAATTGGCGGCAAGATGGAGTTAGTTTTGTAAATTAGTTGTAATTGCCCCAATAAATAAAAACTCACTGTTCAGGATCACCACCGAATGGAGCCCTTCCTATCATTAAGTAAAGCATTGTGACACCAGCAGACCAGATGTCAATCTTGCAACCTTGGTGGAAAGACTTGAATAATACCTGCATCAGCTTACATTATTTATCTGTAACAATTACGTTTCAGAAGATGAGAATTAGTTGGAGTGAAAGGAAAGGCAAACCTCTGGAGCTCGAAAGCCCTTGGTTCCAACACAGGGACCTTCTCTCTTGACCTTCCCACTAGCTGGAAATGTCAAAGATCAGTCAAACCAGTTCCAAAGCAGCAATAAAAAAATAAATAAATAAATAAAAATCTGAACGGTACAACTAGGGGTGTAAACCAGTCGAGCCAAGTCGAGTTTAAGCCCTTATCGAGCTCGGCTTGTTAGATGGAAAGCGAGATTTTTAAAACTTAGGCGGGATTTTTAAAACTTAGTCAAATTTTTTTAAAAAATATAAAATATTTAACATTTAAATAAAACTTAGGTGATTTTTATTTATTTTTTAACATTTAAATTTAATAAATAAAATAAAATTATTTAAAAAATATTAATATTTATTCGAGTCAACTCGCGAGCTCACGAGCTGAGCCGGCTCAAGCTAGAACTCGAGCTCGTTTACTAAACGAGCTCAAGCTTGACTCGTGAGCTCGATAAGCTTGACTCGCGAGCCCAAAAACGAGTCGAGCTCGAGCCGGCACGGCTCACTTACACCCCTAGGTACAACATAAGGATAATTGACAGCACAATCTACCTTTGTTTCTTAAAATGCCTGCACCAGCCACGGGATTACCACCAGAATGCAATGGCATGGGAGTAAGTATTAGAAGCCTTGAATCAGTTTTTGTCATTGGTGCAGCAACTCTTTTCCTCTGGGAAGAAGGACCATTTGAAACAGGCTTCAAATTTTGGGGACTGTGCATGGCCTTATGTACAAAATTGATAAGCTCTTTCCTTCCCTTGCAAGGAATTGGCTGCTTCAACCAATCCACTGGAGTCCTATTGCTAGTTTGATCCTTTGTGGAGGTCAGACCTGAACCATCAGCCGTTTGGCTTACTTGCTTGCTTCTGTCAACAATAGGAAAACCATCTATATCACCTCTCTGAGCTTTCTTCTTTGAGTTCTTGGATGTTAGAACTTTCTTAGATTCGTTAGCTGTTTCTTTCCTTGCATTCTCCAAAAGGACATGGTCAATAAATTTCCTCGAATGGATATTTGACCTTGACTTTGTTTCCGGAAGAGAATTTGGATTTACATTCGCAGTTGGCATCTTCCGTTTGCCTATTCATATAGTGAAGGATTCATCTATTAATAAATGATCCCAGCCGTTACATATCACGTCTAGAGAAGTATGTATTGAGCTTACAATCTTTTTAAATGGTAAGATAAAAAAATATTCTTAAATAATTGAAAAGTATGGTCACCCTAAGGGATACAAATAACTGATAGAATATATCAAAGGAAATACATCAATTAGGGTAATTAATAATTAAATTTGAATCTACATTTGCAATGTCGTGTCAACTCTTCTATACATCCTTTTATTTTTTTACTTTGCCTATACCATAAAAACATTTTTAGATACCTATCCATCTCTAATCCATAGAAACATGTTCATCTACTAGATCAAACAAATTATTAATTAAACTTGCTAAACCCCACTCATTTGTAACTTGCTTAAATAACAATTCTGAGTTGATACAACGGTGCAAGGTAATTTAAGAAACATCATAGTAGTGATAAGAATTTGAGTTGACAAGGTGATGTGAAACATAAAGCAATTCCAGGAATTACATGGAAATTATAAAAAGTTATTAAGCTTGCTAATTAAAATTTAATGTTTCACAAGATTAGATTCTAGGATTTCTCATTTAGAGGAGGTAGAAATTAAAATAAGAACAAAAAATATTAAATGCTTAATTTGCCAATCACAAGAATCCACCAATTAATAATTAGAATGGTCTCCTTGAGTTTCCCTCACTCATACTCATGGGTATTTGAGCAGAAGAATAATTTATACAATATTAATGATGCCACCACAATACAGTAAGCACTTATAGTATTGATCAATGAAGAGTTGTTCGGAGAGGAGGTAGCTAGTGGGTGATGGAGGATTTTTCACTCAACAGGAAATTGATGCTCGTCGATAGCGATTGTCAAGGAAAAGAAGATCCGGTCGATGTAGTCTTCGACGGAGTTGTCGATCTCGAAATTGATGTCGATGAAGGGAGAACAATGAACATCCACTCATCCTTGAGGGTCGAATACGAATTCATGAATCATGATCATGCTCGGGGTCGACCATCCATGGAAAGTGAAAGTTCCTCCAATTTCAGGAGGGGGCTAGGGTGGCTGGTGGCTTGTATGGAGAAAGAGGAGAGGAGGCGTTCAAGAGAGGCTATGAGAATTTGAGAATTAAATCCAACAATTATTCAAGAGCTGGGTAATTAATTGGTGGAGTTAATGAGAGGAGAGAGAGGGAAGGGGGAATTAATTGGGGTTCAATTAGGAAGAGGCTCTTAGTAGAGAGAGAGGGGGGAGAGGCGCGGCACAATGATGGGGCTTGATTGGGGTGAATTGATTGACTTCTATAATTGAAACTTTAAATTAGGAAACGATTTAAGGGCCTTTCAAAATTTAAAATTCAAATTAAATTAATGGAGGGAGCTTTCTTAATTAAATATGCTTAATTTCTTGCAAAAAATATGGACAAAAACTCAGAATTCTTCCTAAAAAATCATTTATTCTATTCTGACCATTTTTGCTAGTTCATTGAAGCATAAAAAAAACAGCTACAGAAAAACTACAGCAAAACTATAGCACAAACTCTGTCGGTAAACTGCCTTGTGTTTACCTATTGCTTACCTTGCTGATTTGCTGCAGTTGCTTTACTGTTTATTATTATTAGTTGTTCTTCGCTTGTTGTCCACAGCCTCACATGTTTATTGTCTACACTAATCTAATCCTCAAGAAAGCAGCATGTTGTTGCTCTCCCAGAAAGAATCAATTCCAAAACAACAAACTTAAAGGTTGTTATAGCAAAACAGTAACAAAGAAAAACACTTCGCTACTTACCAGAGAAGGAATTAAAAAAAAAAAAAAAACATGAGAGCTTGTTGGAGAGCAAGTAAAAATAGATAAAACAGCAAATGGAAGCCATCTACAACATGAAACAACGCTTTAGATATTTTTATTAATAGAGGGAGAAAGGGAGTGGGAAGGGGACTCGCAGCAATGGAGCAATTATTGTTTGCATGTACACAAAGAGGAATGTGTGAAGGGGTGCACATAAATGTGTATTTGATATTTATTGCTATACGCAGAATATTTATAAAATTTTACAAGCAACAATACATGGCCAAAATGGAAAACCTTACTACGCATTATTATGCACAAACTATTTATAATAGTGTGTACACAACAACAACAATACACGACAAAATGCAAGAACGTATACCTAAAAGTTATCACATACTTATCATAATTATCGATCAGTTTAGTTCATCTAATAATTTTTTAGCAATGTGTGGAAGCTTGGTATGACCGACTTAATGAGTTGGCTCTCAGCACTAAATGGGCCTCATATAAACCCGTAATCATCCTTAGAAAAATAAGTTCTATTCCCAAAAAAAAGATCGATTATTATGATAAGTATGTGATAACTTTTAGGTCATTAGGAACTCGTGACTTGCATAATTAGATCCCACCAATCTATAACTAGCGCATACTTGGCATGACAATTGAATAACCGGATTAATTCATTGCAAAAAATTGTTTAGGTCCAACCGAAATTAAATAAAAAACAACGAATTTAACAAGTGCAAAGAGCAATACACTTATATAGGGACCAGAGGACTCATTGCTGCTGAACAAAAAAAGGAAAGACGCAATGGAACTTACTGTTTCTGCAAAACTTCTGCTGCAGGTCCTATACAATAGAAAAATGGCCAAGCTAATTTATCACTAACATATTCAATCAAGTAAATGAAGACACGGGAATAGATGAACAGTGAATAGAACTCACACTAGCTAAATTGAAGTCGATGAGATAACCTTTGTTTACTTTGCGGGAAAAGAGGAAGTTTCCTGGTTTGACATCGCGATGCACAACACCCTGCCAAGATGAGGAAAATAAATGCATATCAAACTTGTGATGTCAAAAGTACAAAACTTTATTTCATATGGCTTACCTGCTTATGCAAGCTTGCTAGTGCTTTGAACATACAGAAACCATACCATTGGAGCTCAAACATACCAATTTCTTTTTTCAAAATCTGAAATAAAAGAGCAATATTAGTATATTTATATTGCACTGCATCATGATAACCTCTTGACCAAATGAATTATACCTCAGGTCTGTCATGCTCAACATGTTCTAGGACGAAGCACTCTGACTCTCCATTCTTAAAAGAGCATTCATACTTAATCACAAAGTTGCGTCCTCTGCATCACAATGAACTGATTTGTAAAGTGCTGATAAACATCTTAAAAAATTTAAACTACCCTCATTTATCAATTACCCAAATCGTTCCAACATCTTCAGCTCATTATAGACATGGTGTGAATTAGCATTTGCATGAGGACCTAAGAGAGCAAAAAAATCATATCAGAATCAAATAATCATTTCAAACTCATCTAAAAGACTGCATATTCCAACAAAGCAAATGATAAGTAAAAAATCAACCAAAAAAAGATACAATGCAGAACATCACAACCATAGAGACTGGAAAAATGTGATGAAGTTATTGGAACTTAATAGTGCTAGCTAGAAGTTACCCCATTATAAGCATACCAATAAAGGATGAATGCATTGAAGCAAAAAAGATTAGCATCAGATGCCAAAAATTACCTCTGATTAACCTGAACATGGCATGGCCACAAAACTTTCAGTGTCTTATTTCTAGATACTTCAATACAAATCACAAGATACGGTCAACAAATAAAAAATTTTGAACTCCTAAATTTCTTAATTTATCACATGATTTAAATGGATCTTCATCAAGGATCACTTAAAAGCTACACATCACTACCACCTCCTCTTAAAATTTTGGAGTAGTATTCTCATCTTTATGTTGATGACAAATATTTATGTAAAAGAAAGATGAGTTAAATAAATGAAAAATAAACAAATTAGGAGGTATTGGACTCTATAGGATGAGGCATGGGAGAGATCAATTTGTTATGATGACGACTCAAATAAAGATTTAATCAATGATGACAATGCAGATGATTTTTTAGTTGTTGACAACTATTTCAGCTCTCATTATGAATTAAATATGGGTGAATATGGAACTGAGAAAAAAATAAATTTGGAGTTGAATTTGATATTATATGATACTTTATACAACTTTTATATTTTATATTTTTTTTCTCTTGCAATATTTGAATTTTAATTCTATTTTAAATAATTTATTACTTGTTATTTTACATCTAGTTCATTTTTTTGCTTCGTATGCATGTCAATTTGTTACTTGATAAGCAATAGAAAGCTAATGTGATCCTTTAACATATTATTTGAGTATTATATTAAAAAATACTTTTAACTTTTATTTTTACTTTACACATTTTTTGAATTTTGAGGCTTACACCTCAAAACACCTTGAATCTCACTCCTTGTCTCACAAATGAAAAACACCTCAATACCTAATTGCTCAATTTTAAACCTTGATGAAGTCTACGTCAATGTAACGATGTTATTCCGTTCAAAATAACCTAGAAAGATTTTTCAATGGTTAAGTGTTGGAAGTAGTTACTGAGAAATAATTGAGTTGACAATCCTAAGTTAGACTTTCTAGTGTCCACTGATTATTCAAGATTACAAGTTCTGCAACAAATAAGTGTTAATGCATGTATCATGATGTGCCAAAATTACATAATCAAAACATGTGCAAGGGAAATCACAGAATAAAATGCAATAAGGAAATTAAATGTTCTTTAGAATTACAAACTACAAAAATGCCAATAAAGGAAGTGGGATGATGAGTACACATTAGTAACCAGCGAGTCAAATGAAGTATACATGGAAATTAAGCCAACAATCATTGAAAAAGCAGAGGACTGCCTACATACATTTAACCGCAAATATTTTTCCATCATCTTTCCTTTTAGCTTTGTAGACAGTGCCATAGCCACCTGAATTTGTATTTTTCAGATAAGGAGAATACAAAAAGAGCACTAATTTTGCAATAAATTAACTCATTATACGATCAAACATGTCCTTAGCATACTGATATGCAAGTATTACCTGAACCCTCTTCTTCCACTATGATAAATGATTCTAAATTAGGCATCAACTTCTGATCTGAAGAGTTCTGTAGAAGTGTGCCATAAGCTATAGAACATAAGCATGTGCTAAATGTTTATCCTTGTAAGAAAGTGAACGTTATTCAAAAAGTTTTACTATTAAAACAACTATGCAAATAAACTACTACTTGAAAGAAGCTTACCTTGGTAATCTTAGTGGAAGCATGCACCCTATTTTCTTTAGAATGGAGGTTCACATTGCAAACATTTTTTACTTTCTGCTTGGCAATTAAACCAACCTGGAAATTTACATTATGTTCCTTTGTAGAAGAGGTGCTATTGCTTGCAATATTCGACCCCATTAAATTTTGCAGCTCAACTGAAGCAATATGATCTTTTATGCAAGGTTCACTAAAAGTCCACTGCTTATCTTCAGCTACATCAGCAAGTCCATCCAATTGGGTTTGGAAATTATCATATATGGTAAATATTATGAATTTAATACCTAAAGTACCAAATTATAGCTTAATACCTATTACTGCTGAATTCTTGCCAACATCTATAAATTCATCGTTCATCATTGATGTTTCCTTCCTATGAAAATATGTTGTTCTAGAATCAACTGGTGTTTCTTTTGTCTCCAACTCAACAGTAATTAATGCATCATCTTTGGAATGCAACTTTCTCTCATTAACAACGTTAGCAACCTGTTGGTAACAGCATGCCAATCTAGAGGCACTTTGATTATTATAATCAAGCTGATCCAGTGCAGTCTGATCCAGCACTCCATCCATCAGGGATGTCCCAAAATTCAGTTCTATATTATTTGGCCTTTCAAGGACAGGTGTTTCAGGAACATCGGCAAAAAAGCCCAACTCAAGAGAAATAGTGTTACAATCTTCTCCCAGAGTTTGATTCACTGGTGAAGTCTGATCCGAAAGTGGTCTAAAATCAGGCCCGACCAACACCAACCTTTGAAGAGCTTGTTCTTTAATAATATTAGCATCAAGTTCAACATCAGGCGAGTTTTTTTCATATAAGCCAACAACTTTCTTATGAGGAAACACGGAATTTGCAATATAAGCATCACCTGCCCTGGTATATCCTTGTTTGGTGCAGCTGATATTTCTTGATTCAAAACAATTCAAACCGTGGAGGACAACAGGAAAATTGTATGCTTGTTCTAATCCAACAACACTACAATCAAATTTCCTCGGTCCTACTGAATGCCAATCATTTCCCAAAGGACTAGCAACCTCAAAATTTTCCTGTAAGACATTATAAGGAAATGATATTGTTAAGCAATAAGCAGTGTACGGTGTCCATGTAGGATATATGTTTCAAAAGCACAATGGAAGTTATCAAGAGTTATGAATGTTACCAAAGAGCTCTTATTGCGAAGAAAAAAAAATCAAGCATTAAGTATCCTTAGGTATAATAACAGCATACAAAGTACCAAGGATAGCGTGAATCATTTTCCTAACGAATCCATAAAAAATAGATATATCATAAATTTCTAAGAAAACACACGTTGTACAACAGCCAAAACTACTGGTCTTACCTAGCAAGATTTGTAACATAATTGTTCTAGCCAGAATAATTAACCGAACTTAAATGCAACAATAATATCCGATGAACTATTTACCACGGAAAAACCAATAACACATAAGATTTTTATCAGCCACTGAAATGAAAAATTATACAAGAGATGTATCAGTAAATTAGTTCGGTCATTATTCCTGTAGGTAAGGTTACCATCTTAATTTGCACAACTAAAAGAGGTAGAAATGGAATATTACCTGCCCTGGAATTTCATTCAAGAGGGACGAAAGCTTTGGCAGCCCTTCAACTTTCATAGGTTCTCCCTCATCTACAATGAACATAACATTGAGGGCTGCATCAGACATCTACTCAAACGATTACAGGAATATAGACTGCATTTCAGGTCTAATTGAAACTATATGGATCTGAAATTCACTGATCCATATAAAAAAATGGATTTTATTTGATATTAAAAACATTTGATGACTGAATTAGCAGCATAAATAAATCTTTACAAAAAAACAACACAAAGTAGTATATGAAGATTCAGTGCATCAAAATAAACAAAACTTAGCAGTGGATTAAGAAAATCTAACTCAGCCCGACCGTTACCTATGCCGGCTCATACCTCTCTCATGAATCATCAATGTCCTCCTCTTTGATCTTGAGAACAATACAGAAGCGTTGCCCGAGCTCGGGGCCTTCCTCTTCCTCACGTATGTCACGGAAACATTCCACCTTCCCCTCCTCAGTCCCGAATCCCTAAACGTGTCCCTGGGCACGTACCATGCAACGGCTCTCGTCATAAACTCCTCAAAAGCGTCGACCGCCACATTGGACGAGCTCATAAAGCCACCAGAGGTAAACTTCGACGGGGATCTCAGAACCTGGCAAAGGCTTTTCATGAGATCTGGCACTATCGGTGATCTCAAGGCGAGCTCAGCTAGTCCGGCGGGATTTCCCTGCCGCATCAGAACGGCAAGGAGGTGCAAGGACGTTTCGATATCCATAGAATTGATAGGAGCGATGTCGGATATTGTGCCGGTAGCCTCCATGTGTGAAGATGGTATTGCTGGTGAACTAGGGTTTCAGATCCCAAGTTAAAGAATGGTTTGTCTTGCTAGGGTTCAAATTTTCTATCCATGGCCAAGGTGATGAGAGGGGATTAGAGTTTCCAGAGAAGGAACAGGGAGAGAGAGAGAGAGAGAGAGAGAGAGAGAGAGAGAGAGAGAGAGAGAGAGGTAAGAGCTGTGTTACGATTTACTGAGGGCCGCTTGAAAAATGAAACGCAGAATCACAGCGGTGATGGAAAGGGCGGGAAATAGCGGAATTTGGCTCGTGTGGATTTTCGAGTGCGGCACGTGCGAATGTCCCGCTCTTCTATTTGAGTTTGGAGTTCTAAGTTAAATGACGAAAATAGAGTCAATGAGTTCGAAATATCGCTTCACGATTCTTGGCCACTTAAAATTTATTGTTTAAATATTAACTCGGATCTGACCGGTTGGTTTGACTGGTTCAAACATGAACCAGTCTGGAGGGCAGTTTGGTCAACTGAAATAACCAGCTCGACGTAGAACTAGAGAAAAATCGGTCAAGAACACGGTTAAACCAGGAAATTGCTGAACCGGATGGTGTTAGAAGAACCAGACATTTCTTAATATCGCAAATCTCAGTCATCCATCTGTGATCGAACGGCGTAGGGAAATGCATTACACTATATTATTCAATCATTGCCCTAAGATATGTCATACCCTCGTATTTCAACTCCAAGCAAGAACATGACTCCTCCATCGGTCCATCCACAAGCAGAAGATGAATGCCTCCTCTAACCTCCCAGTCGCAAACGCACGGCTAACCCGACATCTTTGGCAGCTTATCAAGCTCACTCACCTTTGGTCACTGACATTTATAGTTCCAACTAGCTAGATCCCAACTCAAGCCCGAGCTTTGCCTCCCTCGACCTCACCTTTGGAGTGATTAATGCTTGGTGCTCTTCTCCTTAACAGAGTAATTACAGCAACTTAATTAATAGGAAATTGCAAGTAGAGAAATGTTGAGTATTTTTTTTATCCAAATCATTACTCGATAGGATGTCTCATACAAGTATGAAGAAAACAGTAAGTTACAATATGGTTAGAACTGTTTCTGGTTGGCCGACTAACTGGAGTAGTGCTCAGTTGTAAAACTGCACGAATCAAGTGTTGTAGTAGACAGATCGTTGTTTTGTATTATACTAGTGTGATAATAGCCCCCCTCAAATTAGGTATATGGTGGTCAGATAGTTAATTTGTTCCGAAGAGTAATGAATCTATTGGCGGAGAGTGGCTTAGTCAAAATATTTACTGCTTGATCAATTGAACTAATGTGTTGGACATCAATATTTTTATTTTTGATGTGATCACTAATGAAATGGTAGTCTATTTCTATGTGCTTTGTTATGGCATGAAACATTGGGTTGTTTGCAAGTGCTAGTACGGAGATGTTATCATAGTAGAGTTTAGTAGGTTGAGATTGAGTAACTTTGAAATCTATGAGCGGAGGTGGCTGAGGCTATGGAGCAATATTCTGCTTCTGTTGAGGATTTTGCAACATTTTATTATTGCTTAACACTCTAGGAAATGAGATTGTCGCTAAGATAAATGCATAAACTTGAAATGAATTTTATGTCCTTTGAGTCGGCAACCCAGTCGGCCTCACTGTAAGTAGTGAGGTTGAGATCACCAGGTGTTATTGGGAGACCAAAGTGATGTGTTCCTTTAAGGCATCAGAGAAGTCTTGTGAGAGCTTGGTGATCAGTAATTGTGTGATTATGCATGTGTTGGTAAAGTGCATTGGTGGCATAAGCAATGTCAGGTCTCGTTACCGTAAGATAATGCAACAAGCCGGCGAGTTGACGGTAATGAGTAGAATTTTCATATGGTTCGGCATTGGACTTATGCTGTGATTGTTTGGGAGAAATTGGGGTAGCAGCAGTTTTGCAAGAGAGAAAATCAGAATTATTGAGTATATCTATGGTATAACGTGTCTGGTGAAGGAATAGACCTTGAGTTGTTATGTGAACTTTAAGCCTGCGGAATAGAGAGATAGTGCCAAGTTGTTTAAGTGTGAATGAGGACTACAATTGAGAGAGTAGCTGCTGGATGACTTCTGAATTATTCCTCATAAGCGGTAGATCATCCACGTAGATGGGCAAGTACAGTTGGACATCAGAGTTGTTATAGATTATGAGGGACATGTCAGCTTTGTTGAATTGAAATCTGAAGGTTTGAAGGAATGATGTAAGCTTATGAAACCAATGATGGGAGGATTGTTTAAGGTCGTAGATAGCCTTCTACAATTTGCATACATGTTGAGGGCAATGAGGATCAACAAATCCATGAGGTTGTTGCATGTAGACTTTTTCATTGAGTTATCCGTAAAGAAATGCATTTGCGACATCAATTTGTAAGGTTGGACAGTTCCTTTGAAGAGCTATAATGAGAAAGACACGGATCGTGGTCATTTTTGCTACTGGGCTAAACATGTTTGTGTAATTGATGTCGAATTGTTGGCTGTAGCCATGAGCGACGAGGCGAGCTTTGTAGCGATCAGCAGTGCCGTTAGGATGTAACTTGGTCTTGTAAGTCCATTTACATCCAAGAATGGGAATGTTGGGTGGCGGTTTGATTAGGGTGCAATTACCTTGTTGTTGTTGTGTTAAAAACTCGGTGGATATAGCTTGTCGCCATTGATGTCGTTTTGATGCTTGCAAATAAGTGGATGTTGTGATTTCAAGATGAGGCAGTGTAGAGAGATCAAAGATCTTTTTGGGTTTAATGTGGCATGTTCTGAGCCGAGTTTGCATAGTGTGAGTTGAGCATGGTTGCAGTTGTAAAGGGTGGAGTAGGATGTTGATTTGTATGCAGTGGAGAAGGTGGGGCTGAATGGATTCATTTGTGGTAAGTTGAGTATTGTTGATGGACGGAGTAGATTGTATGAAGGGTGAAGTATTGTTCTGTATTGAATATGTGGAGGTTGGAATTAGCAGTAAGGGAGAAGTTGGTGTAGTAATTGAAGGAGGAAAGAGAATGGGTTGGGTGGAGATTGCGGGAAAAGTTTCCTTATGAAAACGGACATGTCGAGAAATTATGATTTTTCTGAGTGTGGGGGTTGAAACATCTAAAACCTTTGTGTTGGGTGGAGTATCCTAAGAAGTTTGCATGGATGGGAACGAGGTGAAAGTTTATGAGGAGCTTGTGGGTTAAGCCATGGAAAACAGAGGCAGCGGAAGGGTTTGAGGTGATCATAGGTGGGATTGTGACCATGGAGCAAACTATATGATATTTGAAAATTGAGGGCAAATGTAGGCAGTCTGTTTATTAGGTAATTTGATATTTGTACGGCTTCTGGCCAGAATTTTGTTGGTAGATTGGATGCATGAAGTAAGGTCATGATGGTGTTGAGGAGATGTCGATTTATCCTTTCGGCTAATCCATTTTTCTCTGGAGTGTATTGACAACTAAATTCATGAGTGATGCCATTTTGTAATAAAAATTGTTTTAAGTTGTTATTGTTGTATTCTCCTCCAGCATCAGAGCGGAAAGTTTTAATATTTTTTATGAAAGTGTGTTTGCACCATTTTGAGAAATTGTTGGAGTTTTGGAAAAGCTTCAGCTTTTGAATGCATTAAGTATAACCAACAAAATTGAGTGTTGTCATCAATGAACATAATATAATATCGATAGCCATCTAATGAAGCTAATGGAGATGGACCACAAACATCAGAGTGTATTAAGCTAAAAGGATGGGTTACATGACTAGATTGTTTTGTAAATGATAACTTGTGGCTCTTAGCCACATTACATGACTCGCAAAAAAAAAAAAATTACATATAGAGGGAATAAACTTAGGTATGACTATCATCACACGTTGGTGGGGATGTCCATGACGGGCATGCCAGAGTGTTGTTGGGGCAGAGTAGTGTGAAGAGCTCGGACAGGTAAGCTAGTAGAGGTATGTATTGGGTAGATTTTATCACGACTGCGCCCATGAAGTAATATGTGGTTGTCCAGTAGATCCTTTATTATGAATCCATTGACATCAAAATAAATAAAGCAATTACTATCATACGTGAGTTTAGAAATAGATAGAAGATTATGTTTAAGTGAAGGGACGTGAAGCAGATTGTGCAGTTGAAGCTTACGGGTGGATTATGGGAGTCGTAAGATGCCTTGCCTGTGGTGTTGTATGGGTAGTGAAGTGCTGTTAGCAATGGCGATGGAGTCTAAACCATGATAAGGTGTTGGCTGCTGTAGGATGAAGTAGTTGGAACATATTCAAGGTTTTTTCTATGCCAGCATGAAAGGGCTATGTGACCGATTTTCCCACATATTTGACAGATTGGTCTCTACGAAGTGTTGTTGGCGAGTGTCGAGGATCATCTGGTGGTGGGCCATGAATTTAAGGAGATACCTCTATCGCTAGATTGTCTAAATGAGTTGTTGTTAAGACGCCTTATGCGGTTAGATTGACCACAAGAGGTGTAGAGTGCCAGATGATCGATGGGGGGTTTGGAGTCATTCTGTATTTCAGATTGGATATGGATTTCCTAACTGCATAAGAGGGAGTATAGGACCTCTAGGCCGATCAGGTGAAGTGAAGCTGTAAGTGGAGGGCAATCCATTTATGATATAGAGGATGATATCCTCTATATCAATGTTAGATCTGGCGGCAGCGATGTTGTCGACCAAATATTTTATATGAGCAAGATATTGGGTGACGGTTTGAACACGCATCTGAATATGGTGGAGTTCATTCTTCAGTTGAATGACTCTAGATTGGTTTGTTGGTTGCAGCTGAAGTTTTAAGGTTGTCCATATCTGATGAGTTGTTAAAAGATGCAGAATATACGATAGCACTAATGGACATATGGTTGATAGCAAAGCAATAATAAAGTTTTGATCTATCAGCTTCCACATGCAGTAGTCATCGGCAGAGGAGTTGGGCGGACAGAAGAAGGTGCCTGTGAGATACCCGTCGAAACCGTTTGTAGAGAAGAGCTTTTGAATTTGGAGGTGCCATATAGCATAATTCTCATTGGTAAGTTGAATATATATTGACAATAGATTTGAGATTGGATATGAGAAATTTTAATGGAGATAGAATAGAAAATTCTGCCATTGAGGCAAACAGGAGGAAGTGGGTAGAGGTGAAGAAGAAGATTTTTGACTAGTCATTAGATGTGTGGAATGGGTCCTAGGCTCTGATACCATAACAGAAGAATTAGAACAACTTAATTAAGAGAAAATTGCAAATAAAGGAATGTTGAATATATTTTTATTCATCCAGATCATTACATGATAGAAAGCAGTATGTTACAATATGGTTAGAACTGTTTTTGGTTGGCCGGCTAATTGAAAGAGTAGTGCTTATTTATGGAAACTACACGAATCAAGTGTTGTAGTGAACAGATTGTTGTTGTGTATTATACTAGTGTGATAAAACTCCCATCCACAAAGAGATATAGCATAGAGGTATTCATGTATTCCTTTTGTTTTCTTCTTTTCTTCCCGTCGGTTAAAATCAAATGAATTGACTTCAATGATTTAGGTGCATTTGTGGCTGCAGATTTTGGTGAAACGAAATATGAGATATCAACTTATGAGGATAGCTTTTACGATGCAAATTAGGAGATATTTGATTTTCATTTTGTGAAATTATTAAAACTATTGAACTAATAAAGAGAAACATTAGTAACTCCTTATATATATTATGAATGTGTTATCTTTTTTTATTATCAGTTAGTGTAAATTATCACAATATTGAAATATTGTTTTTTTTTAATTTACTTCATATTATGTGTACAATTATGATGAGTACATTATATTTATTTTATTTTCAGAGCTTCACTAAATGGAGATAGAAATTATAATATCTAAAAATTTCTTTTGCTCGTTCCATTTTTTAATAGTTTCACATGTTAGAGATAGAGAAGAAGCCGGTCTGCATTCCTCAACACCCAACACAATAGTTTTCGACAAAGGTATGCATATCTCCCCCAATTTAATGTTATTTGGTAATCCTGTGCGGGAACCGGTGGCCGCGGAATTGACAGACAACCTCGTGTGGGAACCTGGAGCCACAAGGTCTGTCATTTGGTGAGTTATTATTTACTTATTTATGAAATATTTGTTTATGTTTTATTGATTTGCTTAATGCAACATGTATATTGTGTGTTATTTTTTATATTTTACAAACTTAATTGATGTTATATTTATATTATTTGAGTAGTTATATATGAAAATGTAATGTAGAGTGAATGTATTAGAAGAAAATTTATCATACATTTTATTATTTTTGATAATATTATTATTTATTATGTCATCCAGTTCGACCCCCGATTCAACTGATTGAACCGTGAACCTCTTCTTCTTCCGATTCATTGTTCGGGTCCGATTTTCAAACCCTTAGTTATTTGGATCGTTTTTAGTTAAAATCTAATAAAAATATTTTTATTTTTTTTTTTTTTGATTTATTTTGAGAATTTTGTTTTAGTTCATGTTATAGAGTTTGGATCAATGTTTTAAAAATCGGACCCGACTGGTCGGTCCGACCGATTCAACCATGAACCGATCTTATGGTCGGTCGGGTTCATGCTAAGAACCGGTTATGCATTAAACCAACCAAAACCGGACAAAACCGCCGGTTCAACCGGAAATCATTGAACCCGTGACGATTCTCTTGAACCGGTCGGTTCAACTTTTCCATTTTTAATATGCAAATGATTTAAATATTAAATAATAATCATAATTTAACAAAATCCATCTCTTCTAAGCCGAGTCACAGGAGCATAAGAAAGTGCTGCATACCAAGGCGAGTTGTAGCCAAATCTATCTCTTCCTCCGTAAAATCCATCATCAATAAAGAAGATTTCTTATCCATATCAACATGCGAAGTTGCATCATCATCCTATGAAAATTATGGGAATGGCATTTTAAATAAGAAACAAATCAAAATTTAAAATATCTAATGAATACGACTCATAAAAAGATTAACCCAAATTAAACAATCAATCAAACTAAACAATAACCATCATAGGAGAAAAGATGTAGAGAATGCAATTTAGACAAAAATGGAGGTAAAACACACTCCAACAAAGCCTGCTTATGATCATATGACAGAATATCACGCAAGCAGTCAAATTGCATACAAATGGTACAGGTGATAACAATTATGATTTGTGGAATATCTGTTCATACAAATCAATCAATATATGCAGAAACAGAATATAAAAGAAAAATAAGTTGGGTTTAGGGAGCAAGAAAATAGTGGTAAATGAAAATCTAAGATAATAAGCCTGAACTCCAATTTCTACTAGCACAAAAAATAAGATAGAACTAAGAAGTTGTAGGGGAAAAAATGACTAGGAATTTAGAAAACATTTGAAAAAACAAGAATACATTGATGGTGGTGAACCATTGGATCCTTGTTTTCACATTTATAATTTCAAATAAGATAACAAGAAAAAATGGCGTTAACTATTAAATGAAGGGCATCAACGATGACATAGAAACTCAAGAAACAAGAAATAAATGTAAAATATGTTGGGCTTCATCTGGTAATGTATTTCAACTTCAAAGTTTTTCAAAACCAACTCATAATTTTACTTTGTGGAAACGTATAACATATTTCCTTAGCCCGGCGAATGCAACCCCTCCACACCTCAATAAAAACACATACTTCAGGTGAGACTCATTTTATGATTAATATCAACGCATCAATACTTACCAAAAATAAAGAAAATATAAATAAAAGAGCAACGAAGCAAGAAAAATCACCTCCTTATCTTGATTATCATCTGATATAAACTCAAAAGGAGAACTTTCAGCATCTTCATTAGTACAAGAATATTCAGACAAAGAAACTGAAGCTGGACTTGATTTTGAATGAACCTGATGGGTGTAACCCAAAGAATGAGATTACAAATTCCTCAAAACAAATAAACAAAAAAATAGATATGATGAAAACAATAATCAAAATACAAGACACGAGTGCAACCCAAAGAGGCATTTAAACTCTAAACACAAATGGAGCTTACATAACAAAATTTATAGCACTAAAATAGCATTTATCAAGTACTACATAACGAGGCATACCATAGTACCATGTGCCTGTGTTAAGATAAACAGGATATCACAGTCGATACGAGTAAAATTAAATGTGTATGCTGACAAAACATGGTGGGGTGGACTGGGGTGGGCGCTTGTTTCTGTCTACACAATCGATTATAAGAATTGCCATATATTTCCCTCGTACTGGAAATAATAGACTGATTTACACTAAAAAGAAACATATTATGTGCTTAATGAATTTAGTAAAAATTGTGGGGTAACTACTAGAACAAATTTCCTGCTTGACTTTAATGCCATAAAAAATTGAGCACTCTCAAATTTCAAAATTCTCATGCAGCATCACTGCATAAGCGGTTAAAACTCCAATCTTTATTTTTACTCTAGATGAGCTAGCTTCTCCAATAAAAACTGCTCCAGCGACAGACATTCTCCTTCATGACGCTGACAAATTAGCTCTAGCATGCATTATATTCATGTTTGCACAAAATCTCTATTAGACGTGCAATCCATCACATTTCACTCGTCCCTATCTTGTCCCTCAAATAGCCACACCATAGAACTCTCCCCAGAATAAGATCTACTAGTCATACTACTGTGTAAATGAGAGGATTTATGATTGACCTATGTGTGGGTCCCCGAAAGGATTTTGCACGAGGAGAACATGATGCAAAGGGCATGATCGTACTATCCCGTAGGACAAAACGGTCGTAGAGATGTATTTTATGTATTTTAGAGTTTCTTTTGATTGATTAAAGTCCTTAAGATAGTAAATTGAATAAAGAACTTTTTGTATTTTAGGTTGGTTAAATGGTTTTAGGAGCTTTATAGATTCAATTAAAAGTTGACATATTCGTTATATTTTATTAATCATATAAGTTTTAAGTTTGGCATACATTTCTTTTATATATATACATAAAGTTGATTATGATATAATTTATAAAATTTAATTTGTTGCTAATTTATTATCAGTTATTTAGGTTATGCGATTATTAACCTTGTTAAACCTAGGTCATGAGGTTTATTTCACCCTCCTTGGGGCTAACTTAATGGCCTTGTAGGCCCAGGTTACTAGATAACCACCTCGTTATTATTAAGTTTTATGTCTGTTGCTTAGTGATTTTTTTTAGTGTATGATTTTCATTACAGTTAGTTTATTACAAGTTTTAAAATTAATCATGAATTTATTAGATGTATTTTATCCATTGGTTTTACAACTTTTAAAAGTTCTTTAAATTGTAATTTTAGGAGCCAATGAACTTCAAATATGAGGTATTATATTAAGCTTAGATAAAAAAACTAAAGACACTCGTTATTGGGAAAAGGGAATCTACCTATTCATACTAAAGCTTAAATTTATTCCATTTTTATATATTTTCATTAACATGCTCATAAAAGACACATTTAGAGGCTAAAAATCATTAAGAAAAATTTTAGAGTTATTCAATATATCTTAAAATCCCAAAAAAATTGTTCTAATGGTGCCTACTTCGTGTGGGAAAAGCGATGCATATAGCACAAATATGTGGCTTACACTACAAGCCTAAAATGGCCCTAAGGCTCTATAGGTTTCTGTAGGTCAAAACTTCGTCAGTGCACTAACCTATAGCCAGCTAACTAAACATCTTAGCAAATATATTTGGGCGGGAAAGTAAAAGCAGTCAACAATGTGTGTGCTTATGTGTAACCGTTCGAAAATACAATGAGAAATCTCTACATGACTATCAAGGTATACATGACCATGGCGTGCCCATTTAAAAGCTCCCAAGCAGGCGACACACCGACAATTGCATATGCAAGACATCATACCTCACAAACAATAAAGCTAAGGAAAACATAGGGTTAGGGTAGAGGTTATTCAAAAAGTGTTGCAAGTAAATGACAAATCTAATTAACAGAAAAAAAAAAACTTAACATTTACATTTGTTAAACACATGCATATCATTGTTAAAATATAAAGGGTTTTCAAACATAGAGTGTAAGAAAAGCTATACATGAATCATATGAAAAGCTAACAATCTCAAACATAGAAATTTATTATTGTAGTATACATAAGAAGAGCATATATAAAGCATGCGAAAATCTACTAACATGTGTGGGCTCCGAAAATTTGGCCCTGGCCTCCGCCCGACTGTTTACTTTTTCTTTTAGGGGGAGTTTTAACGAACTAAGTTCCGGGGTAAATTTTGGAATGCAAATGAGTTTGTAGATAAAACACTACCCAGAGATTTTGCCCTCATTTTGCGAGGACTTTATGATCTGAGTTCTGGTTTCCTATAGGCGCAAGCCCCTATAGTTAATTACCCCTCCCGATAATGAGAGAGAACTTTCGATTAAGGCTAGTCATCAATTAGATACGTAAGAATACGTGTTATCTGGCATATGGTAGCATCATTGGGCATGGAAATTAGAAGTTTGAAAGGTTGGAAATTTAAAGGTTTTGGAAGATTTAATATTTAAAATAGAGATTTCACCACCTTGCACTTAAAGCTGATTGAGGAATGGATGATGGACCCGATCAAGATCCCATGGTTCTGTTGTCCCGGGCCATCGTGGTCCCTGGTCTACTTAGTCAGAGGAGATAGTCGACCCAACCTGACAGAAGGATCCTTGTCGGCAGTCATGAGTTGCTTCGTCCAAGGGAATCTTGTAGACCTGGGTTGAATATTTGTCTAAGGGGACAAATTTGAATCCACCGTTAGCTAACAGAGGGCTTTGTGCCCTATCAATCATGTCCTATTGATTTATATCTTAAGGATTTGATGCCACTAAAGAGCGTATTGGCTCTGGCCATAATCGGTATTTCGTGGTGCCATTTGACGGCAAAATCACTCGGTTCAGAGAACCCCGGGTCATAACCGTTTATCATGCGGTGCCATTTGGCGGCAAAACCGCCGGTTAGAGCACACGTACCACGTCCTTACTAGCAGGAGATTGTTTGAGAATGGATCCTAATGATATTTTCGACTAGGCATTAGCTCTATGTGAGCTGAAGTAAATTTCAATTTGTCCACCTCGGTAAACTGTTGTGTAGGGTGGATGGATTTTTCTTCAAGTGCTTTATGGTTGGATTTCAGTTTTAAATATTTGGAATTTGCATGATCTTTGGGATTTTGGATTTTTGGGCATTTGAACATTTGGGGGGCATTGGAAAATATTTGTGACTCCCTCCGATTGAGATAAACATTCAACGCGGTCATCATCGGGGTGTTTGTAGTCATTTGAAAATATTTATGCTTTAAACCTTATCAACTCTGTCGGGTTGTCGATAGAGGATCGGGTTTCATAGGCTTCATATCTTTGTTTGTGAATTTTCTTTGTTAAAGGCCTAATATGAACGAGTAAAATAAATATTCCGGTCAACTTCGTGACCGCATATTTATCCGATGGTTCGAAACCTGTCTACTCCTATTTAACTGCTTAGGAGGACCAGGTTTCATAGGCTTTATGCCTTTATTAATGAATTCTCTTGATTATAGGCCTTGAAGGCCAAATATGAATGTATTAAAACAAATATGCCGATCCCCATAACCGTATATTTGTTTGATAGTTCGAACCCTATCGACTCCTATTGATCCACATAAAAGGATCATGTTCGAACTTAAATTCACTTATTGACCCGCGCAGCATCCCTAAACGTCATGTGTATACCAATAACACGCTCGTCGGGGCCCACGCGGGTTTTGTGAATGCATTTACCCCATGTATACCTATGTGTATATAAACTACGATGCATGTACAGGGGTACTTTGAAATATTTATAAATGCCTTCTATCCGCTAATACAAGTGTTGTGGATCCAATGGCGTGGTATAGCAGCTTCTGAATAAAGGTTTTCGTTGCTTTGTACAGATAGACTGTCGTGCACCACTTGTTGCTTTATGCAGGCAAAATTTTAGTGCACTAACGAATTTGACAAGCTTCACACTTAGCTACATATTTTGCAATGTCTTTCTTCATACCGGGCCACCAGAATATTAATTTCAAGTCTTTATACATCATGGTATTGCCTGGATGAATTGTATAACCAAAATGATGGGCTTCTTTTAAAACTTCCTTTCTTAAATCCATATCGTTCGGTATCCACAACTGGAATTTGTGCTTAATGATTCCCTCAAGATCAACATCAAGATTGGGTCTTTTCCCTTAAGCTCTGATGCCAATTTCTGTCACATCCCAATTTGGCCTACCCCCTAACGGTCAATCTGAAGTATAACAGAGAAGGAAAATCTAAACCGGTTCCTTCATACTAACACCCATTTTGAGCCACCACTTTCAGAATGGAGTGAGTAAAAGAAATCTATTTAGACTCTCCTAACTTGCCAACCTATCTAATTCCATAATTAATAATGGAAAACATATAATGTCCCTTAATGAACATCAAATATAATTGAAGTAAATACGAGCTCTATTAAAACTTTTAAAATTCATTCACATACCCAAAAGTCTATACATCTAGCTTCATATCTCGTTTTAGATCTCTTTGCACACCCAAAATGTATTTACACCAAAAGAATAGTCACCACTTTTTATTGTCCCAAGGGCTCCTTCCCCTTTCCTGCAGTACAACCACTGCTAATAAGCTAGGCCCAATGAAATACACAAACAATTTATAAGAAATAATAATAAACAAATAAGAAATGCTTAATAATGCTAACATAGTTAAAACGCATATTGAAAGGTCATATTGAGCCTAAAAGTACTTAGCTTAGTGTTGACCTGTTGTATCAAAAAAAAAATCAAAATCAAATCTTACCTGCTCTGCCCCCGCACATCGCACGACTTCCTCCCACGTCGCTGGAACATCGACGTCACCTCACGCATGACCTTGCATGATCCTCGCATCGTTAAAATGAGCATGAAGGCTCTCATTCGCGGCGGCTCTCCGCTCTCTCTATTCCTCTCTTGCTCCGGCTCTCACCTCTCCTCCGACTCTTCCCTGCTGTTCGGCTACGCTCGACGATTCCCCCTTCCAGTCGATCGGGAGTTACAACATTTCGGTCGGAAGCAGCGGACGGAAACTCTCTTGCTGTGGAAGAAACTTTCCCCCTTGCGTACGCTTCTTCAGCTCTTCGTGGTTGTTCGGCTTGGTCCCGTCTCCGACGCCCCCCTTCCAGTCGGGTCAGAAGCTATGACATTTAAATCGGACGGAACAAGGGGAGCTCGCTGTGTCGCCGTTCGACTTCGCTCGCTCTTCCGACGTTCCCTTCCTATGGATCAAAAGTTACTGCATTTTGATCGGAAGCAGACACAGGAGCTCGCTGGCCGTGTAATCCCCTCTCTATGCCGCACTCCTCTTCGGCCAAATCCTGTTCCCAATCAGCCCTTTGGCTATTTTTCTTTTTATTGTTTCTTTTATTATTATTATTATTACTAATTAGTTTTTATTATAAACTGAGAATAATTAATTAAACTTAGTTATAGTTAATTACACTAATTATAATTAATATTTGATTAATCAAGTTTAATCAATATTAATTATAATTGTTAATTAATTAACTGTATATTAATTTTAATTAATCAAATTTAATTATAATTAATATTTTTTAATTATAATTAATTATTATTAATGATAATCTAATCATAATTAATTTATTTTAATTAAGATTAATTATATTTAGTTATAATTAATAATTGACTAAATATATATTAATTATAATTAACTCTAATTAATTATTAATAATAATAAATAATAACAAAATAATAATAAAAGAAAATCTATCACTCTTTTACCTGGACATGCGCGTCGAGCCAGCAAACCACCTATGCACGCCTTTATTGAGCGTGGTAGGAGAAAACCCGGTGCGACACCTACGACGAGGTAAGCGAGCAACCCATCGCCCTCCTGCCTCGACATGCATGTCAGACCAGCAGATCACCTATGCATGCCTTTATTGAGCGTGGTAGGAGGGAACCTGGTGCGACACCTACAACGAGATAAGCGAGCGATCCCTCGGCCTCCAAAATCCTGTCCTCAATGTGTGCAACGAGCCGGCCAACCACTTATGCACGCCTTTATTGAGCGTGGTAGGAGGGACTCTGGTGCGATGCACACGACGAAGCCAAGTAAGCCTGGTACATGCTTTTATTAGCGTGGCCGAGACAACTCTTAAGTACCCATACGCGGCTCTGTTCCTGCGGGGAAACAACTGCTCTTTTCTTGCAATAGGTACCGAAGACCCCTGCATGCTTTTATTGCGCGTGGTGGGGACAAAGAATTTACACGACCGCGGTGTCCTCGAAAGAGGGCACCTACCATGCACGCCTTTATTGCGCGTGGTGGGAAAGGCCCAGTTTTCCGTAATTTTCCCCTAAACGGGGGAGACGCCGGGAGGCTGCCAAAATTTCGGGTGAAATATTACTACACTCTGACCTGTTTTGAACTAAAAAAGAATAAGAGCATTGACTCAAATGAGAAAGAGCAGTGGACTTGTGGACCTAAACCTGAACAAAATATAAATGATTTCTAAAGTTCAAACCCAAATAAAATAAAATCAAATTGGAACCAAAATACAAATCAATTTGAATATTCAGTTGAACTTACAAGGACTTCAGAAGACTCTAAACAAGCATTTGAACATGTACTTTGAACTCGAACCGGATTGAATATAAGGGACCTGTGAACTTGTGCACCTAACTCGGACTCGAGTGAATTCAAACTTGAACTCAATTTGAAAATGAGATGAATTAAATAAGACCATGTGAACTTGTACTCT
This sequence comes from Dendrobium catenatum, assembly GCF_001605985.2. Taxonomy (NCBI): domain Eukaryota; kingdom Viridiplantae; phylum Streptophyta; class Magnoliopsida; order Asparagales; family Orchidaceae; genus Dendrobium; species Dendrobium catenatum. The sequence continues at coordinate 2,997,386 of NW_021318876.1, forward strand.
GGACTTGAACATTAATGGCTTGAACAATTTGAACTCAAGCGAGTACTTGAGTTAGACAACGAGAGAACTCAAACTACAAGAACATTTGTATGGCCAATAGTGACTCAATGTCGGATGAAATACATTGATCCTTATAAACAATTGTGGCTAAAGTGCGATGAATACAAACACATGCGAGCTCTTGTAGGAAAGATATTGCAATATCCTCATAACCAACATCAAGATATAAGCAAGTACACTACAAGACCTCAATGCATACAAACAAAGAATATATTGGACTCTTACAACAGTCTACGAGATCAGGTGCATCATACCTGCAAGATCAACGAATGGTTCCAAAATGCATGAGTGTTCCCTACACGCATTGTTAAAACCTCCAGCGCTAACAACATTGCCTGTAGATTGAGATGGCAATATTGTTAATTGACATTAGAAGATTCATCCTTGCAAGCAAGTACATCAAAACCACCTGAGATTGGTGAAAGGTGGATATGATGTAGTAATAATGGGTCTTCTACGAACACTTTCAAGAGGTCGTAGTGGATACAAAGAGTCCCTGCAAATGAATACAAGCCGCTTATGGATAACAACAGTGAGTGTATCGTAAGTACAACGGACCATTGTGGACACAAGTACAGATGTCAGCCATAATAACGGTGATTGAGATGCTGCAAATTATGTCAGGTATGAAGGCAACTCGATGTACGAAAAAGGACACCCCCTGGCAGGACGGAAGGGATGCTTGAACAAATTAGAACTAAACTTCATGGTATTCTAGTTTCTTCTTGGTTCTAACCTTAGGAAGGAAACGACTCTGGTATCCACAAACACTAGAAGTAACAAGTATACCACACAAAGAGCTTGAAAGAGTCCATTTATAAGCTATGGTTACAAACTTCAAAAAGAATTCCCCGGCGAATGAGAAAGAGGGAGTCAACATCAAGACCATACAACCACCAGACCTGCAACACTCGTACTAGCGGACAGAAGGCGTGTATAAGCTCTTAAATGAAATGTTGTGTGTATTCAAATGATAGCTACATGCATGACTAAAATCTTTCGAATACCTCTGCACGTGCACCTTAGTTTGTATACACATAGGTACAAAAGGGGTACGTCCAATCAATGAAATTTTTTGACCTGCATGGGCACCGGTGAGTGTGTTATTGGTACACACGTGACGCCACCGCATCTGCAACACTTACACAAGCAGACAGAAGGCGTTTATAATCTACAATGCACTGCCACCGGATTCACAACACTCGTACTAGCGGGTAGAAGGCGTGTATAAACTCTCAAATGAAATGTTGTGTATTCAAAGGACAATTACTTGCACAACTATAACTATTTCAAAATACTCCTATATGTGCACTATAGTTTGTATAAACATATGTACACTAAAAAGGGGGTATGCAATCAAGAACCACATGGGCCCTGACGAGCGTGTTATTGGTATACATGTGACGTCTAGGGATGCTACTTGGGTCAAACAAATTGAAACCCGATTCTCCTTAGTTGGTAAAAAGGAGTCGACATTGTTTAATTATAAAATGCCCTAAATACCCGCATGGGCCCCGGCGAGCGTGTTATTGATACACACGTGATGTCTAGGGATGCTGTGCAGGTTAATAAGTGACTTCAAGTTCGAACCCAATCCTCCTAAACAGGTAAATAGGAGTCGACAGTGTTTCAAATCATCAAACAAATGCACGGTTGTGGCGACCAGTGTATTTGTTTTAATTCATTCATATTAGGCCGTCAAGACCTATAATCAAGAGAATTCATTCATATTAGTTGCCCTTTAGCTCATTCATTAGTTTATGAATATTTACCCTGATGTAAGACGTACATGCAGGGATGATTAACTTAGGGAGTTTGCACGCTTAAATTTTAGAGCACAATAATTATAAGCTTTCTCTTGAGGATAAACGACAAAATAAAATGATAAGGGGATAAAATAAGCTTAGGCTAAATCACATGCGTGGGAGTTAAGATTGTAAACTAGTCAATTACCATGGCGTTTTGCAAACATGATTGGTTCCAACAAAAATCCCTTTCTTAACAACTGTTGACCTTCGTATAATATCCAAAGGAAACAAAAACGAAATCATACATCTGCCCTGTTGAATCCCGGATATCCCGCAAACCTCGGACTCGACGAATCCAGAAATCACGCTGCAAACGGCGCCGCCAGTCGATTCTCCGCGATTCCAGCGACTTGCCTCGATCGAGGGCCCAAACGCGTCGTTAAATACCGCACCAAACGAAGCTCTTCTCCCGTGCTAAAGCTCTTTGCCGAAGCCTCTCATCCCGCGACCTCCTTCCTCTCCCACTGCCGATCTCAAGCCAGCGCCTGGATCCCGACTCTGCTTCCCGACCTCCCTCCTTCCTGCGACTGAATCCCCCACCGGATCTAAACCAGGAAGCCGGCCCCCTTGCTGCTTCCGACCCAGAGAGAGAGAGAGAGAGAGAGAGAGAGAAAGAGAGAGAGGGAGAGGGAAACACTTTACCTGAGCCGAACTCCACTGCCGACGCCCCATCCCGCCGCCTCTGCTCTCTCCCGATCTCTAAGTCACCGAACTCCTCAAGCCCACACGACTGCTTCCCACCTACAGCCCTAACCGAGCCTCCATTGCTCTAACCCGACGCATATAAGGCCCATTTAAGTTGAGCCGAGCTCTCTAACCCGAGCCCTTTCCACTCAAGCCTGGGTAGCCATTCTTTCTCTCTAGACTAATTAACTATAACTAATTAATATTAGTTATATTTAATTACTCATTAATTAAAGTTAATTAGTATTAGTTATAATTACTCGCAGTTAATTATAATTAATATTAGTTATGATTTGTTATGTTTAAGATAATTAATTATAGCTAATTATAATTAGTTGTTATTTAATCATAATTAATTAGAATTAGTTATGGGTATTTATAATTAATTCTAAATAATTATATGCAATTTTTTTTTTATTATTGATTATAATATACTATAGTTAATTACAGTTAATAATTATTAACTATAATTAATTTTAGTTGATTATAATTGATTGCACCTCGATCCTCGTGCCAACACCGCGCCGACGGCCGCCAAGGTATAACTTCTAAACCCTAAAACTCCGAGAACCCGTTTCAACATCCTTCTGATTGACGACTAGCCTTAATCGAAAGTTCTCTCTCGTGATCGGGAGAGGTAATTAACTATAGGGGCTTGCGCCTATAGGAAACCAGAACTCAGATCATAAAGTCCTCACAAAATGAGGGCGAAATCTCTGGGTAGTGTCTTATCTACAAACCCATCTGCCTTCCAAAATTTACCCCGGAACTAGTTCGTTAAAACTCCCTCGCTGAATAAGAAAAGCGAGTGGAGGCCGAGGCCGAATTTTTGGAGCCCACAACAACAAGACTAGTCACTATGTTAGAGTTTGCTTCAATCAACTCTTTATTCTAAGGCTTTAGCGGAGAGTAATTAACAAGCTTCTTATGAATCGATCAAGCCACATAGTAGGATAACTAGGAAGATAAGAGATTAGGGAAAGAATTCACCATTATCAGAACTTAGGCGGTAGTCGAAAACTTCAAATCAGCACCCTCCTTAGTCTTCGATGTTAGGACAGCAATCTGGCCTTCTTGTGATAGCAATTCTGTGTGGTAGAAGGGCAGAGTTCTCCGGAAAAGAGGCTCCAAACTTCTGGACAGCAACTAGAAAGGTGTAAACAGCAGCACGTGAAGTTTTGGACAGCAGTTTGGCACTTGAGAGGTGCCAGATAGCAGCCCGAACAACATTCAGAAGACTCCACCAGCAGCTTACTCAATTGGAGGGGTCGGGGACAGCAAAATAAGCCTCTCGGGAATGCTAGACAGCAAGGGAAACCTGCTATAGTTCTTGGACAGCAGCAGATAAATTGGGATAGCAATTAGTAGTTCATGAGAGGAGGAAAACTGAGAGGGGAGGGGCTTGGAGGTGGCTGCTAGGGTTGAGGGGATTAAGGGATTGATTAGGGAGTTGTAATTGAAGGCAATTAATGGGTGTTAATTAATGTTGGGAGAGAGGGAGGGGACGGCTTAAGAAGGGAGTTGGATTTGAATTTGAATTCAAATTCAAATGAGGCTTGAATCTTAATTGGGCATTAAATGGGGGAACCCATTGATGGGCCGGCGGCATGCTTAGGGGAGGAGGGAGAGGGGGAGAGCAATTAATGCCTCTTAATGCATTAAACCCATTTATGCACTGGAATAAGAAATCCAATTTAATTAAATATTAAATTAGATTTGGTTTGAAAACTTTCCTAATTTGGTTTGGCTAATTTAGGAAAGGATTTGAAATTCAAATTTGAATTTCAAATGGAATGATGGCTCTCCAAAATCATGTAAGCTAAATTAGGTAGGTTTTAATGGTGATTAAACTACCATTAAGTGGTGAAAAGAAGGGGGCCGGCGGTGGATTTGGTGGTGGGATTTGGCCGGCGGGTGGTGGGATGTGGAGATGGGCCAAGCTGTTTGGAGGTGGAGTTAGGGTCGGGTTGGAGGAGATGGGCTATGATGGTGGTTCGGCTTGGGGTGGTGGAGCTAGGGGAGGACTTGGGTTAGGGAAAAGTTACCAAGAACGACTTTGTGGGGAATGAGGCTGGCGGATGGGGTGGGAAGTTTGGGGAGGGAATTCGATGCAAGACAAAATAAAAGAAAAGAAAAATAAGAGAACCGCGAACCTTGGAATCCACCAAGATTGACGGGTATTGCAAATCACCCTCCTCGGGTCTCTCCTTCCATGAACTCACTAAGAGATCAATCTCCTCTCTTGAACTCACTAAGAGATCAGACAAGTAGAAAATTTTTTCATTAACAATTCATCATCCTTACATAAGGAGGGGGGGGAGGCTTTAAATAGTGTCAATGTAGAATGTTTTTTATTCCTTCTTCTTCTTTGTTAGACTTTTAAATTGTAGGTTCATCTGTCATGTTTGTAGATCATGCTTCACACTATGATTGTACTATCTTAGGATCCAATAAAATATGCTGATTTCCAACGCTAACGCCTCAATTGGGGTGAGGAACACACCACAAGGCATGTCTCGACACAATTTTTACACAATTTTGAAGAGGCTTAAAAATAAAAAAACTAGTGTTCTAGTAATTTTAAAAGTTAAATTTATAAACTTTTTATATATAATTAAACATATTTATCATACATAAATTAAACCAAACTTGAGAAGGGTAGCACAAACTTAACTTCCAACCATACAACATAAAACCTTTACGCCACTACCAAATCCTGTTATATCTCCATTGCAGCTTCTTCTCCACCGCTTCTCCTTCAACTCCTCTCCTCTAATTGTTAGAAACTAAATTCCTTTTTTTTAATGTGCGGGAAAAAAAAGCAATTAAATGTAATGATGATTTTAACGAAGATCCTCTAAGTGATGAGAGTGGGAGAATTTAAAATTCATAAATTATGACATTAGACTACTTATGTTGAACTGGAAGACAGGAACTATTTATTTAGCATCAATTGTAGCATTGTATGACTTTTAAAGGCCAATTTATTTTTTTTATGATCATACTTCAATATCTTATTTTGTGTTAGTATGTTACTTATTATGTCATTTTTCAGTAATTTAATTGTTTAATTCTTAGTCTTACGACATAAAACAATCACCATATGGAAAGAAAATGTCTCAATACCTGATTACACAATTTTAAACTTTGACGACAAGTATAGTTGGGGTACCTATGTTCACCGATGGCCACCGATGGCTCCGAGTTCTACTATTCTTCAAGTTGTGTCTATCTTCTTGTCATTAACATAAATCCACACACACAACTTCCAAGATGTTGGATCCGAATTTATCCATAGAATACACCTAACTTTACTTGTAAACAATCTTCTATGTAAGAATTGAAGAACTGAGAGAGGTTCAAGTGAGTAAAAAGAGCAAGCCAAAATAATAGAAAATGTTCAAAACATCCGAAATGCGCCTCTTCACCCTTTATTTTTAGAGCTTAGAGGGCTACATGGAAGACTACACAGAAAAGTAAATAGTAAAATATTCAATATGACTCATTATAGACTATATATCGAACATGTGGCTTAACTGGAAAACATCCAATTCTCTACCTCTGATATGACCCTCTTTTCTAGGGTGAGTGCCTAGAGCGAGTCATCACGAGCGAGTGAATTAGGAGAGTCCTCGAGATAGCATGCATAATGATTCTATGTAGGCAAGTCCCTTCGTGTGCAGTGGCAAGTCCGTAGAGTTAGTGTATGAACCTCCAAGCACAAGAAGCAGGTTTCTTTAATTGATAATGATAGAAAACCGAGGATTGACCAAGTTTGGTGGGTAGTAATCATGGACCCCTGAGATGTACACTTCTTGTAACTGGATCCAAGGATGTCAGTGGTATCTTGGTGACTTGGATGACATTGACTGACCATGAAAGAGATCAATTTCTGCCAAGATAAGCAATTCCCAATAGCTTAGATGAATCTGTATGAGTTCTCCGGTGCGCATGCCAAGAATGACTAGATTCAATTAGCTAGGATGAGTCACGTTCCCTACTAATAAGTGCCTTTGGTGGACGATGTGACTGCTCTAGTCAAGTTCTTTAGCTAGAACCAACTAGGCACTTGTGGAATGCCTACATCGACATCTCAAGAATACAGGGAAAACATAGGGTCTTATCTCTAGGATTTCTCAAACTTTGGATTATTGATTTTGTCTGTAATATTAATTGTAAATTTGAGGACTTCCTACAATTTTCAAGGTTACATTAGCAACTTCAAAATTATGGGTTTATAAATATTATCTATATTCTATTTCTAATTATATTTTAAGGCAAACTAAAACATAGAGCCATGTAAAGTTGGGACAATCTAAGAGATAGAACCAGCCATGAGTCTCTTCTTTGGATATCTTGAGATAAAGGGGTGAAATGGAGTTGGCAAAAAGTGATTTGGCTACAGGAGGGGTTCACAAGGCATCGATGTTCCTACCAACAGCTAGGTCGATGGGTAGTTGATCACATGAAATCAGGGATAGTTCCTCCCGTCCTATCCATCCTAGTCTCCATCTACCTAAATCTTCTTCCTTGCCTTCACCTCTAAGTGGGCCAGATAGGATCCATGGCTAGATAAAACTCAGCAGAGATCACTGAGATATTTTTTCCTTTCCTCTCCCTCTTCTATTATTCAAAATGGGACAAGTTTTTACCAACATTTATGTTCATATTTCTCAATAAATCATGTATATATCACTTAAATAAACCCACCTTATTATAATGTGATTAGTTTATCAACCTCAACTTTGTGATTCAGTTGAATTCATATAATTTCCCATTTTAAGGAACTCAGTAGTATTGTCATTTAACAATTAAATTATACTAACCAACGAATTGTGTTCAACATGTGTATTATTGTATTACAAAGATCATCTCAAAACTGTTAATAGAAAAATAGTAACATGAAGGATAGACAAATGATCAAAGGTAGACCCGAATACAACTGATGTGGTAGAAGAATTAATTAATCCATTGCCAATTTCTTCATGGGACATTAATAATGAACCCCAAAGTTCTGATTTATTCCCTCTTCCACTTTGAATTATTTGAATTTACTTTTGGAATTGCTTTATTTTCCCTTGAATTCAATCAACAATTGAAATAGGTTTTAAGATCCTTGGGAAAGAAATCCCAACATTTGCTTTTAAGTAGGAAGAACAAAGAGTAAGCATATGATTTAAACCAAAGAGAGAGAAATCATATGTTTAAATCATATGCCAAAGGACGAGAATTCAACATCCCTGGGAAAACGGGAGGAGAGAGAGGAAAGAAGAAAGGAAAAAAGAAAAAAGGATATGGAATCGGATTAGCAATTCTGTAATATGATTATTTAATCGCAAGCAATAACAAAATTATTTGTAGAAATTAGGTTACATTTAAATTGAAGTAATTTAAATTCAATTCTAAATAAGTCCTAAAAATTCTATCTAATTTAAAACAAAATTAATCCAAACAACTATATGCATTCAAATTTAAATAAAATTATATACATGATACAAATAAAAATGATGATCCATATCACGTGTAGCATCAACTATCTGTTAAGCCTGTTCAGATTTACAAAAGGCAGACAGATGGGGTCCGCCTCCTTTAATGCTGCCGCCCATTTGGAGCAAAGGGGAGAAGGGGTTTTGGGAAGCTAGTTTGAGAGGGAAAATTTGAATGTGAGATGTTTGAAATTAGGAAATGAATTGTATTAGTAAGGGGGCTGGTTGGAGGGAGTTTTCTCATGCTTGAATATTTGTGTTCTCTTGAGTTCTTGAGTGTTTGGGCTCTATATTGCTTTTCTAGAGATTTGAGAGAGAACGATCCTCCTCTCGAATTGAGAATCACTTGTATCTTGCCTTGTCTTTGTTTGGCTTGATTTTCTCATTGCAATCCATCGTTTGGGGGCTGTTTTTCCGCTCAGATTTTGCATTATTATCGCTGTTTTCAACAATTAGTGATATGTTTGCTCGCGAACTCAAGTATTTCCCTTGGGGATTCTTGCGAACTCAAGTATTTCCTATCAAATTGGTATCATAGCATCATCTTGGGACCATCGGCGGCCGAATTTTTGAAATCTTTGCGGGTCTTTTTTGCATCTGGTAGAAGATCTCTTAAGATCCTTAAGAAGAAAGATGCCCAGAAAGAAGGTCGAAGTGTTGGAAGGCGAAATTGGGCAATTAAAATCGGATTTAGAGGGAAAATTCTTTGATTTTCAAAAGAAAATCTCCTCCAATAATGAAAGGTTGGAAGGGAAGTTTACTCTGATGGAAGAGATGTTAAAGAAACTATTAGAGGTGAAAACCAATCCGACGACATCGGAAGCAAGGGAGACCACCGGCGGCCATGGTATAGGAGGGAATCCAAACCCAATTAGGGGGAGGAAAAATATGGAAGTGGAGATCCTAGAGGGGGAGGACGACATGCCACCTCTAGAACCACTTTCTAGAGAGGAGATGGCATGGGTTACGAAAAGAGGGGTGATCATATTGTGGGAAGAAGGGGGTATTTCCACCACCAAGGTGCTTATCTTGAAAGAAGGAGAGGGGAAGTTGACGAGGACATGGTTATGATCGCCGGAGGTTAGATTGTGATAGCTGGGGAGCACCTCTCGTTCGTGGCATGAGAGGATGTGGAGGATCCAGGGCCGATTGGGGTGACTCGAAGGTTAGAAAGCTGAAGATGCCCATCTTCGAGGGCGAGGATGGACATGGTTGGAATTGCAAGGTGGAACGGTACTTTTCCGTCAATAGGCTGATCGAGGAAGAGAAGCTGACAACGACAGGACTATGCTTAGAGGGAAAGGCACTGGCTTGGTACTAATGGCGGGACATGAGGCAACCCATCAAGAGCTGGAGAGAGTTCAAGGCATGCTTACTAGAACGTTTCCGAACCAGAAGGGGAGGGGACTTCTATGAGCAATTCTTTACCATGACGCAGGAAGGGACAGTAGCAGAGTATCGTGATTGGTTTGAGTACCTAGCTAACCGACTAGACCGTCTACCTGAGACTGTGCTTGAGGGGAATTTCATGAAATGGCTCAAACCGGAGCTCAGAGCAGCCGTTAGAGTGATGCGACCACGTGACTTGGGGGAGGGCATGGAGTTGGCACAACTGGTTGAGGATCAGAAGCATCTGGAGAGGAGGGCTTGTGGCAATAGTTCCGGGGGATCCTTCAGGATGACTACTACTTTTCTAGCTCCCAAAGGAGCTGCACCGGGAGGATCATTGGAAGTACCGAGCAACGTTTAAAATTGCGCAATAAAAGGCGAGCCTCAGCGCATTTTCGACCAATTAAGCCTCAAAGCCTACGCAATAAGTTTAGTTTATGAGGCTTACGCCTCAAGTTTACTAAGGCGCGCCTCGCCTCATATATTTAAGGCGTCGCCTTTTTAAAATTTAACCTAATTTATTTTTTTTTCAGTTCGGACCCCCAGTTGCCGACGTGGCGCGCCTAGTGAAATGTCGACGTGGCATCAACATTTAAACCCTTGTAAAGGTCGAATGGCGGAGTCGACGTTTCGATTTTCAAGTTACAGTAAACTTTCAAACTTTCAAGCATTCACCCGGAGGAATTTCAAGCATTCTTCACTCAGTTTCTTCTAAGATGGCGTCACCCCCAAAGAAAAAGGTAACTTAATGCTATGTTTTCTGTTTCGTATTGCGTATTTTGTGGTTATGCTATGCGTTCGCGTTGAAGGGTCTGAAGATCTTCCGATTTTATGCTTATTCTATGCGTATGCATGGCTTCTCGAAACTTTTTAAATGTTTGATACTGTGATGCCATCGTGTTTTCTCTGTATTCAGGTTTATATGATAAATTTATGTTGAGATTTGAAACATAAAACCTAACCAAATTTTAACCATCGAGTAAATATGCGTAGTCTGTGCGTACTCAATGCGTCTTTTGTGCGTACACAATGCGTACACGTTGCTTACTTAGTGCTTACACTATGCGTACTTTATGCGTGCGTATAATTTGCTGTATGTTTCCTGCAATGTGCGTGTGATGTGCGTAATATATGCGTATGTTATGCGTACACTGTGCGTGACCGTTGCTTATATTATGCGTATGTTGTGCTTGTTTTGTGCGTATCTCATTTACTTATTTTTAATCTATCATTTTTTACAATTTTCAGATATATGTTCGTCCAATTACCTATAGATGCTATGTTTCTTCGTTTCGAACAATCTGTGATAACTTTGCTCGGCAAATTACTCCTGAACTCAAGGACACATTGAAACATTTAAAGATGATACAGTTTTTGGAATTTCCTGGGTTTGAGCAAAATGTCCCTCTTATTTATGAGCTGATCTCAAGGTGGGACATTTCAAAACAATGCTTTGTTATAAAAGGTCAACCCATTCCTTTCACTGCTGATGAAGTGGCCCTTCTCACTGGTCTGCCAAATAAAGGAGAAGAAATATCCTGGCATTCCTTAGCACATACTTCAGTTACATCAAAGGAAATAAGGGATGACATGATGGAGTTGAACAAGCAAACCCCCCCGGAGACTATGTTAAGAACGTTTATCATGTATTTATTTTCAAATTTACTTTTTCAACTTAACAACTTCAAAACCCCTCGGTTGATCCAAAGAATAGCAAATAGTCCAGATGTTTTTTTGTCAATAAACTGGGCTAGTTCAATTAGGGAGTTTTTAGTTGGAGAGTTTAATAAGGCAGCCTCCAAGATTTCAAATAAGAAGCCAGCAGGTTACATCAACGGTTTTGTACCTCTGCTAATTGTGAGTGCTAAGTGCTAACTGCTAAATTCATTCAAAATTTTATTGGCTCAATGTGAGTGCTAAAATTTTCTTTCATCTTATGCAGATTTGGTTCCTGGAGCATACTACTATTCATGCTCCTATGCATTCTGACAAAAGGCCCCGTTTTCTTCGATGGGCTGATGATATTGTATATACTACAGAGGTGATCACTAACTTATTTGCTAATATAAGGAAAAGTCAGATTTGTAATGTCCTACAGGCAGTAAACCAGGAAGAAATGGATATGGTTAATGTGGATAAATATCCACCAGACTGCCCTACATCCCCTGATTCCCCTCATGACATATCCACCCATCAAAATAATCCCCCCCAATCTCCCCATCATACCCCACCTCCTCAGCAAGACCCCCACCAATCTCCTCAGCAACCACATTTAAGTTTTTCTGCTGAAGCACTTCAGTCTATACAAGAAACAATCATGAAATCCTGCCAAGAAACATGCACAAAACTTTTTCGAGAATTTGAAGACAGGCTGAGCACAAAGTTTGAAGATCTTACTGAGAGAGTTGGAGTTATTGAGGTCAAGCTCAATAATTACATTGATCAGAGCAAAGTAGTTCCTCAGAAAAGATCTATTAGCTACTCTTCATCTTCCAATAAGAGACAGAGATCAGATATCCAACCCCACAGCCCCAATGAACCAAATGAGCCAATCCCACCAAAAGATCCAATCCCAACAAATGAGCCAGTCCCAGCAGAAATGCAACTTGTTCCATATACAAAACCAAATGAACCAATACCAGTAGATAACATTCAAATAAAAACTGTAACTTATGTTCATGCAACTGAAATAGAAAATTACAGAGGACTTATGTGTTTGACTTCTGAGAAGAGAAATTTTGTGTTAGAATGTTTGAAAAAGTACTCTAAAAGGTAAAAAATTGCAACTTTATTTATGTTTGAAGATCTATATGCGTATGATATGCGTGTTGTATGCGTATGATATGCGTGGGTTATGCTTATTATATGCGTGTGGTATGCGTATGATATGCGTGTGTTATGCTTAATTTATGCGTATGGTATGCGTATG